>NC_136019.1:12990404-13310404 GCF_048128805.1 Centroberyx gerrardi
GTGGAATGAGCTGAGTCTCAGAAGTGCCGGAGGGAGGTGGGGGAAGACTAAATGTGTGAATCCCCACAGGATATTTAGACTGTTTATTATGATAAGCCCCTGCACACACACGCATATATATATATATATATATACATATATATATATATATATATATATATATATATATATACACACACACACACATGCACACACTCTCTCTCTCTCACACACACACACACACACACACACAAACATGCGTGCGCACATGTAAAGAAGGAGCTGGGAAGGGAGAGATGAAAATGGTGTGATAGGAA
This sequence comes from Centroberyx gerrardi, assembly GCF_048128805.1. Classification (NCBI taxonomy): domain Eukaryota; kingdom Metazoa; phylum Chordata; class Actinopteri; order Beryciformes; family Berycidae; genus Centroberyx; species Centroberyx gerrardi. The sequence continues at coordinate 12,990,701 of NC_136019.1, forward strand.
AATAAAGAAAGGAGGGCGCTGCTTTGAGACACACCAGATTCACATATGCACAGTGACACGATAGAAGTTCACAACCTATAAAAACTAATTCCACGCCATTCTGTCCAAAGCCATCTCATGTGGGAGCCATTCCACCTTTTAAAACCCCTCTCGCTCAAAGTGGGCCCAGATGTAAGTCAAGGGGCCGCTTTGGATTAGCCAGAGAGAAAAACTCATTTCCTTTGCCATTTTACGAGCATTTAATTTGAAACAATTAAGATATTACGGCGCTGCGGATTCACTACACAGAGTGACAGCTGGGAGCAATCCCATAAACCCCTGAGCCCGTGAATGAGGCACCTTGCTACTCTCTTTTGCTCCGCTCGCGCTCGCCGCCTCCTCCATCTCCTCTCCGTTATTTCATTGAAGCCTTTAGCTTTAGGCTCCGTTGAGGTGAATGTGCTACCTTTGCCTCAGCCCAGAATCTCCCTGCTATCGCCAATTACTTTAGCAGCTCATAAATGCACCAGTTGGCTGATGATAGAACGGCCTAATTTCCCACGACTAAAGGGGGGAAGCGAGCACAGAGGATGTTTACCTTCTGGATGGCTTTTTCCATCACACATTTTATTGCGTTATTGGATTTATAGCGCAAGTTGCGTGAGTCATCTTTGTAGAAAGAAATGAGAGGAGAGGAGAGGAGAGAGATGCAAACTACAGGGGGCAGCAAATGGTAAGCTCAAATGCAGATGCCTGCATTGTGGCAGTATGGCCGGCACTGTCATGAAACAATTCATACACAATGCTGTTAATAGATATTACTGGATGCATTCGGATCAGAACGATTGTTTGATGGTCACATCATTGTTTATTTTGTGGGCCCTGTGAACATGACACAGACATCGATGGCCCTCTACGTCCTGTCTGTCCTACACCTGAAGAACTTTGTCACTCCCCCGACTTCAAATTCACGCTAGCTTTGTCAGCGCTCACCCATCAATTCACCTCCCCCTCCTACCTTCCCCCCTGGCATAGAAGGGCATCGGAGGTGTGAAATTGATGAAGGTGTGCTTGTGAAAATGTCAGCGGGGGATCACTGGCCACTCACAGAGGGAGAGAGAGAGGGAGAGACAGAGAGAGAGAGACAAAGGGGGAACGAGTGTACGTATGGAGGGGGGGTGACAGATAGGAATGGCAAAAGCTCCTTTTCATGAACACTGAACTGTAAAATGGAGGACCGAGTGCAAACAATGGCTGTGATCAATTGGCCACGGTGGGAGGCTTCTCGTAAATGCCCGATGCCAGCTCTCGCCCGCTGAAAGAGAGAGAGAAAGTTAGAGAGAAGAGAGAGAGAGAGAGACAGAGAGAGAGAGAGAGGGTCATGTGTCACAAGAGAAAGGGGTGTAGAGAGGACGAGAGAATGGTGAATGAGCAACTGGAATGAGATGATGGCAAGAGAGGAGAAAAGGTTAAATAGTAGAAGATGAAAAAAAAATGAAAGGGAGAACGGAGGAGAACGGGCAGAGAGAACAGCCGAATGAGAGAAGGCACGAATGAGAAATCAAAGGACAAACGAGAGGGAAATGAGAGACAAAAGTCTCCTAACAGTGCTGCATGGTCACCTCTGCACCCTCCACCACAAATATTCCCATGTGCCTCTTTTTTCTCTCTTCCTCTTTGTCGCTCTCATTCCACTGTTTCACCTCTCTACTCCTCCCCCTCTCCATCCCAACTTCATGATCGCAGTGTCTATTGCCAACCTGTCAGGTGCTCAGTACATCTGGCACAGATACACACACACACAAAACACACATACATGCTTACACACACTGTGCACACACACATACACACAGATTTGCACGGTTTCACTCGTCAGCTGTCCCAGGCTGGGTTCCACAGAGTGATTCTGTCAGGCGGGAGGTCGACTGAATCTGTCTAAAACACGCTCGCTCTCTCTCTTTCTCTCTCTCAGTGGGGGCTGCAGCGCACCATGGCTGCGAACGCCATCCCAGTTGATCTCATAATGGACCTAATTGCCTTTCAGCTCATTGCACCCCATGCCAACACGAAACTAAATCAAACCGAGGTCCCGTCCGCCAGCCTCATCACGAATCTGATTCCGCCTGACATCATAATAAGGTGATATTGACTACTCATGACTCAGCAGTTCTGGAACAGATGACTAAGCGTACGCCTCTCGTCACGGCGCCCCGTGACAGGAGGAGCTGATCGGGTCATGTACGGGTTCAGGTTGCACTCCTTAGGAATTCAACCCATTGTGTGCCCTTTTGCATTTGACTCGTGACCCTCTCCCTGGCAGGGAATCTCAGATAGAATTACAATACATAATCCATAGTTGCACAGTGCTAGTAAACACTGATATATGTACACAAGAAATAGATGCAGCCGCTTGTCCCTACACAGCCCGAAGCCAGATTTCATCACTGCTTATGTGGTCTTGCAGCCATTGTGCAGTAGCCTGCACTTGCCACATTTGGTGGGGTATTTTGGGTATGCAAGTCAAAAGCTGACAATCAGAAGTAAGTGTAACACTAGCATTAATCCTGCAGTCAGATCCACCAATCACAATTAATGTAACATTAGCCTGTAATCAGCTCCACCAATCAGAATAAATGTAATAATAGCTTTCAGCTAGCTCCACCAATCAAAAATAATGCAACACTAGCCTGTATTTAGCTCCACCAATCAAAATATATGTAATATTAGCCTGTAGTCAGCTCCACCAATCAGAATAAGTGTAATATTAGCCTGTAGTCAGCTCCACCAATCAGAAATAATGCAACACTAGCCTGTAATCAGCTCCACCAATCACAAGTAATGTAACATAAACCTGTAGGCAGCTCCACCAATCAGAAGTGCTGCATTACCACAAGAGTCAGTCCTGGTTCAGCTGGTCCAAGATGGCAGAGCAGCAGTAAATTATTGGGTCTTGCCCAATTGTAAAGTGGCAAGCGCACATAAAGCCCCATATTCAATCAAATCTATATTATTGCCTGATTTTAAACAAAATTACAACTGGGGTGATTAATAACCCCCCTTCCCCAGCCTTTGGTAGAAACCAATCACTTTGACTTTAAAGTAATGTTTTATGGGCTAATAATCGGTGGATACAACTGTGGAAAAACTGCTCCAGTCGAAGAGTTTTGTTCCCAAATGAGATATCTACCATTTGAAAAAAGTGACACTTACATGTACAAAATGATTGCAAAATTATTACAAAATTAAAGAAATTGTGGTACTTCTTAAGGGATGGTGGGTAGCATAAAGTCCTTGGTTGACAACACTTTCACAGACTGGATGCTCTATATTTTGGATATATTGAATGACAACCTTAAGGTGGTTTTCTTTCACCAAAATGAATGCATAGTAATAGAATATAATAGAACTTTTCACTTCTTCTCATAGCAAGCATGAATATGAACTGTGAATAGGGTGTTTATTTAACAGTCTGGCTTCAGGAGACATTGAGGAGCCTTTTGCCCATGGGCACACAAGTGCTGTATGGCTGTCTGTGTTCCCTAGTTATCTAGGTCGCTACAAGTGAGTTATATAGATGTTATCAGTGATTGTGTAAGGCTCTGTATACAGCTGTCTGGCTCCTGACCAATAAATTAACCACTTCTACCCCATAATGTTCTAAGCGAGACATAATTATGGCAATCAATCTCTCTCTCTCTCTCTCTCAAACTTTACAATCACTCCAACCACAGCGTCCTAAAATCCTTTGTTGTCTGTTGTCTATGATGAACTCTGCGACCATTAAGTCCTCCAATTTCAACTAAATGTTAATTGCCCATGAAAGTAAGACTGTATTCGTCGCCATCCATCATGTTTGACACATTCTGAGAAGGAGAGAAGTATTAGATGTCTTGGCCAAGGATTGGAGTTGGGTGTTCCTCTGCAGGGTGTTAGTTTACAATTTTCGTGCCTCGGAGATGTTGTGTGTAATATCACCTTGGCATTTGTCGCCCTCGGCGCGCCTCTCCCTCTCTGCTGCCTGCTTGGGCAGCGGCCATAAACAAGTCAATCTCCGTCCGTCTCGACACGTTGGATTAGATTTATCCGCTTAAGATAGATTGTTATCCCAAAGAGCGTGAGTCCCGCTTGATGGGGAAATTAATTTTACGATGGCTGGTTTACTTGATCAGGGTGGTGGGGGAGGTGGGGACTATAAATGTATCAACTCCTGGGCGTGGGGAGAAGAAAACAACAGTCCTTGCTTTTGACTCAGACAAGTTGTGGCCCTCCTCTGCGGTATTATACATGGTGTTGTCTTTGGGGCGCACAAACTAAGAATAATGACGTGACTGACAGTCATTTGTAAAGTGCCAGCAACTTGTCAAGGGTGAAAAGGCCTGCACCTCAGGCTAAAGTGAGATTGACAGTGAAAGATATTGTATTTTCACGTCTCTCTGTGTAACATGAAATGTGGAATTGTCAATTTTTGTATGCAGAATTATAAATTAGCCCTGTAGTCAGGAGTACAGTGAGTTATCAGAAATTGAAATACTGCCCACAGAGGAAAAAATTCCCACTAAAATAGCTGTCAGCCCACCCATATCCTAAGTGCTAAACTGATGCGCCAGTTATTGGATTGAGTTACAATGGAACTGACCTCAACCTATTGAGCAACAAAATCCAGTTTGAGTCTAGTCCTTAGTGTAAATTCATCTGACAAGCATTACTTGGAACCTCTTTCAGCACACTAAAAGAAAACCTCTTCCACTGCAACTTGAGGTACAAGGTGATTGATTTTCTACCTGTGTTGCTTCTCTTTTTCCCGCACTAGACAATTTTATACTGACACACAACAAAGTACGACTTTAAGAGGTAGTTTTATCCCCACAGAGATAAACACTGCGCCCCGTGAATGAGAAATCTTGCCCAAATCTATAAATTGATCGGCTGCATACAGTAACTGGCATCGTATAGTCTAGGAGGCCACAGCTTAAAGAGGCTGCTGGGAGAAAGAGCGTCGTTCAAGCATGAGGCTCTCACACAGTCTCACAGAGTGCTGTCATGGACTGAGCATGGGCAGTATAAAAAACCAATAGGGCAGCCCTGCTTGAGTCCAGTTAATACAGTAGAGGGACGTTCTTGTCTTTGAAATTTCTGATAAAAGACATAATACATAATATTTCTATCCATGATCATAGTGAGCTGCTAATCAAAAGTCTGGCACAGATTTGGTATTATAATTAAAAGGCAGTATTGACACTCTTCATTAAATAGGGCGATCAAATGAATTTGTGGTAATCAATTTTGAGGCAGGCCCACTACTATGGTCCAATTCAAGACTATAACATATGCATATGCAACAATTTTGATTTTCAAAACAAATCATAATGTTCAAAGCTAATCAGCTTTGTTTAAGTCCGTAGTCCCCACAGATTTACTGTAGTTGGCATACAGGGAAACATACACATCAAATGGTTTGTTTACATTATTTATCAAGAGCAAATGCATATTGATGTCTCATAACCTTTAGCATCATTAGCTGCATTTGCATTGTATTTGCATAGTAAATGTCTATCAGTGCTACACTATGCGTGACCCCTCAGTGGGTGGGGTTTCTTTACACTGCATTCATGAATGTAAACATACCCAAGGCTGTACATCAAAATACTGTTGGCCCACATTATAGTAATGTATAGTTATTGTCTGACAACAATGACAACATTTAGCAAGTGTTATAAATGTGCTCTCAGCCTCTTTTCATAGCCCTCCTATTGTCAAGAGTATTAATGGGCAAACTTTCAGCACATAGGAATGCTGTATCTCAGCCAGGCACTTGGATTTTCTCGTCTTGGATCCTTCTTATTGAAGGACAGTTGGTTTATAGACTTGCGCGTCCTGTTGGGCGACAAAGTTCAGCCATGATAGGCCAGTGTTGATAAATCCCACCCTTGCCCCCATTTATCAGCAAGTGCTGTTGTATTGCCGCCTTGGCCTGTGCCAAGAATAAGAAAGCACAAGGTTAGATGCAGAGCAGAATTGTAAATCTAATAACTAGTGTCATCCAATTATATTCAAAGAGCATGAATACAGTCAACGGATTTAAAAAAAAAATGAAATACGCCCATAGTCATGCTCCAAAGGTGAGAGTGTTATTGATTTAAAGAATGTCAGTGGGCCTCAGTTGAGGCACTCATAGGCATAGCTTGTCCCTTAGCTCATTTTCTTACGAAGAATCTACGTTTATCAACCAAAACATTTCATGTTTGGGTACGGGGAATGGCATAGCTTCTTCACAACCAAGATAATGTTTCAACCTTCAGCCTATACTCCTGATAAATAAGCGTAATATTTTCCAAATAATCGCTTTGGCGAAGGTCACACAATCAGACAATCAAGATCTATGCTGCTCCTCTAGACACAGCTAGCTCTCACTCCCACAAACAATGCTTTCTCATCACCAGCAGTCAAGGGCAATAGTTCACATAACAGTAATTTCATCAAGTTTCTCCATTGTTCATTGTTATAAAACCAACACTCTCTTTTGGCCTATAAATCTATATGCGGCCGTCGTATCATATTCTGCCCTTAGAAAATGGAACTCAGTATAATTCGCAGGTATAAATCAGCATCACGGTTACTCAATCAGACACATGACAGGTGTGAGTGCAGGTAAGAAAACAGATCTGCTGACTGCGGCGCTCCGTCTCTCTGTCTCTCAATGTACCATTGTTGGATGCTGGATGTTCGTGTCTCCGGGGCTAGGTTGTTCATCAGAAGCTTTGGGTTGCTGCCACAAAAGCAACTTTTCTCAAAACACGATTGTTCACAGTCATCTGTCGCCCCGGGCCATTGTTGGGTTTTTCTTTTCCCCTAGCCCTACATCAGAGGCCGTGCACTTGACTACGCTCTGATACAGTAGATTACAATGCATAAAGAGGCAATATTATGTCCATTCAGTGTTTTTGCCAAGGCAGGATGTGAATGAATCACTTCTTTGACTCAATTACACGGGATGTGTGATGATTCCGTTGTTAGTCGGAAAGCATAAAAATAGTTTGTGGAGGTTACAGCTGAAGTTGGCCAACTGTATCAGGGTGACCCCCAATACACACACATGACTGCACACTCTAACGAAACATCACTACAATAGTCCTATTGGGACTTATAGTGTGTCTGTGGCTCCCAGTAATGAGTTTATAGTGACCTTATTGTACTTGATGGTATTTTTTAGAGTTTTGCTGTGATATTACCTCTAACCAAGGTGCGTATCGTGCACATCTTTGCTCACAATTCCCATTTTTATTCATTGCTTACATTCCCATGTATCTTGCAAAACACGCTTTTCACAAGTGCTCCATAAATAAAGGTTATGATTCATATTTTTTTTATATTTGTGTACTATTCCCCTGTATAACATATGCACACTGTCTCACACAGGCACACATATATTCTCACAGACCGTTTACCATCTGAAAATAATTACCAAGTCTACCCACCCCCCCTCCCTCCCCCCACCCCCCACCCCCCACCCCCCAACACACACACACACACACACACACCCCACCCCACACTAACAGTCCCACCGCCTTCTTCTTCAACACAAATCTCCCTCTAAAATAGTCATGTCCAAGTGCACATTCCTGTAGTGGACTCGAGGGAAAGTTGATCCAGGAGAGTTGGGAGAGAGAGTGGGATCTCGCTGAGTGACGTCAGCCCTCCATCACCCCCACCCCTCTACCCCCACCCCACCTCTCTCTCTCTCTCTCTCTCTCTCTCCCGTTTCTCCTCCGCCTGGGGTTTTAGTCCGTGTCCGGGTCTCGGCACATAGAGAGAGAGAGAGAGAGAGAGAGAGAGAGAGAGAGCGCGAGAGCGAGAGTGTGTGAGACAGAGTGAGAGAGAGAGAGAGAGAGAGAGAGAGAGAGGCAGGCACAGAAAGAGGATGTGTGTCCCTGCCACACCGCACACTACAAACACAACCACAGTCTCGCCACGTTCAATTCAATGAAGATCTAACGAGCACGACATAGACAGAACCAAACGGGAGAATATATTATACAGTAACAGCTTCACGTGCATGTTTTCCCAACGTCCTCTCGCCCCGAAGATAATTTATTCTCTAGAGAGGGACAACTCGAGGAGAGAGTCGCAATAAGAGCGAAAAGACGACAAGAAGAAGAAGAAAAATAAGAAGAAGAAGAAGAAGAAGAAGCGTAGACCTGAGGACGGATTTGTTTGTTTTTTTCTCTTTAATTTCCCCCGGACTCGACTGTCATTTCTGGATGTAATAACTCTCGACTGCTCTTTGACAACAGGAGAGACTGAGTTCAAAAATCGAACGCAAAAATGGTGATAAGGTAAGATTCAATGGCACTTCACGCGCATCTGAGTTTCTAACGTTGTGACAGACATAACAGAAAGTCGCTGCCGCAGTGATTTCAGGTGTGCATCGGGGCTTAGGCTATGACAAGTTGCTTGAAACATGTTATAACCCGCTGAGCATAATTGGGTTTATTCCCATAATACACAGGCTATGGACTGTCCAGTGTGTTTAGCGATATCGCAGTTTTATTTATGCAGCGAGTGAATTATTGGCTCGTGCATAGTTTATTATTAGGCTATGAACGCGCGCAACCTTGAATAGATATCGCCCGTTCAGAGCAATATTATGGCAAACGCCATCACTATAAATCGCCTCATAATAGTTTCTTTTTTTTTAATGTTTTGAATATGATCCAGTGGCGTTTATATGTGTGATAGCGCAGGTTGAATGATTTCTTCACGCGCTATGCCATTTGGTTAGAGGTTTGGAGAGACAACCAAAGTCTGACATGAGTTCTATTTTCAATAAATTAGGACCACATTATATCGGAATAAATATTTTTGATGACCCATGTAGACTTCATATTTTGATGTGAATATCTATCCTCATAGGCTATTTGTTTGTTCCAAGTGTGTTATTAAAAATAACAATACCGGCCGGTACAAACATGTTATTTTAAGCACAGTTTGAAGCTGTGTCACAGTAATTGTGTCGGGATCATTTAGGACGCCGGTTTAAAAGTTGTGCTATCGAGCGAGTCGATTGTGAGGAATTCAAAGTGCATTCCTGCAACTCCCCAGAGAGACCCCTCGTCTTATCCGCCTTATTTTTGGAACACATTTTATTTGCTCGGGGTTTAAAGTTGACTCGGCTCTCCAAAGAGCGCACATGAAAAAAAACAAAAACCGTCTGTCAGTCAGAGTCAGTCAGTCAGACAGACAGACACACAACAGTCAATCAGGTGAAAGTGAGGCTTTATTTCCAGTAGAGCTGTGCACACCACCTGTGCTCAGTGTGCCAGTTGGGCCACTAGGGGACTCATTCTCTCCAGCCAGGGAGTGGAATGCAGTACTGAGAGGGGCCAGAAGCCATAAAGAAGGGATTTTAGGTACCACAAGACACCTTTCTCCTCTCTGTTGACTGAAAATATCACTTAGTATTGGACTGTATAACAATATGCCAATTTGAAACAAAATAAAGTGCTATGCAAAGCTCACATCATTGCTTATGCATTCATCAAAATGTTGAAAATAATGTAGAATTTGTGATCTGCAATGCATAGTAGGCAGTATCACGGTGTTATAACTGTGTGGACGACTGAGCACGCGCCCAGTTCCAGCAGCATTTCGCTTGCATGCACTGTTTCTGCAAAGTGTCTGTCATAGCATTTGTGGAGTCTTTTAAAAAGGCTGCCTCATACAGTATGCGATGTGATATGTTGCTGCCTGCGCCCAAATGAAAAGGCAGTGACTGAGGGTGGAGTAGTGAGGTGTTCGAAATGGCCAGTGAGTGCGTGAGTGTGTGTCCACGCATGCAAATTTGTGTGCATGTGTGTGTTTGCTCAGGCGCTTCCCAGTTTACAGCCAGTAAGCACTCCCAGAGAGCACACCCCAGCACCTCCACTGTCTTACATGTTTTACAGTTCCCAGCTCAAACAATTAGCACTCGCCCAATTTTGACACGGCGCAATTAACGCTGTCACCGCTCGTTCGATTTCCAATTTCGCTGTTGCGACAGCAGCACTCAAAAGAGGAGACAAAATGGATATGCGCTAACGCGGCGCGCGGTTTAAGTGCTGCCATCCAAAGACGCTGAAGGGAGCAAAGAGGCTCGCTCTTTGAAAAGCGGTGCTGAAGCGGCCATCTTTTTTTCAAACCATCATCCTTGACTCGCTGGCCTTTTTCGAAGCCTCAAAAACAACATTATAGTGCTGTTTGCGAAGCGTCTTGCTGTAACTTGCAAACAGGGAAGGGAATATTGCAGTGTACTGAAAAGGGAAATGAGCCAAGCCTTTCTGTGTCACTCGCCAGTGTGTGTGAATGGATACAAACAGCTCACGACATGCAAGCCATTACATTGAAAAACGATAGAAGGGTTAAGATATCGCCTAAAAGCGAGGTGGGCCATTTTTGTGTGCCTGCTGGTCTACCTTTTTTTTTTTTTCCTTTTGTGGTGCCCGAAGCACTTTCTGAAATCATATCCTGCATTTTTGACAGTGTCTGGAAGCGGCAATTGGATATTTCAAGATGGAATGCTAGAGAAAAGTCAACAGTATATTTCAGACGCCCTTTTTATTTGTGTTATTTTTAATTCGTGGCGCTAGGTTAACTCATATCATTCATCATGCCATTCAGCTCTGATATACAGCTGGGTTAAACGTTTGGCTGGCAGACTTAAGCTCATTGACTGCAGCACAGCTAATGTAACTGAGGCGTCTTGAAGGACTAAGGGAGCTTTGAATGCTTCTTTATCCGAGTCGCTCCCTGGCACAAAACCAAACGCTCTTACAAACAAGTGCGCTTGCATCTCACAACGCCATTGTCTTACCACATCCAAGCTCTGACTCACCCGTCTATTTTCAAGAGTAGGAAAGGAGAGCGAGAAAAAAAAAGTTTGTTTGCTATCCATGTGTGAGTGTGTGTGTGAGTGTGTGAGTGTGCGTGCGTGAGCGCCGCTTCAGGAATTCCAAGGCCAGGGCCCCCATTACGAGCGTGGAATGAGAAATCAACACTTACATTACAAAAATGGATACGTAAACACAGGGGCCGCAATTATCGGGCGCCGTGGCGTTGGAACCGGAGGAGATGGAGTGCCAATAGGTCTGTTAGCAATCACCCCCCTCACTGCCTGCCCTCTGTAATCCAGTGGGTGTATTCGAGCTTATTTTGTGCCAGCAACGGGCCTTAACAACTACCCACTGACGGGCAGGCTGGCTGGCTGGCAGGCAGGCAGGGTGGGTGGTTGGCGGATGCAGGGGAAGTTTGACTGCTAGAGGTCATATTGGAAAAAAAACATGGCAGCGGTGCTGCGTATGGGTGAGAAGGCAGAGAGGAGAGAGAGAACAGGGGGTTGCCCGTGTGTCATAGCAGTGCCGGTGTGTGCGCTTTACAGCTCTTGGACATGTATGTTTTGCGGTTTAGCTGCAGTTCCTAAACCTGTGTGTGTGTGTGTGTGTGTGTGTGTGTTTCTGTGCGTCGAGGGGGCCTCCCGCTGACTACGAAAAACCCACTTCGCAGAGGCCGACTTGATGCATTGTGACAAATGAGAAAGCAGTTTGATTTCGCAGAACACTGAGCTGCACCGCAACATAATGAAGTGATCATGACTTTACCCTTGGTTCACTTTGGCCCCGGTCCCGCTGTGTTTTTTCTCTCTCCCCCCCCCCCCCCCCTTTCTATTCAATCGCTTCACTCACTTATTTACTTGGCAAGCATTTCCTCCCGTAACCTCTAGTACTGCATAACTAGCGTCAAGGGTGGGTTGCTTGATAAAAACCACCGCTACGGGGCATTGGTTTTACACATAGGGGAACGCTAGCGGTTTTTATTGATATTCAAGTTACCACTGGGTTGGAGTAATAAGAAGCCTATTTTCACGCCCAGGCAAAATCACCTCTACTGTCCATCACCCTGTCAGGGCAGAAAGCTGAGCCATAAATATTGTTTGGCAGGGGAGGGTGAGCGGGGCCTATATATCCGAGCGTGTTCTCTCTTGTTTACTCTTACTCTCTCTCTCTTTTGTTACTCTCTTTTTCCTCTCTTTGTCTGTTTTTTTGTGTATTCTTCTCTTTCTGTCACTCCGTCTGAGATGCATCTTATCAAGAAGGAAGTATAATGACAAAAAAAATAATAATTCCCCCGCCTTCCTCCCTCCTTTCTTCCTTTCATCCTCGATTTCACAACACATATCTCCTTCGGTGACATTCATTTGTGTGTGTACTCTTAACAGACGAAGTACAAGTGTCACTTCCAACGCGGTTCAGCATACTGGCTGGGCATAACTGCATTTAGCACTGCATGTCAGCACACCATAGGCAGAGCCTCTGGGCTCAGCGTATAGGGGGAGTACCGATGTGTCAAAAAGAGGGAGGGAGGAGGGTATGCCACGACTGCTTTTCCTCCGCAGCTGTCCTTTGCTTGCAGATTGGGTTTCAGGAGGTATGATGGATGCCAAATGCCTGTAGCCAGTTGTGAAGAGATAGAGGGGGAGGGAGGAGGGAGAGCGCTGGTATGGATTTGGATCGGGGTCAGTAGCACTGGCAGAGGAATGGGAGGAAGGAATTCTGCCCTTGACCTCCATTTTGGACCCCCCCTCCCCCCTTGCCCTCCTCAGCAACTGAAAGCCAGTCACTAATAGCAGTTTGAAAGAGTTAGGCCCAACTGGAAGAAAGGTAAAGACTCCAAATGAGACGTATTAATAATTCTGGTTGAAGATATTGCAGTGTTAGAACTGTATAGAATCAGGGTGGGGAGAGGGGGGTGTTGTAAAAAGGTAACTTGGTGATATTTTTAAAGGACTTCATTCTGATTGTGTTGCAACCCAAAACATTATTTCTTTTTATGCCCTTCCCATTGTCTCATTTTCCCTTATCTTAATTTTTGGGAGGCCGAGAGCAGAATCCACCGAGGTTCATTTGAATAACCGACGGAATGAGGAAATAAAAGCCGGGGGAAGAAATGGAAGTGGCGGGCGGCTCTGTGCATTCATGTCACACAGCTTTATCAAATTATTCCACAATAGCAGCCACACAAGTGATGGAATTTCAATTAAAGTATGACAGTTTTAAAATTTGTTTCTGCTCGCGAGAGAGAGAGAGAGAGAGAGAGAGAGAGAGAGAGAGAGAGAGAGAGAGAGAGAGAGAGAGAGATGGTGGTGGTTGCGTTGCGTTGGGGGGTGGGGGGCGCTGGTTGGGGGGGGGTGGCAGGGAGGATCTCGCACAGAAGACATATTTTCCAGTCTATATTCTCTATCTATCCACCTCCCCCATTCCCCCATCCCCCCCCCCCCCCCCCACACACACACACACACACACACACACACACACACACACACACACACACTCCCCCACCCCCCATCAAAAGGGAATGACTTCGCCGAAACACTTTTGTTCGGAGGCGCTGTGCAGTCAGAGTCCCGCAGCCAGGCAAAAATGGGGGTGTTATGATAAAGGCCTTTGTGGTGAGAAGTCAAAAATGGAGTCTTTAGTTGATAGCCTCTTTCCAAGAACAATTACGCTACCTGCTGTGCCAAATAGACGGCTGCAACAGATAAGTGCAAGGGAGTGGTGCACAGACCAGACCGGTGGCTAGCTCGTAAACTGGGAAAGTGCAACCTATATATGACCCTCAGGGACTGTAAACCGTCTCAGGCCTGAATTTGTAACACACATAGGTCCACGCACACACACGCACACACACGCACACACACGCACACACACGCACACACACCTCAAATATGCACAGACACACACAGCGTTGGGAAAGACTGCACAACAGATGATAGACCTAATCATAAAATTAGACAAGTGTGAAGATAGATTGCTTCTTTTTACCCTCTAATATATATAGTTGTAAAAATAGTGTTGCTTGTTGCTGTGGCAGCTCTACAGGAAATCATTTGCATGAAATAAACCCAAAATGTAACCTATTTCGCATCAGAAATTGAACAGAAGAACAAAGGTGATTGAGTTTTTTTTTTTTTTTTCACATTTGTTTGTTGTCCATTTGCGCTCCTCAGACACCCGCTGGAATGGGCTAACAGGAGAAAGTTCCATTAAAAAGTGCAGTGACATTGCCACCGCAATTTCACGACTGAGGAATGCATTTAATAGTGGATGGATTTTTCATAATTTGGAAATGTTTCCCCAATTTGCGCCGTAATTCTTGAAGTGACACGTGCTGTAATGGGATCCAATGCTTCCAATCCGCTCGCAGTGTCTGGCACCCATATGTCCACGCAGGGGTGTAGAAACATGTACGGGAGTCCCACAAGCAAAGTGAGAAACACAGGACATGGAAACAGCTGGCAGGGAGTTTGGATAGCTTAACAGAAAACATAACATGTCAACAGTCTGGCCCCAGTGTAAATATTGGTTCTTTACCATTCCTTTTTTTTTCCCCTTCCTTTTTTTTTTGCTTCCTTGAATTTAAATTCCATCACTGAGAGGTTAGGAGTCCGTGTTTAAATTCTGTGTTACCCCAACATTCTCTCTCCTCAATCTGCAATTATAGCTAGCTGGCTTTGAAGAAGCCAGGCGGAACTAAAATGACTTTTCATGTCCGGTATAATGACTGCCATTTGGAAGGGGACATGGAGAGAGAGAGCGGGCGAGAGAGCCAGAGCGACGGAGGAGAGAGTGAAAGAGGGATGGAGGGAGGGGCAGAAGGGGGGGGAAGGGGGGGGGGGGGGGGGGGAGGGAAGGGGGACAATCAGCGGATGACAATGGCTTAGGTCACCTCTGGTTCCGACCAGACGGCCCGAACCAACTGCCTCTCCCCTCCATCATTCCTCACAGACGAATCTCCCCGATACATTCCCTCCCTCCCTCCCTCTGTCTGTGAAGCAGATCCCCATAGATCCCCGTAGACGCTGGACCTTCCACCCTCTCCTCTCTCTGTCTATCTGTTTCTCTATCTCTCTTTAGGCCTCCGTTCGTTTTTCAACCAACGGAAGCTTAGCAGCTTTAAGGCGGATTACAAGATGAATTGCGCGCGGAGAGACGCCGTATATTCTCTTTAGGGTGGGCCACCGCTGCCAAAGGCCAGCGCAGAGTGCCGTCACCTGGGCTAGCAGCTGGCTATCTTTTACACTTCCCCCGCTAATGAGGCCAGACAGTCGGGGCTGAAGTTATAGCGCGGGCTGGATGCTGTGTTGCTAATCTATTATTTAGACTCTCGTGGGGAGGCTGGTCTCAAGAATTTCATGCATGCATTTTGCAAAGCAAATGGTAGCCCAGGGGGAATAAAGAGCTCTGTGTGGGAAAGAAATGAGCCAGTATTAGACAATAATGTGAGCTGCAGCATTTACTTTTCCTGCCTCACTGAAACCTGCTGGTGTCTGGGGCCATTGTTGTCTTTTTTTCCCTATTTTGTCATTGTTTCATCATATCAGGCGAGGCAAGTTCCTCGTACAGATGTGCTTCAATTGGCGCCAGCACCGCTGACAACTCCATTCATAACGCGAGCCCTCTTTTCTCCTTTTCCTTCACTCGTTCCTCCTTCCTTCCTCTCTTTCTTCATTGTGATATTTCTGGGATGACAGGTGAAGGTTGCGCTCGCGTCTTCAAACCAGCCAACACAGAGGAACGTGTTCACGCTCCTGTTCCCTTTTCATGTATATTTTAGGATCTGTTTCAGAGGGGTTTCGGGGAGTTGCATCATGCTGTTTTAGATAACACTGCGCAGACAGGCCTTGTTTATATTTAGTCAGGCTAGAAAAATATGGCGCAGATGACCCCCCAACCGTTGTATTTATAGAAGAATACCAGTGTATAAATTTGCTTAGGTTCCAAGGCCCGCTGAGGCAGTTTTAAAAGCATGCATTCCTCAACACTCCTCACATATTCATTCACACGCAGCGGCCCTAGATTAGAAAGGGACGCTGGACCAGTACCAATCACACACATCAGCAAATAAGGTTATGAAGTATCAATATCCACTAACTTTGTTACTGCCCCATAAACCCCATTTGGGAATTAACTATATTTGGACCTGTGTATTAGCAAATCTACTCGGAGATGAGATGGCAACAGTTATACATAGAAAGGCAGTTTTAGCCCGAGCTGCTTAGCGGACTTAGGTTACTTTCAAATGAAGTCCATGCAGAATGGATCAGGATATCACGAATAGCTCAGAGTTATAGACAACATAAATACGCGACACATACCAAACCCAGTGAGGTCAGCAGGCTATTCATGACCCCGCATGTAGCACACGAGGATCCACGTCATAATAATGTAATGCGAACGATGACATTTGATGGCGGGCGCCAAATGTTGCGATTTGCCGCGGCGTGAAATTAGCCATCTGACATAGAAAGAACTCGCTCTGTCATCGAAGTGGCGAGTCGACAAATTTCTAAAGACCGTTACTGTAAAAGAAACTGGCGAAGTCCTACAACAGCCGAGCCTGACTCTAATGAAGTAGCAGACTGACAGGAACCAGATAATCAAGGGCTCTCATCCCAATCCTTTCAGCGTCTTCACGATGGCTGCTCAGAATGACAGACCCTCACACCTACCTGCAAATTCTCAGGTGCAAAAAAACTTTTGGAGAGGACCATCAGCCATCCATGAAATTTCCCCCCCCCCCCCTCAGGGCACCATAAATTAGGGTTTCCATGACCTCTAATAGAAAGCTCTCCCATAACATTTCTTGCGATGTTCAAGGGCAGCCCATGTCCCACCCCCCCCCCCCCCACACACACACACACACACACTCCCAGTTAATCCTCTACCTACCTCTACCTTGTCCTTGCATGTGCTCTGCAGTCGATCTAGCCTAAAGAAACATTCCAGGAGAGTTGGAGCACCAGTGTAAGCGGACACCGCCATGCCTTGTGCGTGTGTTTGACAGCCAGAGAGAGAGGGAGAGTGTATGTATGGACTGGAATGCGTGGGTTTGGCCTTCTCCGTTTTCCAATCTGTGAAAGTTTAACACAACATGCTCCTTGGGTTACATGATGTAAGGCAGCAAATAAACCCGGAGATCAGGTTGTAGATAGCACAGGTCAATATGAGGCTTTGGGGAGTTTGTGTGTGTATGTGTGTGTGAGAGAGAGAGAGGGAATTGGACAAGGGGATGAGAGAGAGGGAAGGGGATGGTGAGTTTGCAGTTAAAGGTGTGTGTGCAGGCAACCCAGATGAGTGAGTGTACGTTTATGTGTGTGTGTGTCTGTCAGCGGGGAGAGTGGTGGCATGGGAATGAATAGAGTATTCAAGCCTGATCCCGAAGGCTCGTCAGTTATCAAAAGGGAGATTTCACGTGATTACACACACACACACACACACACATATATATACAGAAAAACACTAGTTGAACCAGAGATTTAGACCTGTTGTGAAATGGCCGACTAACTTTAAGTGTCATTTCCAAGTTTGATGGCTTGCCTCGGGTCCGGACGAGGGAAAGGGAGTCAGAGTAGGCGTTCATTTTAAGAAGTATTAACTCAATGAGAAAGCTAATATGCATCACAGTGCGAAGCAAATGACGTCGATGGATGGCAACTCCAATGTCGACGCCGGCCTTCACCCCTCCAGCTTTTAATATTGCAAATTGATTTTCCTCCCGCCACAGTTGGTTTTCATTCCTGTGGCAATCCAAGAAGAGCGTGTGCGTGTTTTACTGCAGCGGGCTCTTTGTGTCGCACTCCATTGAAAGGTTCATTTTGGTAGCCGTGAAACCACATGACAATACGATCCCTTCCTTCCCCTTCCTTCTGCTCTCCTTCCCATCTTCCCACCCTCTGCCGTTATTTGGAAACCTTCCCGACCGTCCATTGTGATAAGCTAAACACAAAGCTGTGAGGAGGATGTCCTGCGCTCGCTGCTCGCCATATTGTTGTCTTGCTCCTCCGCTTGGGCTGCCAGCCTGCATAACATTGCACCAGGGAATTAGCCTCTGTTGCTGCTTCTTGCCTATTGTATAAATTCTTGCAATGGCCCTTCCAGCAGACCCGCGGGGGGAAAGGTAAATGTTGCAAAAATTATGGACAGCTTCTCTCCGGCCCAGCTGCATAAATATAGGGTGAATTTGATAAACAGCTGAGTCTCCCTTGCTTGTGGCTGCCTCTAGTGCAACCTTTACAGAAATAAAAAGGGCATGACATTTTTTTAAAGACAAGCTAGTTGACATAAAAGTGGGAAGTTAAATAAAGGAGAGTGTAGTTCAGTGAATGGGACATTACAACATTGTCACAGTTTGTGACCTTTCCCATTTGTTCTGACAGGCCAGGGTTTCTCTCTGTCAAAATGGCCTACGCCGCTTGTAAGCGATTCCTCCCTTCCTGTCGCTTTTTTTTTCGTATCTGCCATCTGCAGTGACTGCGTGACGCCGCGGCTTCTGTGTCATCAGTGACAATGCTCACACACACACACGCACACACACACACGCGGACTAGACGGGCGAGAGTGGGAGAGAGAGATAGAGAAGAGACGGTGGAAGAGAGAGCTCACTTTATCCTTTAATTGTGTCTCTGCGTGTCCCAGTGGACTTCATTACCCGGGCATCCTAAGGAATCTCACTTGTTTGCTCTTGGAAACATGTGAAAGGCGTTTGTAGTTCCTTTCATGTCTCTACAGCGGCATCAAGTGCTTCAGTCGAGCCAGTCGAGATTTCTCTGTAGCACAGATCGAGGCATATTTCCAGCATTCAGTAAAGCAACGTTGGGCTTCTTTGCACTAAGAAAGTTTTGATGACAATGTGCTAAGCTAATGGAACTGGGGACAGATGGTCCCCCTCAGTAGCCCTTTTACACCTCCAGCTCCCTAAACAGCGGCAACATTTTCGGCTATCCTCATTTAACTTATTTACACTCATCACATAACGTGAAGGGGGGGAAAAACACTAGCACTTTATTCACCCAAGAAACTGTTTGTTAGCGTCTTTAGCGATCCTAATGGAGACCAAATGGCAACAGCTAACCGGTTCACTTGTCACCACCTGCTATCACTTGGTTTTCACTCTTATTGTGATAACATGCCATTCTTGGTTAAGTGAATTGATAATATACTGATCAAACTTTTAAAACTCATTTTTCCCATGATAAGTGTCCGACAAAGTGAAATAACATACCAGAATTTAAAATATCACGTTTTCCCTTGATGGCGGCATAAAGCAACGTCGTAAAATACCATGTTTGCGAAGCGAACGCTTTCCCCCTCTCTTTTACGATTGAAAGACAAATGTTAGTGACACATTCGGCTTCCATAGACCTTATTGGAGGATTGGAGGTAATTTCTGACTTCATTAAATCCGAGGGGTAAAAATCTACAGCATCTCTGCATAAAAACACAGCAGGAGAGAGGTGATTATCTTTGGAAATTAGCTCACTCATTTAGGGCTGTGTGGATGCAGATGCCTCCCTTCAATGGAAGCCTATTATTCCAAACGACTCTCATTAAGCCATAGTGAAATAAGGCAAGCTGTGGAAGCAGTGAAATAAAATCTTTAGATTGGCTGTGCAGAACTCGGCAGCAGCGAGCTACGCTGTCTTCATTAAGAGCTCTGACGTCAGGACTGAAATGTAGAAAATGGCTCGGTGAAAAAGGGAAATTGTATGCAGCTGATTTCTACATTTTATGCCCTATAGGAGGTTATTTGGTGTTTGTGCTCAGAGCCGAGGGAACCGACAATAAAGTCTGAGTGCGTTTAATTAAATATCTAATACTGAGAAGCATGAGTCACGGTTGATTTTAGACTTTCTGTATTAACTGTGTAGACCTGCTGATCAGAAGCTCTTTGGGATAATGCCCGTTGCAAGCCACTTTCCTGATGAGCCAAACTGTGATGTGTGTAGCGCCGACTCTTATGTGACACCGCAGAGAGCGGATCACAGACTCAGACCCCGGCCCATGACATTGCTTCCCGCAGAACATTATGAAAATGCCCATCAAAAGAAAGACGAAAAAGAAAAAAGATCCATCCTTTTGTCAACTGCTGTCTGCCAACAGCAACAACAATGGCCTGTCACTCTCAAAGTCCCTTCCAGTTAGGCATTGTTGCTTTCTGATGTCCTGTTAAGTGCAGTTGGTAGTCAGCCAGCAGCAGAGAAGGCCACTGAAGGCGCTTGCCATTGACCCTTTCTCCCGCCCATTAACCACCTTTTTCCCATGGCACAATACATACTGTAGGCATCAGGAGCCAAATTCAGGTCAGCCATCAGACACTTAACCCCCGTATACCAGTGCACTATCAAATTGATTTGCAGTACTTGAGAAAATAATTGTATTTTTTTTTCTTTGGTTTATTGAGTAGTATCTAAGTTAAAAGTACCAGTTTAATTATTGCGAACATTAAAAATAGTTATGACTTTGCACACAACCTTACTGGAATTTTTGTTAAACTTCTACAACCCTTCCTTCTATTTAACAAGATCTGACTAGCGATCTTCCCTTACTACACACTCCCCCCATTCATGTGTGTGCCTTGCCTTCGCCCAGAATTCAGCTGGCAGTGCCGCTGCTGATGAGAGTAGTCAATCTTTGACTATAACTGCTTTAACAGTATGACTGGCCAATCACAGATCCGATCACCAATTGAAATGATGCATTTTATGGGTTACAGTAACTCCTCACTGCTAGACATCCTGATTATTCCAGGACTGGAGTAACTTAAGCTACAGCAACTTGATGCTGCACACCTAGCTAGGCGCCGGGGGACTGGGCAGCTGTACTTGTTTTGTCTCGCCATCCCTTTCAGGTATTCAGTGTCAGGGAAGTGCAGTTAGAGGAGTGAGGGAAGAAGGTGGGGTCGATGGTGTCAAATGAGGGGAAATATTGACAGGTTTCAGGATTCCCTATGGTCTCAACATCACAGCAGGTGGCCTTCATTTGCATCTCCCATGAGCTTGCCCCCTCCCTCTCCCTTTTCCGTTTATTACATTGGCCGCAAGCGGAAATCACATGAATCTCAATCCCTCCCAGCGTTGAACAAGGCTGTGACCCGTACATGTGCACACACATGCACACGCAGACACATGCGCAAACACAGCAGACAGAGTGCCGCTTTTACAGTGTTTCCCTGTTTATTACTGCTCTATGATAACCTCAACCTATAGATTCATATGCTGTTTGGCTGAGGCCCTAAACATCAGTAGACTGTATGAAGTGATGGAATGTACACATTAAAATTCGATCTCCTGCATCAGTACATCCAGCGCTGGTCAGGACGGCGACTATAAATTGCCAGCCATTATTTTCGATTAACCACGCCGACACCATGGCCCATCACATTCTTTCCCATTTTTACCCCCTGTCACAGCGCCGCCATATTTCCAGCGCTGTTTCATTTCAGATTGTCCCGCGGCATGATAACACAGAGACCAGCGGACCCCGGGACACGAGCCACCGGGCGATCTTATTAATGGCGCGGCCGCGATAACAGAGTAGACGTCTGCGTCCTCAGTGGTATCTCGATCTTCAGGCCCATCCTTCCCAGGGCCTGAAGAGCAGAGGCGTCATAGCTGGTGCAAAGGGGCTCCGACGAGCCACTTTATCACTGATAGGCTGGGAAAGTTTAATTCCCGGCATTCCAAGCGCAGCCAGCAGCATTCCCCATCCAGTGCTACAAAGGCAGGCACAAAATGGCCGTCTCGGGTCCCAAATGCAATTCATAAGGAACTGCTTTGTAATAGCCTTTAATTGTCCTGGAACGGAAACCATTGTGCTGGTCAAGGTTCAGACACTTTTAAGAGGATTGGAAAAAAAAAACAACAACATTTGAATGTAATTATAGACCCATTATGCTCATATACACATGTGTACATAGCGTGTTAATTTTCATGTACCCGATTAGACAACCTTGAAGAGAGTTGCCTCACACTGTCATAAACATAATCTGGAGATCGGGGGGAAACAGATATGGTCAGCTGCCAGCTAACATCAGGGATAACAGATGCTCAACGCAAGAGGAGCAGATATATGACATTGGTATTGAGTGCTCGTTCTGTGAAATAATAGCCAGTGTCCTAACGCAGGGAATCATTGCCAGAGGTTCAGTGCTATTGGACTGTAAAGCAGAAATATGGTCATTTCATTAGCTCCATCGTTAAACCATTACTTTATGCGCCTTCATCTATTTGTCTAACTTGTAGTTTTGGATATAGTCAGAGACAGCTGATATTAACATCTCCTCTCTGCCACTGCTGTAGCATGGAGCCATAGCTCATTTGCAAAACAATGAGTTCAAAAGGGCAAAAGAGTAGATTGAAACAGTGAAACAGTCAGTGAAACACTGACTGCTAAGCTCTTGTTTTGACTGCAACAAATTGTTATGTCTGCATTGAAAGTCCTTCAGTTAGCTCTTAATGAGTTTATTGATAATCAATATCCCTTTCTTCTGCGCTGGCATGTGACCCTGAGGCCGTGACCCAAGAGGGACCCTTAGACAGTGGATTTGAGTGGGTCAGAAGGGACGGGGCAGTCTCCCGTTGCTGCTCAGGCAGACGGGACTGTCCCACTTTCACCTAGGTGAGAGACAAAGGGAGCAAATGAGAGAAGCACTTACCTCAGCACTTACCTCATTGCTTTAGTGTGTTTTGGGGTAGTAACTGGGAGGCATATTATTTGTTTTTGTTCTTTGAATGAGTGAAGATTTGCAACTAAGATGACTGTGTTGCTTATTCTATCATCTGCATATCCTTCATTTCTATCTGGATATATATTTTTTTATATATATATACTCTGCAGTACCCGAATGCTAACTGTGCTGGCTTGCTACCAATTCTCTTTGAAAGCAGACCCCCTCAAAGAGCTGGGTATGCGCCTCTGTCAAATAGTGCGCAAATGCTAGTTTGCCTGTCAGTCAAGACCTCCAAGCGGAACCTCTCCTCCAGTGGCTCTGTTTGTATCCTGCTGACACGGGCGCTTTTTGGGTAGTGTTTTTTCGGGAAGATGGGGCCCGGCCTCCCGGTGGGGGTCAGAACAGTTGACCCTGGCCTGGCGAGCGCTCCGTCTGCCTGCGATGATTTTATTCAGCCCCACTCAGTAGAACAGCGGGGTGTGACCCGGGTCGATGTGGCACTGCCAAGGCTGACTCTATTGAGAACCCCAAGGCCCATTGAGAGGCGCTGATCAAGGGCGCCGGATGTTTTTGATCCACACTGCTGAGCTTCTATGTATTCAGCAGTCAAATGAGTCTGATGAAATAGGTTTTGTTGTTCTTTTCTGGCGACATGTGACATGAAAGAACTTAAAAAAAGATACAGTCTTATTATCAATCCTTGTTATCTTGGTTTCTTTAGAATGAGCTGGTTCATGTCAAACACATTGTATGGCACATTATTCGAGGTGCATGCCTTTAGTAATTATTTAGTCTGATACAACGCAGAACAAAGAAGGGAGAGAAAAGGATATCTGGCAAATGAAAAACAACTGGGCCAGGTGCCAGACTCAAGTCAAGCATGTGAGCTCAATAAAGCACACTGCATCGATTTGCGAGTTATTCATTATTTGTTTTGGAAGTAGAGAAAGTTCTTTGGAAAATGATTTTGCTGTGCAGTTCAGGCTCTGAAATAAATGGTTTGACAGATCATCAATGATCACAGAATATGATAGTAAATTGCCTGATATTGATTTATTTCCCTGTGCCTCCCCCTCCCCCTCCCCCTCCTCTTCTCATGAGCTATTATGCTTAAAGCAAGACCAAGCACTCTCTTGAGTATTGGATTTTTAGCCAGTCTGCTTTCAAATGCGAAAATGAGGATTTATTTTGTCCTGCTGCTTGAGTGATGCTTATAAGAGAGCTTGGACTCAAACAGATAAACAAGATGGAGAGAGGATATATATTAGACTGCGCTTGATATCACTCGCCACCACCGAACAGCCTTGCCGGTAGCAATATGCAATTTACAATAGCAAGTGTCTAGAACCTCCAAATACAAAAATGGCAGCTTTGTTTACTGCATTCAAAATAAATGGCTGAGGCCCCGCTGTCACTCACATATGGCACTTCCTTTGAGGGAAAAAAAAAAAAATGCAGAGCCAGTGACTCGTAATAATGCGTTGGCAAGGCGGCAGCCATTTTGCACAACCTCCGGAGGCACTGATCGTCACAGAGAGGCGTTGGCATTGTCTTGGCACCGGCCCGACCCCAGGCTCAGAGTAGTAACTGATAGCCAAGCTGGAGCTTGTCAGCCCCGGTGCTTATCACTTCTGACATCTGTCCACACCATCTCTCTTCCCTCGTCTGCAGCGGGCCCCAGAACATTGACCTTGGGATCTCTTTTCTCTCTCTCTCTCTTTCTCCGTTCCTCCACTGCCCCGACCCCACTCTGCCTCTCTCTTTGTCCTCATCTGGCACTGCTTCCGTGTGTCTGTTGTTTCGAGGGTATCATTTACCCTTTTAGACCTTGCTTTGTGGTCAGACATGACTTGCACACCGATGTTCAAACACTGACACTGTCCCTTGCTTTATTTGGATCTCTGCTTTTATGCAATGTTTTCTCTTCTGGGAGAATAAATGTAGTTGGATATAGTCTGTGTTGGTTCTAGTCTAATCTAATTGATAAATCATGAATCAGTCTAGTCAGTCAGATTAGTTAACATCTGTTTATTTAATATTTGTTTATTGAAGAGAATAAATGCGAGAATGAATGTACTTCTGAAAGGCTCGATAATGGAAATGCAGAATGGTACAAAACTGCAGAAAATACGGCTAAAATAGGCTGTTTTGTGTTTTTCCAAGATAATAATCCAATCCGTGGTTTTACTTCAAACCGATTGCTGCTTCCAGATGGTGTGAGGGTATTCTTTGTGTTTCTGCTGCTGTGTGTGTTTGTGCCAACACCACAAAAAAACAAGCTGCCACACACAGCCCAGTGTTGACAGGCTGGCGAGAAATGCCTGACATGATGTGTCGTGTGAGTGAATGCTGCTTGACTCGACTGGGGAGCATAAAAGTATGGCTGTTCGAGGGCCTAAAGAAGGGGCTAGGGTGGCAAACAGATCCAGTCGGACAGAGGCACACAACTCTCCACAGTTGGCATCCTGGGTCAATTTGCACTATGGTTAGCAAGACAGTATGTTGAGCGCCTGCCACATATATTTATGAAGCCCTACCAATTTAGAAGCTAATGACTTCATGCTCCTATTCTGTCAATCACAGCCAACATGAGCCCCCACACTGTAGCAAGGCAAGGGTGGTCTTGTGAGTTTGTGTGTGTTTGGGCGAGACAGCTGAGATATTAAGAGAGCTAGATAGACTGCTTGCAATAACAGTCTCCCTTTTTGCTGAATAGTTTTATTCTACTGAGCTATCACTTCAGACTAATCAAAATCAACACATCCGTTGTATTTACAACATCCCACTGCATTTACTACGTTACATTACACATCATTATACATTATGCTGCTCTAACTCATCAGCAGCCCTCACCCCTGGCCTCCCTTATGGAGTAATTAGGCCCCCGGTTGTTTGTTTAGCTGTCTGCGTGTGTGTCCTGTATAAAACACAGGGGGGCATATGTTCTTCCTACCATAAAACCATTGAAACAGCAGGACATGAGTGGTGAGGAGGGGTCGACAATGGGTGTGTGTGTGTGTGTGTGTGTGTGTGTGTGTGTGTGTTCTAATTAGGCAGGCAGAAGTGTATTAGCCTCGCTGGGCAACAGCCAGCTGGGAGCATCTGGAGTCGTCTTTCATACTCACCACCTTCCCCACTACACACACATGTGCGCACACACGCAAAATTAGAAAAGAGACCTATGGAATAGCAGTGCGATAAGGGGGTGCAGGTCAGGCGTGGCAGGTCATACGCCTAGCTATTTAAGTCTGCTGCATTTTAAGCCTGTCTGATATCACAGCACCCTCCACCCACCACGTCCCTGTCTGGAGGCCTAGATGTTTCAGGAGCGGTCCCGCTCTCACATCTCTCCCGAGACTGGAATGCCGACAAACGGAAAGGGGAGGACCTCGTCCAATCCCAGCAGCTTCTGCACTCCCAAAGACGCATCAAAGCCGTCCCAGAGGACCAGAAGAATTTAAGAGTTTCAAAGCGAGGTCAATACTTAAAATAAGCCTCCCAGCCTCTCTGCCCTTTGCTCTCAATGTTTTTTTTTCTACACCGCCGTTTAGGACGCTCGTTTCTTCCTGGTCAGCATTTTGATTGTTTAATGGCTTGCAAAGCCGCTTCTTATGTCTTCCAAAGTCACGGGAACACTGTAGTACTGCAGTAATACAGTAGAGCTTTCTCTTTCTTGATGAAATCAATGTCACACTCGCTCTCACCCATCTCCTTCCCGCTAACATCCAAGTCAGGTTTCTGCGTAGGTGATTGCCCACTACTGTACAAGAGCAACATCAGTTATGTTGTATTGGTAAAATATGTGAAAAGATCTCTGTTTTTCCTCCTCTTTCCATAATACTGCTGTCACACGCTGGAGGGGAAAAAAATAGCAGTGGGCACACTCGGTATTTCCCCTGTACAGAGAGCTCAGTGAGCCAGCTGAAATAGTGTTTCTCTGTGCTATTGATTAGCTGGTTAGGCCATGAAAAGCCAGGGACAAGACAGGCACTGAGCTCCCTTCCTCTGGCTTACCACTGCGTGCTAGTGTGTCTGCTCTCTCACTTTTCTCTCTTCTTCTCCCCTCTATCCCACGACTCTCCATGCATCTCTCTCTCACTGTTGCGCTATTCTTATGCGTTTTACTATTCCACTCACAGAGGAAAAAGACCCAACAGCCGCTTGCCGAGTTAGATCACAGGAACCCAGCTGTTCACAGTCAAGGGCCGCTTCTTTTATTAGCCATCAGTAGGCCGACCTGGTAGGGCAGAGAGAGGGAGAAAGAGTGGGTGGGAGGAGGAGGAGCGCAAGGGCAGTAGGGGGCAGAGATTTCCCAGCTGTTAGTCCACAAGCTCTGCCCCCCCTGTCGGAGATTAAGTAGATCAGCGAGAACACGAGCACACACACACACACGGGCAAGACAAGACAGCTGACTTTTGAGGTTTTCCAGGTTGAAGATGGGTCAAGATGGTCTTCTTCAGTGGAAGCTGTAGTTGCGCCACCGAGCTCTTTAAGTGCGGACACAAGTTTTTGCCGGCCGAGGACTGTGAAATTTCACACACTGCACCACTGGAATGTACAGTGGGATAAGGCACAAGCCAGCAGGCGTGCAATGCCTTAATACCTGACCAATCCCCTTCCCTTGCCTCGCGTCCCTTTTATTTTCCCCACCAACTCACAAAACCACGCCGCCTTTCAGTCTGTGGAGGCCCGTTTTACTAGTGAGCCAGTGGTCTAGAGGGACACAAAGGACCCGGGTGTAAAATGATATTCCCCGGCTATATAACCAGGCCTCCATTGTGCCGTTTTTATGATATTATTTTCAGCAAGATGGTAGGGATGGTTTTCTGTCTTTGTTGGGCCTCCCCTCTATCTGCCACAGTTGTTACCACAGTGGAAACAAAACCACTCCAAAGAAGTGGCACTGATGAGAGCAGCACAGAGTATTCTCATTTTGGATGATTAGATTCACTCTGACAAGCAAGCATACTGCTTTTTGGCGACAAATGTTGCTGTGGGAACCGAGCAACAACACAATATCTGAAGGACTTGCCCCACATGAGGTACTCATAAGACTTAACTTGCGATTTGACTCTTCCAGGCAAGTCTTTGCCCAAGTCCCTTTCTTTCCCAAACTACTCAAGATGTCTGTATTGTATTTGCATATTTATGAGAAATGGGTGTCACAGTTATTAAGTTAACTGGGAGCCAGTTCTGCAGAGTGTGGATAATGAAATCATATAAAATGTGAAAGTCAAAGGACATTTTTTTCAAAATATCTCTTTCGACCTTGTGTCAGAGTTGATGAACTCTGGTGGGAATACGGCCTCAGTAAGATAATGGACACTCATGTTTGGCAATTTCCTGTCAAAACATGTAACAGCAACTGCTGAAATTTCTTTTTAAGAGGCTACAAATGCCTACGATATACAAGTAGACTCCTGTGCTTTTGTATGGCAGAAGTCATGGGAAAGGCAGTATGCGCTAATAGAGATGATTCATTTAACTTAA
The DNA here is from genome assembly GCF_048128805.1 of Centroberyx gerrardi. NCBI lineage: Eukaryota > Metazoa > Chordata > Actinopteri > Beryciformes > Berycidae > Centroberyx > Centroberyx gerrardi. The sequence continues at coordinate 13,018,706 of NC_136019.1, forward strand.
ATATCAAACCTAGGCCAATCCCAGTCCTCGTGGGAGAGGAAAGACAAAGCCAGAGTATGGGTAGGGTGGGAAGATATTTTCACTAGACATTCATGTTGTGGTTAATAAACATGGCACCAATATGGACTTCATTAGTAAGTGCTTGAGACCAACGTTGCTCAGTGGCCCCAGACAAGTAATTAGAGCTCACATTGAGGCCTGACTCTAAAATACAGTCATTATCCCAGTGAAAAATACAACCTTTCCAGGTCACATCACTTTGTTTGCAGCAGTAAAACAAGTTTATTTCTGCATTGAGCCACCATTATAGCAGCCCCCAGTCCACTTGCCAGCATTTTATGGAGCACGGAGTGATTGGGGGGCGACTGAGAAATTCAATAAAAATGTGGTAACACAATTGGCTCACAGGGAAACTGTGAGTATGTGACAATTTCTGTGTGGAATTTGTGTGTGATTATCATTTTCTATGCGTGTGTGTGTGTGATGCATGTGCGCCAGTGTAAATGCGATGAAGTCCGCATGCATTTCAGAGAGTTTTCATCACCCGAATTTAACAAGCGCCTCATGAATGAAGCCCCCAAACGAAGGCACCGAAATGTTTACAGTCCCCCCAAGAGCTAATCAGCCATCTTGCAATGAAACACAAGAGTTTATATTGGCCCTCCTCACACAATAGTCCCTGTATACAACCGTTGTTAAGCTCCAAGGTCTTGGCAAGAGAGACGCTCATCCTATTGCCATCTTGGTGATTACTGAATGCAGACAGGAAGAAAAAAAAAAACATACAAGGCCATAATCTAATCGAACAAAAATTTAAGCCAATCACTTTTTGATTACACTGCTTGGATCCGCTCCGATGGATAAGGATTTGCGGCGGAGGGGTGGACTATGGACAGAAGTTTGTCACCACAACGAGAAAAAGTCCCTCCACAAATTGTCCTTGGAATGTGAGATCAGGCGTGCATTTTCAATCAACTCCATTTTCCTCCTGCAAGACTTCTGAATCAGCAAAACATCTCGTAAACTTTTTTATGATGTGTAACCACTTCGGTTCGCAGAGACACAAAGTTTGCAATGTGCCGTCGGGTTGTTTCTGTGTTGTTCTGTTGACAATTCTTGTGACACAGATTAATGCAGTAGCCTACGTCTGTGTGTGTTTTGTTATGCTTAAATTAAACTGTCACACTGTACAGTTTTTCTCTATAGAGTTGTGTTGTCTTGCCAACATTCTGATAAGTTGATAATTACGTTATACTAATACTAAACACACATTTCTGCGGCCTTAATAAACATAAAATCTTCTATTTTTCTACTGATGATAACAAAGCCAGCGTTCTGTGGTAGTGACTCAGTCCGTATTAAGTGCTAAAAGTTGTAGTCCTTCTTTTGGGCTAAACCCACTGAAGTGCTCCCCCTCATTTTCCCCAAGAGGCCCACTTGAATCGGGATGCGTGGGAGGATCCGGCACTAACCGTCCGACTTATTCCAGATACGTGGGCTGTGCTTTCAAAGACACACGGCTACACTCCATCAAACACACCACTGAAAGGGAAGGGTAGAAGGACCCCACTCGCATATACACAACGCTACCGGCACCGGCGCCAATTTATCACACGTAATTTCCTCAGCTCTTGACCTTTGACCCCTCCCTTGGGCTGTGTTTGTATTGAGGGCAGCACGCCGCTGTCTGAACTGTCTGCCTGAAGCCTCCCTAGAGGGATACGGCAGTATTTGCAGGAGAGATGTGCAGCTTAAGCCAGTGGTGGAAAATGCCCCCTTGTGCCCAGCATGTGTTTCTGTGTCCGTGTGTGTGTGTGTCTATCATTGTCCCCCTCAGCCCTCCAGTGTTTTATGCATGCTGCTCATTAGCCAGACAATGGGCACTTACGACGAGATGCCATTCAGGGCTAATGTGTCAGCAAGCCCTTGGGATGAAAGAAGGGAGGGAAAGAGGAACGGGTAGCAAAGGAGAGGGGTGGGCCGAGAAAGAAAGAGGAGCAGGTTGGAGAAAAAAGGGGAGCTTAAGAAGCAGGGGGTTGCGGTGAAGGAGGATAGTGAGGGAGGGAAAGAGGAAGGAGGGAGGAATGGAGGAAGGGGGGGGGGGGGTATGACTGAGGCAATCCTCCACAAATGCACTCCACAGAATCAACAAGACCTCGGTTCAAGCCCGCAACTTGCCTCTCCAAACACAGTGACATTACAAGCTACCCCAGTGAGCCGCACTGTCATGACCTCTTGTGTTAGCGAGACCTGGCGGGACACAGCAGTGCCGCTGCTCCATGCCTGCGCCAGCCGCACCGCTGCAGCCCCAGCTGAGGCGCTAGCTCCATCCAGTGTACGCTTGCTCCCCTCCCCTTACATCACCGCGTCTAGAGGCGGACGGTGGGGAGGGGTACAAGATTAATGACGGTGCTAACCGCGTATTTATCATCCGGCTGGAGAGTAATGCGACACCTTTCTAATCTGAATATATTTCATTGGGCTGTTATGGCACTCAGCCCTGGGCCCCATGGATGCGTGTGTGTGTGTATGTGTATGTGTGTGTGTGCGCCTGTTTGTCCCTGTAAGTGTATATGAATGTTAATCGTATCTGTATGCGTTTGCGCGCGCGTGAGAATGCGTGTGCTTGTAAAGGCATGGGAGCGCGGTGATACCGACCGGCCGCCATAAACGCTCACGCTATCTTTCCCTGACAAAACGGCCCCGTGGTAATTAGATAAAGATGAAGTTCCTCTTCCCAGCACGTCGGGGCCACGCTCCCTGAGATCCTCTCCTCAGATTCTCGGCCGCCTTATCAGGTGAACACCCTTCTCCCATCCTCCTCTCCATCTCTCCCTCTCATTCTCCTGCTGCCTCTCTTTTTGGCACTCAGCAGAAATCAAGATGGATGTTTCCCCCAACAGAGATGGGAAGATAGGGAACGCAGGAGACCGAGATAGGGGCCCGATCGCGCATCGGGTCTCCGGTTAGATTGGCTCTACTGCCACCGGGGCTGCCAGAACTATTGTGGAACTTTGAATTTTGAACGGAAACTGGTTTAGATCATATTCTGCTGTGGGCTTAGTCAACATAGTAAGGTCATCAGGAGTTTTGTAGATTTTTAGGGAACTCACAAGCTCTGCAGGTAGTTTGTCCACACTTGGGCATGCACAAGAACACACACAAATGTAAGATTATGCGATTACTTGGCAGTGCTACTAGCGATGTGCATGATACTGTGGACAGATTCACATTTTTTTCCAGCCTTCTGTGCTCTCTCTCTCTCTCTCTCTCTTTCTCTCTGTCTGATCAGACACACATGGAGAGATAATGTTCCACTGCTTTGGTTATTTGGGTCATACGAACCTTGCCCTAGTAATCCATTAATGTTGTAGAACCTGGAGAGAAGACAACAGCCTAGCGTGTATTTATGCTTGCGTGAAGGGTGAAACGTGTTTTGCATGCAGGTTTCTAAATCTATTCGGGTGTTTGGTCTGTGGCCTTATGTATGTTGTGTGTGCATGGGAATGTGCATCCATAATTTCTGTGTAATGTACAGTATGTAACATAAGTGGTGGTTGTGGTCATGGATAAAATGCTTTGTACAATCCAGAGAGACGTGGCATATGTGAATGAATACTGGCCAAAAATCCCCCCTCTAGTGATTTATGCAATTACAAGCCTGTTACAGACAAAAGTAAATGTCAAAGTCCATAGCCAATTTCAAACAGTCACAAGGTAAGGACTTTAGCCATATCCCAAAGCATCTCAGGCGGTCAAAGCATAGAGGATACAGGCATATATTCTAATCAACTATCACATCTGTGGCAAGGTCTTTGAAATTCTTCGCTGGAAGGGAGGGCACATAAGGAAACAAAGGCAAACACACAATCTCGCACAAAGAGGTTTTCTCTCGGAGATTATGCGTATCGCTTTCTTGTTCGCCCCTTGCCAATCTGCCATTTATGCATGCGAATACATTTCAGCATTTGACGCTCATTGTCCACTTGCCAAGTTCATTGTAAGACAACAAAGGGAGAGATGCAGTCAGTCAGTGAAGTTTCAAGTGGGAGATTTGGATAAGGCACCCCAGCTCCACCGTCACCAACCCACCTACCCATGCTTTCATGAAACGACTTGCAACAGCAGCTGCTCCTCACATACCTGACACAAACTAAAAAAAAAAAAATATATCAGATGAAGAAATTGCATTGGTTCATGTTCCAGACATCTTGTCACTGGCAGGCGCCATGGTTGTATTTGCTCTAAATGGTTCATTTCTCGATTTTGGGATTACATTGATGTTAGGCACCGTGTCTTCTACTCTCCATGCCAGAGTCCTAGTCTCCATCCCAGGCACATTAAAGGCTGCAAAGGTAAAAGAGGAGGCTTTGTTGCAGCATTGTTTTTGACACACTTCAGATGGACAGATATTCCAGACAGCTCACAATGTTCAGTCTGATATGATTACCTGATGCCTTTGCAGCAGTCCACCAGTGAATTAACACTGACATTAACAGATAACGGGTGGAGAATTGTGGTGAAAGGCAAAGTTGCTTATATTTAGGAGGACTTTGAGATTTCATGATACCGCGAGGCTGTTTTGGCCGCTGACTCTGCTGTTTAGCTGTTTTCATGTCAACACGAGTGCATTGTTAAACCTCAAATGGCATAAAAGGTGCTGAGATTTGCTTGGCAGGCCAACAAAAGACACAGCTCCCATGTCAGAAACCAGCAGAAGTTCAGTATTCTCATCTGGCCTGCAAATCCATTTTGAACTTGTGGGTTTGTTCAACGCAAAATAATTTCGATTTCCCGTCTCATTGTTCCCCTGCTAGCTTGGTGCTGGGACAGCACTGACTGACTCATGATATTGCAGTGTCATTACAGCCCCGAGCATCTTTGGCCAGACTTCAGCACCGGTCCCCATCAGAGCACTCTTATGAATCCCCTGAGGGAGGGACAGTTTATCTGTAGCAGTTAGCAGCTGGTGTCTGCCCCAAAGACTCCAATAGCCCCCAGCTAGCTTTGCCACTTCAGCTGCTAGTCATTTAGCAAACAAGTCAATCATGTGCAAGACAACTGCCAGTGACTTGCCAATGTCCCAATGCTCACAGAGATAGCGTACTGGGGGCAGAGGAGAGTCATGGCCCTCTAGGCCATGGAAATCAGGTCAAATTGGTCATCAGCAAACTATCTGGGCCTCGTATTCTGCTCTAATGATTGGTTAAAACGGCAGAAGATCAGGGGGCCCTCGTGTCCTCTGTTCCACCTTTGTGTGTTGAGTTCTCCCCCGTCAAGAGGCCCATGCAGGCTATAGGATCTCAGAGCAAGGTTTAGCATTGTGATATGAACCGAGAATCTTTTACCAAGGTCCCAACTGTAATATGCGAGTGAGTAAATGAGCAAGGACAACAATTACCTTATCGGCTTTCCATTTATTTCATTTTAGTTATTTCATGGAACTGCAAAGGAATCAATGGCCACCAAAAATTAAAAAAATTGGTAAAGGGAAATTAATAGCATCCTCTTTGCGTTTTGGCCGGTGGTATTTTTTGTGCTGTCACGATAGCTTTGGAGATCTTAAGGACTGCACAGATAAAAGCAGCTTTTGAAGTACATGTAAAGTGCTTTTTTTAACAATCTCATCCCCCCATCAGACATTCAATTTCAGTGGCAAACATCACATCCAATAATTGTATTATCTTTGCTTCTGTGAGGCAGATAAAAAAAAAAGATACATATCCGTGTGTCTCATCTCTTGTCTGACAAATCTGCTTCAGTTGTGGCACTGGAAACCTTGGCGCTGACACTGTGAGGCGGCAATGAAAGCAGAAGTTTGACGACTGACAACGTTAGTGTCATTAGCTCACTTGCTGTCTTTTGTCAGCGGGTTAAAGGAATTGTCAGCGAAACAGAACAGTGATGTGTGCGCACACGTTTCCCTCCTATTGGAATCATTTAGCTTCACAGAGAAGGGAAATGTTTTCAGCATAGAAACATAGCTCTGTCCTGCTTATCTTTTGTCATCTGTAGCAGAGCCCAGTAGTCTCAAATGTTCTCATTTATTGTACAGCTTTATTTGTCTGGTGTTGGCACAGTTCACCAAATATGGAAGTTGGAAGGAGTTGGGAGCTACTTTCACACAACTGGAGCAGAATTTGCATGGAATTAACACAAAGTACATCTTTCCCCAACTAATTTCTCTTAGCTAGAGCAGCAGGGGGTGAATGCTTACATATAACGCCTATAAGAATAGCTTTTCCCAAGTGACAAAAAGCAGGACACTGAAAGGCTATGCATCAAAAGATGAAATATTGGGAATACAGAATAAATACCTCATTCATTCTGCATTTGCTCACTGTGTGACAGCGAGAAAGTGTGTCCACTCATCTAACACAGTGAGTGTATCAACATTAAAGATACGAAGAGACGTCTGTTTTGTATTATTCAATACCTAATATATCATCAGTATCAAAAGATGGGAACATAATTATTTAAAGTTCAAGGGCAGCTGAACTAACAATTGCCATGCATAAATAGTTCCTCCTAACAACAACCATCTTTATCTCAAGATGCAACTTAACTTGGATGGTTAGAAGTCATGCATGTGATCCAGTACATCCAGTAGTAAGTTACTGTGTTTACTCATGACTGTCAATCAGCCATTTCTAGGGGTCAATGAGTGCTGCAGTTACTTTCTGGAGATAAGAGCATGTTCCAAAAGGCCTAAGTGCAATGTAAACAAAACAACAAGGACAGTTTGTCTCCACGCTATCAAGGCAAGGCCCTTCAATCCAAGGTTGTAGTCTGCTGCAGTTCCAAAATACATGCAAAGGCATATGTGCACACACCCCCACCTCCCCCGCATTCACACCCCCACCCACACACATGCACGTACGCACACACATAAATACATTCCTCTCCCTGTAGTGCCCTCCTTGGCAAAATCTCAGTGCCAGTCTCTTAATGAAATGCTCAATTAGGGTCTTTAAATAGGTAATTATGCAGTGCCTAATCCCCCAGCTCCTGGGCCCTATCTCATTTAGATGACACTTGGGCAGGCGAAATGGGAGGGGCAGGCACCGGGGCCTCAGTTTCTGTCATCAAAGCCCCTCCGTGGTGGCACAGGCGGCCCTGTTAATGATAAGGCACATCCAGGCAGTCAGTCAACAGCGACTCCCAGTGAGGGCTACTGACAGCAGGGGAGATGGCAATGTCAGGCTTGACAGTGTCTTAATCATGTTTGTGAGTGTTCGGGGGTGGATTGGACTGGGTTGAGGGAAGCTGGTGTGTGGGTTTGTTAGGTGGTGTTAGAGAAAGACGGAGAGTGAGAGAGGCAGAGACTCTTTGTGTGATATGGGTTTATATGCATGTTTTTTCAGGCTATTACTATGAGTAAATTTTATATGAAACAAGGAAAGAGGGAGAGATAATCACTTCCAAATGTCAAACTGTGCATTTTCCTTGATGCCAGGCACAGAGAAAGGTTTTGATTTGCTGTAGTGACATTTGTTTGAAGGCGGCGTTTGATTTGAATTTCAATCTCCAAACTGTGGCTGAAGAAAAGGACCTATTCATTCATTCGTTTTCCAGCAACATAATAAAATGCCTTGTACGAGTGCCACAATACACCATCATTGACGGGGGACTGTTCTTGTTTGGTTGCTAACGTAGAAATGGCTAGAATTTGTCTTAGTGAAACGACAAAGGGGGAATTGTTGCTCTTGCCTTGGGGTGAACCATAGCTTTCTCTTGACGGAGTTGCACAAGCAGCCTGCACTCGCTTTCATGAGAACAATAGCTGAGCTTGGCTAAAGCACCTTTCAAGGACGTCCAAAACCTCAAAAAAAAAAATGTTTAGCTTCTCAACTCCATTAAATAGCAGGACCTACATCAAAGTGCACACTAAACTTCAGTAAGGATGCTTGAACCACCGAAATATTGAAACAGCTTTCCGAAATGCTGTTCATCCCCACCTAGCATGTCCTCTGACAGTCTTATCGGGATATAGATGGAGAGGCAGGAACAACACAATTTCACCTCTATCTGTGTATTCAGCAAAAACATCTCATATCTGTGATAATATTTTGTATCCCATTGCCCTCTCTTTGGCACTGATGTATTTTCATGCAAAATGCTTTGATAAGCCGCTGGTTCTAATGCTGCCTGTCTGTTCTCTCAGTTGTTGACTCAGGCTTTCTTATCAAATCTGAGTCATGGCAAAAACACCAGCACCCATAATGCTCTGAAAAAAAGAATTGCAATCTGTGTCCAGCCAACTTTCTCTCTGCACATACTCCCATCTATTGCAATCAAGAAATACACTGAACGGAGTGAGCCAGCATAGCATTTATACAACATCTGAAGCTCTGCAAGATTATTGGCCTACAGAGACATCCACCCACGTAGGGCTGAAAGGGCCACATGGCCTCTGATAAACCTGACATAATTACACATGAAATCCATATAAACACAGTGACATTTCCCACCATGTTTATACAGCCTATATATCAGACATCTAAAAGATCAACTGCATATGAAGCAGAGGGCTGCGCACCACTTAAGATATCAGCAAGGACTGACAATTAGGCCTTATGAAGAGTGCGGTTGTGGAAAACATTCGCCGCGCCGCCACATGATAGCATACATTGTGCTAAGCTAATTGAAGGGAGATCCACCCGGCGCTGCCTTAGCGCACTACAGTAACCATAATGTGCCGTTACATTTTAGCTCAGGGTATATCGCGGCAAATTAGCATTTAGATAATGGGAGACACTTGGCATTTTAATTATTGTGCTGCCCTTTGAGTGTAGCGTGTACGCCCCAAGCGTCTCCTTACATCCTTCATGTATGCCTAAGTAGCACATTTCCATACCAAACGGCTTGGCGTATGTACAAAAGCCACTAAAATGTCACTGCGACACAATGTACCTTAGTATTCAATTGTTTCAAAAAGATAAGGGGCGATATTGTTGTTGACTTATGCCATAATGTATTAGGGGCAGCAGAATTCCCAGTGTTTGTATTATTCAATAATTTTCAATGGGAGCTCTGTTCCATTGCTTTCTGCCATGTGTGCGAGTGGCAGCGGAATGCTGTTTTGTCTATTCAGGGCTCTGCGCTTTCCATAAAACGACATGAGCTCAGGCCGGGAACGACCTCCCTCTCACCCTCCTTCCTCTCTCTGGTTGCTGCCCTCCTCTCCATCCCTCTGTTTCTCTCTCTCTCTCTCTCTCTCTCTCTGTTTCTCTCCCTCACGGAAGTGAGATTATTCATCCTCCCACAGACCGTGGCTGTGTTGGGGGTAGATGTCAAAGTGCCAGGGGCATGTGGTGCAGAGGGTATGCGTGCCTGTACGTATGTGTGTGTGTGTGTGTGTGTGTGTGTGTGTGTATGTGTTTGTGCACATGAATGTCTGAGTTTACATTCGTGAGCATGTGTTTCTGTGCGTGTAGGAGTTTGTGTGTGTGTGTGTGTGTGGGGTGGGGGTGGGGGGTGGGGGGTGCATCTATATGAATTCATGCGAGCATCAGCATGAGGTTGTGTTTTCGAGAGAGAGGTGTGTGTGTAATCATGTGTGTGAGCGAGCAAAGAGGATCCTGATGCTTCAACCCACGTTTCTTATCCCCTCAATTTTTCACCATCGCTCATTTTCCTAGTCCCTTCCCTTCAAGAAACAACACCTTCAGACTGCCAGAGTGGCCCCAGGGCTATCATCCCCTGTTCAGCGCCTGCTTTTTCTCCCCCACCTCTCTCTATCTCTCTCTCTCTTTCCTCCACTCTCTCCATCCCTCTCCCCCTCTGCCTCTGTTAGGCGTACAAGCACAGACGGAGCGTGAGAAAAGCTGGCAGCGAGACACATTCCCTCACTCTCCTCCCTCTGCCTCCACCTCTCCTGCTCCCCACCCTACCGCGCTCTCTCTCCCTCCCCTCTTTCTCGCCTCCTTCCTTCCTCTCTCTCTCCTCCACATTACTTTCTCTGTCCTCTCCTCCTTTCCCCCCGCCACCTCACTTCCCTCTCTGCCTCGTTGCTCCCCTTATCCATTTTATTTCCACTCCACCCCGCCTCGCCGCCCCTCCTCCCACTCCCCCTCCCTTCTTTTTCTGGTTCATAATATGTAACATGATTTAGCCCTCCCCTGTTCATGCGGCGTAAATTTAATCCCAGCCATTCCAGGTTGGCTGCTGCTGCGTCTACCATTTTTCTCTTTTTTCCCCCCATCCTGCCACACTCCCTGCTCCCGACACAATAGACTCCTCAAGATTCAGCCTGTTTGCATGATAACAAGTTCCTTCCCCACACTAAATGCCGATGCGCAAGGTCAAGCACGACCCGAGTGGCACATGCTTGTACTATAGAAACCACCCGCACCGTGACAAGCAAACACATAGCGAGGGAAACCCTCCCAACAAGCCGCCGCCAAGACAATCGTTTGAATGGGTTACGCAGCTCACGCGCTCACCCAGAGGCTGATTATGCTGGGCTGCGCTTTTATCTGCTGTCCATTGAAAAGGCATTAGGGGTGTCCATTACAGTTCAATAGAAAGTGTGTTTACCAGTGTCATCAAGGTCAAAGGAGGAAATCCAAACATGCACACAGAGTGTGTTGCGTTTTTTTTGTTTTTTTCCCCCTCAACTCCCCAGTGTCCCTGAAGCTTACCCAATGGCTCAGTAACCTTGTGTGTGCGTATGTATGTGTGTGTGTGTTTGTGTGTGTGTGTGTGTGCGCTGTATGTTTGTATGCGTCCAGAGAGCAGCACAACAGGGCACTGGGATAATCAGTCACTAGTCTGCAGGTCAGGGTCTTGCACTGTGGGGACCATCCATCTGAACCCAACAGCTGCTGGGAGACGTGGCGGGAAGAATGAGGCGAGGGAGAAAGATGGGTAAAGAGGGAGAGAGAGAGGGAGAGAGAGAGAGAGAAAGAGAGAGAGGGAGAGTAGAGGTAGACCAGGTAGAGAGAGAAAGTCAAAGAGAGATTAGGCCTATTGAAAATGAAAAGAGCAAACATGGAACAAATAGGTGGAGGAGGTTTTTGTGAGCCGATGCCACGCAGCCATTTTATTGACTATACAGTCAGTGTGTGCTCAAGGTCAGTTTGGGTGGGCTGAATTCACATGAGGACACCACCTTGCTCCCTGCACCCAAACAAGGTAACAGTTTCCAAACAGCAGTAACCTCTCCTTGACCCGCGTTTTCTATTTTGAAAGTTGTTTGTGAGGAAGCATTTGCTGTATGAAGACACACAACCTCTTCAAACGCTTTACTATTCGCTTGGCTAGTATTTGGTTAAAAGGCAGAAAAAACAATGATTGGAAATGGACCGACAAGGTCTTTTGAGCTGTAACAGTGTTTGTTGGCTAGTTGAATAAATAATTAATTACTTTACGCTATTTGTTATCCAACTTCTCAAAGTCCAGATCTTAAAAGATTTATTTTCCTACAAAAGGGGGAACGGCTTTGATATCTCACTGTACCTTTTTTGCAACAAACGCACTGTTGAGATGGGATTGCGATAGCTTTCTTGTTCCACAGCAGGTGCTTTTAAACCAATTATAAGACAGACAAATGTCATCAGCCCCAATTAGCTTCTTGCTGTGTGTGCCATCGTGGGGGTTTCTTTCATTCATAAGACGACATAGTATATCCAAAGACATCAGCAACAGCATTGGCAGCATTTGTCTGTCAAAAGTTAGTCAGGCGAGCCGTAGAGTAAACACCCCCGACGTTCACAAACACAGAGCCAGGCACTAGCTTGGGTGGGATGAGCATCCAAAGGATAGTTTATGACCGTGGGAGGCCTTTTTGAGTGAGGTCAGGGAAGACGGGGAAGGAGGGAGGGGGGGGAAAGTAAATAAATATAGCAAATAAACCCCTCTGAGCTGCGGTTGTCAGGGTCTTTCATGTGGAGGCTGCACTCGAGGGCATAGCTTAGCTTAGCTTGAGGGATGTTATTACACATGCCGGCTGATCGGGAGCGATGCGTGAGAAACGGCCCCGTCGCTCGCTCTTAAATCACACCGTCCCGGACGGCAGGAGGAAGTAGCGGTCGGGGGGGAGAAGGAGGAGAAAAATAGACAGAAGAGAAAAGGAGAAGGGCAGAGCGGAGAAGGAGAGAAACAGAAGCCTATGTGAGAAAAGGTAGCGAAAGAGAGACTGAGAGGCTTGGATGGAGATTAAGGAAAAGGAGCGGAGGACGCGGCGGTGTAAAGAGAAACAAAGAGCAGGAGAGGAAGATAAGACGGCTGCTCATGTCATGTGTCGCAAAACAAGCATCTGAGACACACCGTGACTTGGGGCAAGGAGGGTGGGGGAGGCTGTGCCTTTGATGAGCTTTCCAATGAGGAAACATTTCATAATTCCGGTTAATATGACACATTCAAAAATGCCTGGGGGCGCCTATCTGAAGCAACCGTTTTTCAATCCGTTCCTGCGATGTTTCACTGTTTCCCCGGCTGTTGAACGGATGGGGGGGGGGGGGTGCTGGCGCAGAGGGATGGGTGCATGGCGCCCCGTGCCCTGTTTGGGTTTTGCCCTTTGACCTTGCGGCTGAAATCACCGGGCGAGTGCACCGCCTCGCTACAGCGCTTTTGCCTTAATTAAGCGATACTGAGTCCTCGGGCGCTTGACTCTTTGTCTCTCTCTGCATCGGGCCAAAGTCGAAAAGGGAGATCACAGAGAGCGTTGCAGCGTTAATACAGCAGCCTACCGTGCCTGCCCACTGTAAATTGTTGTATTCCGGGGGTCGGGGTAGGGGGGGTAATTACTGCATTATTTAACTCTGCTCGTCCACAGGGAAATAGAAAGTACTGCCTCATAAAACAAAGCAAAAACTTCTGATTTGCTGTGCCTGGCTGGGCACGATACTGGGCAACTTTTACAACACAACGCAGCATGTATCAAAATTCCTTGTAGGTTTGCTGCGCTTTTGTCCTTGCATGTGTTGCGACAATTACAGAGGGATCAGTCTTAATAGATTTGTGTGGTATTTTTGTGGGTGCTTTGGTCTGCTAGAATAGCATAACTCCACTGTTCCCTTGAAGTCCAATTCAGTTGGTGGATGAGCTTGAAATTAAAAACACAACTTTAGAAATTCCCTGGGACCGGTCAAAGTGAAATTAGCCCGTTCGCACGAACGATGAGCAAAATGTGGTGCAAAGGCTATGCTCAATCCCATATTGGATTTGTTAAAGATGGCACCAGCAGTAGCATTCTCATGTCGCCGTTTGTTTCCCACTGGTTGGAACGTGGTCTGCTTGAGTATTACAGCATGTGGGATAACGTGGGAAAACAGGATTGGGCATTATAAAGGCGGGTGGCGTGAACCTGAGGCTTTGGTTGAGGTAGGATGAAACAGATGCCTATCCTGTCAGCATTCTTCCCCATTGACTTTGTTGCAGTATGATTGGAATATATGCTAAATAGGACTGATTCTTTTTTTGTTCCACTAATAATAATGCTCCAAATAGTCTCAGGATCAGTCTCATTACCAAACACACACACTCAAATGAAAACAGAGACCAGCCATTATGGAGAATATAAACATCTCCCGCCTTCTCTTTCACATTTCTGATAAGGATCAGGGGGAAGAAGAGAAAGAAGACAGCTCAACAGCCCCATCTTTTTCTTTGCCACGCGCTCCCCCCTTTTTCTAATTAACATTGTGCATGTTGTCAGGCTTTGTTTAATAATGCATGATTGCTATCAGCAGCAAAATCCTTTGAATGAAGCACCACTGAATGGGAACACAATAATACCACCGGGGGCTCAGGAAGAAAGACAAGATTGTTTTTTCTTTCCATTGTAATAAATGTTCAGCGGAAAGCATCGGTGCCGCCAAATGTATGAAACTGAACGGGCGCGCGGCACAAAGCAAAATGGCCATGTCGAGGATAAAGTGGGCAAAGGTGGTGCCTTTGAGGTAGGCATATCTCTTTGTATGGTCCAATTCAGAGGATTAATTAGGATTAATTGGAACTCATATACACATACATGGCTACTTAGCACACACACAGTCAGTCTCACATAGAAAAGCTGCAGTATTTAGGCTGAAAACATGGTGATTCTGATTACAATGCTGTTGGTGAACTGCTACCTCAATTCCAGGTCTGGCAGGTGCCTTGTCCCCCTGAGCACATTAGGAAAGGACGTACAGCGCACTCTGCTTGTATAAATGAACATCACAAATCAACACCTAATATTCTCCCTTTCATTTTTGGTATAATTCAAGGTTTGGGTGGGGGTGGTGTGTCCGTTAGCTGCGCTCACATTAGTCTCCACTTGTATTTACACACACGGCACAGCCTCTTGGTCGTCTTACTGGTGCTTACACAACATACAGATGGTTTTGTTTGCCTCTATCAGCGTGTGTGTGTGTGTGTGTGTGTGTGTGTACTCTGTGTGCGTGTGCAGGGTGTGGATAGGGAAGGGGGAGGGCTGCTGAGTCCTGTTTCTTTGCGTGCCTCCTAATGTCATGTCATTATGGAAATTCACACTCCATTAATTAACTCAAAGGCTATCACTTGGATTTGGAGGGACAGATGCGTAAAACAATAACTGGCGAAGACAGACAGCCGCACCTGCATTACGCGTGGATCAGATAGCGGCTTTATCCCTCGCGCCCAGCCCGGTTTCTCAGTCCAATTGATTCTAATCAAATCCACAGTAGCTACAAACACTACTCATGTGAAAATTCTGTCCAGTGTGCTCAAATGTATGTGTGTGTGTGTATGCATTTGTGTTTGTATGCGTGTGTGCGGTGTGTGTGTGGGGGTTGAGATTGCCTTAAATTGATTCCCTTCGCCACACGTCCCCCGCTCTCGCGCTCGCTGCTAGCCCCGCGGCGCTTGGAGACAGGTAGTCGTGTCTATCTCCCCCCAACACAAATCGAGTGTGACAGGTGCGCTATCTTCCCGTCTTTTCTGCCATTTGCAGCCCACGGAAATAAAAGAGGGAGAGCGAGGAGTGAGAAAGCGGATGATTGGTAACAGGGAAATGAGGTACTTTGTCATCGTCTGGCCCACTGATTGGGCTCAGGGCTTTTTTTTTTGGTGGGTGGTGGTCAAATCTACAGATAAACAGCCCAACAAAATATCCTTTCTAATAGAAGGATTATGTGCAGAATTGCCACCTTCTGGGCCCGCGGTGTCGCTAGCGTCCAGTAGGCCTATCGGCTGGATGGACTGTGACGCTAGCTGCTAAATGCCAACTTGGAGAGGTCAGAAATGCTGTGTCCATGTCATGGGACATACGCTAGCAGGCTAGCCAGCTGCTAGCTAGCATGCTAACCAGCGGTATGTCATCAAAGCTCACACACTTGGATTAGCTGCCAGCTGTGTTACGAGCCGAAGACTACCGCAGAGCATCCATCACTAAGGATCACTACGGCTTAAGAAAATGGATGACAAGGGATAGAGCCGGTCAGCAGCTAATACTGGCTCACTGTGTCACATTGATTTTTACAGCCATGTAGTGGCCCTTCGATAAAGGCTCCAGTCGCAAACAACAGCAGCACTTGCCCACTCTGTCTTATAGATTTTATTTGTTGTTTAAGCAGCGCTTGATAAAAGAGGCAACATGTGTGTGTGTGTGTGTGTGTGTGTGTGTGTGTGTGTGTGTGTGTGTGTGAGAGAGAGAGTGTGCACGTTGAAGCTAAGCTACTCCATCACTTTGTATAGATTTAGAGTAAACTTTATTTTACCTCTAATCCATTTAGAGGCACTTAGAGCTATTAAAGCATCTGCTGCGGATTGAACGTGGCGCAAGGAGCATAAAAGTGTGCTGGTGTTGAAGGGGTGTGCTGGTGGCACTGCAGTATATCACACTGTAGCTAGTAGATAACGTTTGTGTCAAGCATTTTATACAGCTATTCATCAAGAAATTCTCAACAGACTCTCTGTTACTGCAGTGGTCAAATCAACCCAGACTTCTAAGCACATTAAGTGGTCTTCAGTTTTTATGAATATTTCATAACAATTATTATTTGCAACAAATAATAATAACAATAACAACAACAACAACAATGCTACTACTACTACTAATAATAATGATAATAAATTATTGTAATAATAATTGCAATATTTATTATTATAATTAATTATTGTTATTGCTATTGCTGTTAACATAAATATTAACATTAATATTAATATTGTTATTATTATTGTATGATGTCCCTGGTAAATTCAGTGTTGTCCTAGTGTTTATGCTCTATTCTATTATGCTGTGCATACATGTAAATTGATACAGTAACCTAAGCATACTTGAAGCGTACATCAACATTGATCTGAACAGGACTTAAAATGAACTCCTCTTATTATACAGCATATTTAACTGGCGCATGCGACTAAAGCTGTGAAGACAAAATCTTATTAGTGCACCCTTTCATCTGCGTGGGTTCTCTCTCTCTCTCTCTCTCTCTCTCTCTCTCTCTCTCTCTGATGCACACGTGCACACACGTTGCGTGAAGTGACTATTCCATTTAGAGAACTGTCAGAACATACCCCGCGAGCACATCAGCCTCTTCCCATCCCCTGTCAGCTCCAGCCGAGGCTGTGTGGGGGTATGTCAGAAATGTGCAGGGATAGATAAAACCCGTGGAGCCAAACAGCTTTGTTTCATTCAGTCCCTCTCTCTCTCTCTCTCTCCCTCTCTCTCTCTTTCTCCCTCTTCCTCCCTCCCTCCCTCCCTCTCCCCGTTCCTACCCTCCCCTCCCCTTGTTTAGGCTGTGAATACCCTGCATCTGAGAAATCAGACCAGACTGACTCACAGGGCTCTGTGAGCCAGCGCCACCGAGGCTGCCAAAGCATGCTGGTGCCAAGCTGTCCCACCATGCACAGAGCCAGACCCACGCTGCTGCTGCCGCTGCTGCTCGTCCTGGGTCTGCTCCTCCACCTCGCCGACGCCGAAAGTAAGTGGACCCTCGGCTTTCACGCGGGCCTGAAGTGTCGTGTGCCGTTGGGATCGGGGCGGGGTTTCTAGTGTGGAATTGTTTTTGTGTCTTTTCTTTTTCATTGATGGACATCAGACACGCAAATATGCACTGGCACATGAAAACACATATAGACACACCAGGGTTAGATCGATATATCGGTTGGCTGATATATTGGGAAGATATTGGCCTTTTATTAAATATTGGATATGGGCCAGTGATGTTGTCCACCTCCGATATGATGGAGGTTCCTCTCTGATCACAGCTACGTAAAAATTCTGTAAAACATGCACTGAAATTACATTTTTGTTGCACATTTTATTAACTCCTTTAATTGTTCAATTATGTTTTAGTAAATTAAAGGTATCCCAGAATTTCCCCTACCACTGAATAGGAGCGATGGGTCACCCTGTCTTAAGGCCACCACCCCAAGAACAAAATTATGGAGGAAATATTGAATTTTTTGGTATGAAAATGAGGCAAAAAAATATAGAGTATAGGTACAAGCCTTTATTTTCCAACTATTCTCTTCTCCAGCAAAAATCTTTTCAACTAGAAATGCACAGGCCTCGGTCTAGAATCTCATGATGCAAAGTCATTGGAATTGAGTTACTTGACATCAGACACCTGCCCATTGATGTGTGACAACAGTTTTCAAACCCCATTGAGCTCTGTCCCTGCACCACAGCACCCCCTCACCCCCACCCACCCACCCCCTCTCTTTTTTTTTTTTACACTAAGATCCATGAATCATTAGCTTCTCTAGTCACAGTGGGATGAATAAAAGTTTTATTGCTCCCCTCGCACCGACTGAAATCCCCTCAGTTCAGCTGAATATCTCTGAATGGAGGGATCATTCACCCAAGGTCATATACCAGAGAGCCACGCAAAGTGGAATTGATGGGCGAGACTTTCAACTTTGTGCTTGAGAAATGTTCCCTGCAATCTGTTCAAATGTGTTTTATTTTTTCGTCTCCCCCTCCCGCCGCATATGTCTCGCAGCGGGGGAGAGGCAAATGGAGAAATGTACTCTCCGTTTATCCCCCACTTTATGTGCGCTTCCGGGATTTATTGACACAATTTAATTACGGGACCTTCCCAAAACGGCATTAATGGTCGATAAATGTTACCATTGAGGTGGCTCTTTAGTAGCTATCTTTTCAGTAAGCCCCATGTTCCGCACAGGAGTGTGAATTTACATGGCAGCGTTTGACTATTGCCAAAACTTTCCCTCAGACAACTGTCCTGACGACACTTCCACACTTGAGCGGCCAGACATTCCGAGGTGAATTTGAGCACAGATGTAACAGAAACCTCCACAAGTGCAGTCAGCAGCCCCCGAAATCCTGACGCCTCTGTGCTTCCCATCCCCCCCCCCCAAACCCCACCATCATTTTCCTCCCTGTGGCCGTGTGTGTGTTAGCAGCTGCTGCTACCCCATACCCCACTTAGACAGCTGTGCTGGGTCATCATTCCACAGCCAAAACAAACTTACCGTGAGGTAGTCACGACGGCTGTCTGATAATGACTGAGGGGGTGTTGGGGAGTCAAGGAGGTCACGGGGAGGAGGCGCATGTCCTGCCTGTGACCGAGGTGTGAGAACAAGGGACTATGAAGAGCCAGAACCGCTTCAGGCGCTACATACCAGCCTGGGGATTCGTATTCGCTCCGTTCTGTTCTCCGGTCTCGCTCCTGCACTCGTTTGCTCCTCCCCTTCCCACCTCATCTCTATTGTCTCACTTCCTAATCTCTCTCTGTCTCTCTTGCTAATTTTCTCCCCGTTTCTTATTTGTTCTTTTCCTTCTCGCCTTTTCTCTGCCTGCCTCTTTGTCTTCTCCCCGCCTTTCCCTCCCTGTGGTTTGGAGCCAGCGCGATAGCCCCTTGCCAGCGACTCGGAAGCTCCTCAATTTCCTCTGCTGTGCCACCGCATCTGCATAAACAGCCCAGACGCTCCGGGGCTCTCTCCCCATCTGCAGTGTGCACCGAGGACCAAAAAGGACCTCCACTCCATTTACTCCGCTCCAGACTCACCCTCACCCCCTCACCCCCCCCCCCCGCCCTGAAATCCAACAGACTTTCCGATGGGGAAGCTGCCCTCTGTTGGTGCTCTGAATCCATTTGGTGCGCGCTAGCCTCCGGGTGTGGACGCGGTGGAGGATATGAGACACGTGAGAGCAGAAAATGGCTGAGTCGGCCTGCTCAACAGATGGCCCGGTCCTCGGAGCCAGTCCTACGTGCCACCCCACACAGTGGACACCTTAGCCCCTCGCAACAAAAAGACAAATCAGGCCCCCCAACACTCACGCGCGCATTTATTAGAATCACCGCTAATGTTGGCAGTGGGAGTGCTACCAGGGAAATGAGTCTTTCTGGAAATGCGTCGGTGGCAGACACATAAGGCCCGTATGTAGTTGGCAGGAACTTTGAGAATAATCTTTGAGGATTCTGTTATTGCGTTTGTCTGTTTGGTCCGTTGGTTGTTTTCACTCTGTCATTGTTTTGTCTTTGGCCTTCTCTCTGCCTCCCTCTCTCTCACTTTCTCCTTCACCCTCTCCCCCTCGCTCTTCAAATGCGGCCCATTTAATTTGTGTGGCAAATTGGGCTTGGCAATAGCTTGAAAGAGGGGCATAATTGTCCCTGGTGAGCCAAGGGGACAGAGAGAGAAAGGGAGAGGGGGGGGGGGAGGCAACAAACAATTCCTCTGTGTCTTTTGCTAAACAGTAGTGCGAAAAGGAAGAGTAGGAGGATAAGAGGAGCGCTAGAGGCATTACACATCTCCACCTGGGAAGGGATGAAACATGGGCCAAAATTTCTGGTGTGGGCATAGGCACGGAACAACTTGGCTGTTCATTAATTCGATAGACTGTTTGTTTCATCAGACTCATCAGCCCACATGGAGCAAAAACAAACCCAGTGTTAGAGGTCAGAGCCTGTCTCTCAGTGACATCACAGTTTCCCCCATGCTTCATTTTGTGAAACTCGCTGATAGTGCCTGACTGTTGTAAAACTCTGATTTTATTTTCTTGATAAACAGATGTCGAAAAGATTTAGTCACTTAACTCTGTGGGGTCTTGTTGGTTTACAAACACACACACACACACACACACACACACACTCTTTAGCCTTCCATATCCCACGCTGTGATGGACCAAGTCACACCGTGGGCCTAACAGTGTTTTAATTGATTCCTCTCATTGCTGGTGGATGGCGTGGTGAGTCCCAGTGAGCCAGCGCGCTTCTCTCTAACACGTCAAATGACTATCGACAGGCTCCCCCCACCCAGCCTCTCTACACATTAAGACATTAACACTCAAACCTCATCTCACTCATTCACACTTATTTACACACAAGCATGCATGCAAGCATACACACACACACACACACACACACACAAATGCATGCATTGTCAACACTCACCGCCAACAACAATCTCTGGAGCCAACAATCCAAGGTGAACCACATGGGAACAAAACAGCAAATAGTCTATTTATGCACCACTTCTTTTGAGCAATTGCAGGAATGCAGTGTGGAAAAAAAGGGGGTGGGGGTGGGGTGGGAGCAGAATTATCCACATTTTTGCTCACAAAAGCCAACAAAATAAAGAGATGGACACGTTCTGGCAGCTGTACAATAATCAGAAGGCAAGAGAGGGAAGACCGGTTTTTTGTCCCGACACTGAGGTCAAATTGGACACATCTCCATCAATAAAATGACTGTTTATTGTGTGCGGAACAAGCTTCCCATATGCTCACTGTTAGATATGAAGGAGAGAGTTACACGGCTACCATCAAAGAGCTTCTACTACTCCATAAGAAGTTATTTGGTCAGCAGCGCTGCAGTAGCAATCCATTACTCCCAGAATCTCCCAGTGTTACAGTGGTTTCCAAAAGGCAGATGTGCGGATGTGTGGGGGCAGATGCATCGTGGAATGGGGATGGTCATAACGATGCGTGACGTGGTGTTTATAAATCTGTTATGGTACATATTCATAGAATCAGGGAGATGCATGTAGGAATAGACAAATATGTACATAGGCGTGCGCACACACACACACACACGCACACAAACAAACCCTGAATAGAGAGGGAGCCTTGTAGGGAAATGCAACAGAGCAACTGCAACACTGATACATGTGTGAATGGAAGACAAATACATGCATGTGCGCACACTTGCACGCACACACACACACACACACACACACACACCCTGAGCAGGATCACCTTGTAGCAAGTCCGAGAGCTAATGATACTGTATTCCCCAGATGACATCGGGCTGTAATATGTGTGTTTTATGCATGCCTGGTCTAATATGAATTATTGTAAAATAGTGTTGTATTTGCATATGAGCTTCCGGGCTGTACTGAAATTAGCATTTTTACAACAGCTCAAATTAAATCCCTCTGCTTAATTTGCCTGCATGCTAATTCGATTTAAATTGAGTCTATTCCATTCCCTTTTACACTCACATACCCACACAGCGCTAACATGCTGACACAAAACACGCACACACAAATGGAAGCACATACACACGTGCGAATGCACCGTGTGGACTCAAAAGAGCATCAACCTACATTCACCCACACACACTGCCTGTCACACATCCAATTAGACACACGTACACATGCACACACACACACGGCTTGCATGTTAGCGTATCCATGCAGAATGGCATTAAAGCGAGGAGAGAACGGAACTCGAAGTGGTTTTGATCCAGCTTTAAATCATTGTAATTCCCCCGGTCTCCCCCTCGTTTATCATTCTGCCGGACACTGCTCAAGTGGAAATCTCATTGTTGGCTCCACTCGCTCAGTTCAAAAAGTGTCTTAGTACAGTACATCCTAAAACCAGCATCAGCTTCTGTAGAGCGGGGAGCACGCATCATGTTCACACTTCAAATAAATGCAGTGAAAACACCTTCGGCTTAGAGTGCCAGCACTTAATTACCATCTAGTTGTTTGGATGAAGACCTCGTGACAAGACTGTGAATCCAAGATAAAACAATGTTATCAGGGCTACGCAAGATGCTACTTGCTTGCAGGTTGAACTAAATGAATAAGTAGTCATTATAATTTTCTTCAGCTGAAAATGCAAGTACCAACTCCTCGTCAACAATATACTGTGCAATTATGTTTAAAAGATGTTGTATCAGGCCCATTATTAACTGCATGAATGCTGATTTCTCTAGCAACTATGCCCCAGTGTGTTATTTAACGCCATTAGCCTCATCTATGGATTGCAGTCATTTTGCTTCTCACTTAGACCACAGAATCACACAAAAGCCAAGCAATTTTCACCACACTCCTGACCCTCCTACACTCAAGAAAAGTAGATGCTCACATATAATATGGGGGCTTTGTGCAGGCACAGATGCAGGTAATTAAAGGCTAGCCTCCAGTCACTAATGCTATATCTAAGTGCACTTACGGTATGTCTCCAAGACACATTGACTTGAAAATGGAGGGGCAATTTAGCCACAGTGTACCATTCAAGTATGAGAGTGGGAATATTGACAATATTGCAAATCTATTGGAGTGGCAATCAACAATGCGCCAGAATTCCTTTCTCCAACTCCACATATTTGAATACCTCAACATGAAATGGTCTCGTCAATCATACTATGAAATGGCACGGCTTTCAGTGGGCATGACACCAGGGGGAGAACAAAACAACATGAAGATGACCCTGTTAAAGCGGTGCACCAGACCAGGTTTCTCACACTTACACAGGCACGTATGTACACAGACGCAAAAGCGCACACACACACTTATACACACACAAGGGTACCCTGTAGCATGCCTTTGATGCTGGGATCAGCCGGTGAGCTGAGCACAATGCCAGCTGTTTTGCATCTGCCTGGCTTACGCTTGGCATGATTCTGGCCTTGCTGGCATATGCTAAATCAGATCACCCTTCATACTGTATGCCAGCGAACTGTATAACAATGCGGGTGTTTCATGACATCACCACAGTGACAGTGCAATTAATAGATTGATGCTGCGGCCGCAGCACCGGGATTACTGGAGTCGCACTCAAAGTACTCATCATCTACACATATGATAATCTGAGGCTGGGGAATTCAAACTAAAATATGGATTAGGAGCTCAAAGATTGTGACTGTCTGATTTAATTTTATTGTGCTTTGTTTTCATCTCACTGAGCAAAGTGTTCCAACATCAAAATTCACACTTACCAGTTTGAACTGGCATCAGTCGAGGTGGCCACCATGTTTATGGATCTGGTCCAATATGCCTAAAACCAAAAATCTCAACAGAGTAGATTGTCCATTGACATAATTTGCATTAGTGCAGTCTTGCAATGGCATATTGATTTATCTGTTGGGTCTGGATTGACTCATCCAGCATTTTCTGTAGCACAGGATTCAGGAGAATAAATGGTTGTTTCATGCAGGTTTGGCTGAAGCAGGATCATACCCAATTAACAGCTTATTAATCGACTCTAGGCCAATACAGCAGATTCATGAATACAATTTTAGTGCTCATTAATGATGTGGTTATAAAACTTATTTCTAAAACACGTGGTATACACCAGGGTATGACTATCATCCGCAGGAATGAAGAATGAATCTGGATTTTGTATACAGTAAGTAAAGTATGTGAACTTGGAACAAGTCAAGACGAATGGGAGAGCCTGGTCCTGGTCCGCTTGAATCCCTCTATGAATTATCCTCTTAAAAATGTCAAAGCCACCTGCATACTGCTGAATGTATGACTTTGTCTGAGTGAGCAAAAACCATAAAGCCCCCTACATTCTTGGTGTGTGAGTCTGTATATCTGTTTGGAGGGAGAGGGTGTGTGTTTTTGTGTGCTTCTTATATGTCACTGTGCAATCCGAAAAGTGTTTTTCAACCCTCTGCCTTAGCGTGTGTGCGCATCTGTGTGTGTGTGTGTGTGTGTGTGTGTGTGTGTGTGTGTGTGTGTGTGTGTGTGTGTGTGTGTGTGGGCAACACCTGGCCCTAGGCCTGTGCTTTGGTCTCACTCCAGGGGTCCCGAGAGTGTAGCACATTGCACTGATCTCAACACAGCACATTTGTGTGCCTGTGGGGGGTGTTGAGATGCTGCAGTGGGGTTAATGGTCTAAACCATTCATCTCCGCGCGGCGCCTCGGGGTGATCTCTTGGTCCCCGACAGAAAGCTTACATCCACACCTTCTTACCTACAGCACTCCCCAACACTTGACGCCGATTGGGAATCTTTATGCCCCCGAGCTCCTCTTGTCACAGTTGATTTACATTCCGCGCAGTGATGGAGTGAGTGCTCAAAGTCCGTCTTTGGAGAGCTGTCTTTCCTCACCTAATACTCCCTCATACACCGCATCTGTCACTCTTTTCTGCACCCCTCCCTCCCTCGCTCATTCGTTTGCTCACTCATTCATTAACTCACTCGCTCACTCGCTCGCGCTCTCACTGAGTCACACTCGCGCACTCCCGCTCTCTGGCTTCTCTACATCATCAAGTGAGTCATGCCATTTGGGGAGCTCAGATTTATTGTGACACACAGCTTTAGTGTGGTTTATTAGTTATGGCAAATGAGAGTGAAAGCCTCCATTGAGAGGTGAAAATGCTCTCACGCCACGGCCAGACCCACAGGCTTTTCCAGTTGAAATTGAGCCAAGCCCTTGATTCTAATGGTGCAGCGCGCTAAGTGCCCATCCAATCGCTGCAGAGGAATATGGAATATCAATGCTCGCATTAGCTCACGTCGACAGACACATGCACACGTTCACACGCCATGCCAGGAGTGTCCCTGGACACTGATGAGGTGTTTACACAGCATCCATCATAGCATCCATGAGCAGTCTGTTTCCCCTTAGCTTTAATACTCCGACTCCCATGGCGCCGTCTTTTGTGTCATTCATCATTCCCTCATCAACTAATTAATTACCGTGATCCCTTCTATCACTCGAGCCATGATTAAGGATATTTCAAGTTAAGTGTAACTAATTCATGTACAACAGAGGTAGGGTGACAGAAGATTCCAGAGAGATTATTCGCCTTGAAAGGTGAGACTTTCTTTTTTGGTTTTGCTGCGCTACCCCCACCCACCCAAAAATCCCAAATCCTTCCGTCCCTGTGTAGAGGAAAAGATGCAGTCCGGCATATTTCATCACAAACTTTCAGCCCCACTCAAGTCCGATCAGTCTTTACACAGTCGTCCGTTTATCCACTCATCTCCCCACTTCTGTCTCTCCTTAAGTCTGATCGTTAGTACAAGAGTGTACATATGGGAGGGCGGCTGTTGAGCAGAGTCGATAATGTCAGGATTTATGCCTACATGGATTTCTTTAAGTACACCTTCCAAATAAGATTTTCCCACTTCCCTCTCCTCCTCGTGCCCCTCGGAGAGAGGAAAAATAACACATAATCAGAGAGCCTCACAGAGATCCCCTTTGCCACTGCCCGGGAGAGACAGTAATTTCACACCGCATGATCTGTTGCCTCTCATTACACGGCGCGATTTAATTGGCTGTGCTTTTCCCCCCTCGCGATTATTCAGGCAGAGATGTCCGCAAAAAGGATAGGCTGCAGTTTTGCCATCAAGTCCCGCAGCGACGGCCTTATTTGTGTGCCTTTGGTGGAATTATGCCTACATCAGTAGGAGGAGAATGGGAACGCCCAGCTGATGTTACCGATTACTCAGCTACCAGGTGGCGAAGCGCTGCCGAAGGGCCAGGTTAAACGCGGCCGCAACATTTCCCACACTAAGGTTGCAACATGCTACCCTTCATCCTGGATAGACACCTAGATTTTAGGTCGATCAGCAGTGTCAAGTGTGCGGGAGACTGTTCATACCTCAAATTGCCTTCATTCTACATGAGATTCACATTTATCTCCGACCTCATTCCCAGGAAAATCACTTGCCTTGATATGTGTATACACATACGTAATCATGCACATGCGCTTGTGTGCACTCCCCCGCATACATATGCAATCACACCCATTTCTATTGTACATACTCCCACACATCTGATATGCACACATTCCGCAGGCATTTGTATGCTAACATATGCAGTAACAGCCACGCACAGATGTATGCATATTCATAGTATGGACATGATCTAAAAATAGTGTCTGTGTTCTCCCCGTACATACACACATCCATGCACCCACATGTGCAGATGTCAACTCAGGCAACCCTGATGGGACCGAGAGATGGGCAGCATCTGTAATCATATGCTTCCATTCTCCGTTCCCGCCTAAAAGCACTATTGATCAGCCAGTGTGAAAAATCCAGTGGCGCCTTGACCCACACTAAAGCACTGAGAATAGGGACATGGCACATATATTCTGTCAGAATTCTGTCTTCAGACATTAAGTAGGTAGAAGAGGTTGTAGAGAGAGAAACACGCAAGAGAAAGAGCACTTAAGATTACTTGACTTTCAAAGGCAGAGTTGTGTTGGAGAACAGAAGATAAGTAGAGAGGAAAGAATGAGGTGGGTGAAATGGACAATGTTCAAATCAGATGAGACGACAGGACTGAAGGAAAGGGGAAGCTAATTTGGGTTATAGGGATTCCTTTTTTGTTTCTGGACTGCTCAGTGTTACTCACTGCTACTGCTGATCATAACTGCTTCCTTGACGTCTTCCTTTAAACCTAGATGCATAGTAGTGAGGCTATTAGCCTCACATGAATGTCACAATTCATTTTTGCAAAGCTCAAAGATAATTTCCAAAAAGTAATCCTGAAGCCTACAACTTTAATCCTGTAGATATGATTAGTTTCCTGCCATCTTATGAAATGATCTCAACCCTATTTTCAGGCTCTGAAATTTGGTAATGAAAGTCAAAGGTAAACAGATTAAAGATATTGCATTTTGGATTGAATGTCACATTTTGATCTCATTTCCAGTCTCTTGTCAGATACATGACAAAAGTCAACTTTTATCTAAAAAGCATTAGTCATTAAAGTGAACTTTACCCAACTTCTACCAAAGCTGCCGAGTCAACATCACTAGGCTACACGAAATAAGCTAGTTTTTATTGGTGTGCACAAAGATTTGTGGCCTCATCATCTTTGTTAAAGAGAAGCAATTAAGAGAGGGGTCACACTGGTGCCACAAGAGAACGACACCATCACTAATAATAATAAAAATAATAGGTGATTAAAGCAAATGGAAACATAAGCATTAGAGGGAAAACAAATTTAAAATGATTACTGTGTTTAAAAAAAAAAGGCCTTCCAAACGCAGCAATACAATGCAGTCTTGAATTAAAAACAGCAACCCATTGCAAAAAGACAGTAAGACAATAAGGGGTGAAAATAAGCGAGACCTAGATGACTTAGTAGTAATCAATTGGTTGATTGGTGGAGTGACTGGAGCGATCCAGGGATGGAAACAAGAGTCACAATAATAGCAAACGAAAAAGCAAAACAGAACCACGAGAGGGTATTCTTATCTCAAGATGACTGCTATCTCGTGGAAGACAGCCACTTTTGTTTTGCCTTGCCTCATTGTGTGGTGTCTTTGAAATCCACAAGGGCCTGTTACACAGCATTCATTCTGTTTCATCATTTGCACAAAGGCTTGACTGACATTATTTGAGATAGTTTGTCTCAGGTACAATGAGAGTAATTATGCAGGCTTCATTGAGAACAGAGAGACTACGGAAAGTAAGCAATATTACTGGCAATGACAGAATACTAAATTGTTAATAAAGGCTATACAAATGACTGTGTGCCTTTTTATGATTCATAACCCCATTACCCTGCATTACTCTTGCACCATGCACTGGCTTATTGAGCTTTGCTAGTAAATAGAATTAACTTAGAGTTGCACTGGACTGTGGTAAACAAAGAGAGTCGTATCATTGGTCAAGGCGGCATGCCTTGGTAACAGGATGAGAACTACTTCCCGTTAGAGGAAAACGATACTGGGGTTCGAGTCAAATTAGCCAGCACAAATGGGGCAAACACAGTGGCTCTAACACTGCGGGCCATCCGAGGCACTCCTGCTCCCCAAGCAAATAATAGCAAAACAAAGATTTTAATGTTAACCTTCTGTAGTTTTTCTCTGACTACTTGAAAGAAGTAGCGTGCCCTCGGTCACGCGCGGACAGAGGCACATTCCTGTTTACTGCAGCCCTGCTACTGTGCCCAGCTGCCCTTCAGTCTGCATGGGGCTTCTCGTAAGGCAAATCTATCCACCCGGTCACTGCACTACATCTGTACAAGATCTGGAAATATTGATTAGGTGATAATTAAATTGTCCTCCCCAGCTTGATATGGATTAATAATTGCCCGCTAATGCCCTCCTGACATTTCGCCGTATCGACTCGATACTGTTTGGAGCGGTGCGCCGATAATTATGACGCTTGGCATTCTTCATTTTGTCCCTAATGAGAGCAATCAGAGTTGGCTCGGCTTTTGCCTAAGAATGAGAAAGGAGAGAACGAGAGTGAGAGGGAGGGATAGATTTTCTCTTAGGACCCATTACTCAAAGCTTTGGTCCTTATCAAGGAGATGTTTCCTCGCCTCACAGGAAAGTTGTTTTCTCCGCATCCTCTGCTCATCTCTTGATGTATGTGGAATCAGCGCTTCATCAGAACATCAGAGGCGCGGCTCTCATTACAGGATACAGTCTCATACCACGTTAGTCCCAATCAACTAAAGAGGACATCTTTGGCCAAAACAACACCACTACTCGCTGTACTATAAATACTGGGATGAGAAGGTGGCATGGGCATCGTGCCACATCACTGCTTCAACTTCCTCACTGCCATCTGTGAGTGTTCCTCCTCTGGCATTCTCACAAAGGCCTTTTGTGCATTTTTTTCCCCTTTGTCCCCGTTCGCTAGGTTTAATTAGGTTATTTACTTGAGCCTCACCTCCCAGTGTTTCATTATAGCGGGCATCGCAGATAGGGCTTCACACAGGGTAGGGGCAGATAAAAAGTTAGGACAAAAGATGATAAATGTCGCGAGCGGGGACCGGAATGCAATCTGGCTGCCGCGATGCAGAGATGCTCTAATGGCTTCCCAGCAAGGAAGGGGGCAGGCACTGTCGAGATGGCAATGTGATAAATGGCGCTGGGATGGCTGTAAGGACTGTAGGCAAGGCAAAGAAAAAGAAAGAGTCATGGAAGGAGGAAAAAACGAAGATGACCACAAAATGGAATCCAATTCGTCTGGACTCGGTTCCCCCTCCTGACAAATTCAGTGCAGAAGAAGAAGGGGAAGGGAAATTGTTTTTTAGGGACGTGTTCACCCGCCCTTCCTCCACCTCGCCACCCCCCGCCACCACACACCGCACACCGCACACCCGCCCCGCCTTCCTCCCAGGTTGAAAAGGCAAAGGGACGTATGGGTTCTGACAATGCTCTTGCACCTGTGGAATGATTAATGACAGCGGCCTCGCCTCGCACGCTGCAGAGTGAAAATGTCGGCTCCAAAAACACACTAAGGAGAAAGTCCTGCTACAGACATACTTCATGCGCTGTTTACATTACACAGCATAGGTTTTAAATTCCCACCAAGTTCAACATTAATTACTGAGGACTTTTATTTCACTTAACTTTATAATACTGTCATTTCTGTCCTGTATTGTCAAAGTCACCGCTATCGTGCAGGCTTCATGCAAGCTGCATTGTAATGCATCAGTGAATAGTGGAGAGAGGGAGGGGGAGAACAATGGAAGGAGAAAAGGAGAAACTAGCCTCTCATAATGAGCAGAGCAAGTGTTTAAAGTTGACATCATGTTCAGACCGGTGCCACCCCACCTTCCAGACCATGCCAACATGTGATTCAACAAGATGTATGTTGGAGTGATGCCCATACTCTCTGGATGTCAGGGCATTTTCATTGAAATGCCACACACACACACACACACACATACAGTGTTCTTAAAGTGTTGAGGGATACTAATTTACATGAAACCTGAAGGCAGCCTACAGACGCAAAGGAAGCTGTATATCCTTACGTGCTACAGTGGACTCCTACAGCTGTTATCATTTAAATAATTGACTTTTCAAGCCATTATCTAGTGTGAAGGACACTTACTTGACGTTACAGTCCCGGCGCAGTAGCTCTCCGGCCGGTCTTGAAGTTGAAAAATCGCTCTCGCTTTGTGTTCGCTTTATACGCTAAGTGCACTAGTTTTTTCCAGAATATTCATGAGGTTAACAAAACAATAATGCTGAGTCAATGTGACTGCCGAGTATTTAACCTTTAATCAATGAGAGGAAAGGCCTGCAGTCGCTACTTACTGAGCACCACATTGGAGTACCTTGTGGCATTTTGTGACAATGTCATTGGCTTTTTACTCTCTCTCTCTCTCTCTCTCTCTCTCTCTCTCTCTCTCTCTCTCTGAAATTTTCTCCACTCCCCACTAAAAGCCAATAGATTGTGCTTTTAAAATAATACAGATAATTATGAAAAGGAGGCTATATTAGAGGTCTTTACATTTGATATGATTTTTTAATGCCTCAAGCTCCTATCTCCGAGCTCACAAATTCATGTGCGAGTATTAAAGTGTTTGATTGATTTATGGCGCACTCCCATTATATATATACACAAAAGCACTGTCATGCAAACACACACACACACACAGAGACAGACTGACACGGCATATATATATACGCAAATAGCATGCGTATATTTATATTCACGTTTCACATGCTTATGCACATATACTCGACACACACATACAAAAAAATCACACACATTCGCTTGCCCAGTGGAGTAGAGCCCATTAATGCTGGCAAACATTTGCACTTGAGGCCGGCGCTTTTGTGTACTCTCTTGCTCTGTCAATTGTGGCTCAGTTTGGCGAGGGGTGAAAAGGACTAAGAAGAGAAGCGTAACCAACTCTATCAGTCCAAAGGCCACATCTCCGGTCCCCAGCAGTCTTCTGCCCTAGGGAAGCCCCGCGTCTTTAGAAATTGGCCCTCTCTTGCACACACAGCCTCTGAGAAACGCTTCACAGTGTTCCATTAAAGCGCTTATCGAGCCACAGTTGGATAGATATAGTATAGATGAACTCCAAGAAGCATCTTTTTAATATTTCATCACAACTAAACTCAGACAGTCGCTCGTAACGACAGACTGAGCCATCAGCGGTTCCTCTGAGTATCTGGCTCCCTTTTGTTTGGTTTCTCTTCTTGGATATGTGTCAGTCGCTTTTCAAATAGCCATTTTTCTCACGCTGCTCGAAATGAGGATCAGGCATCAACCCCTCCCCGTCGTCTGTGGCGCTTCTTTTTACTTGTTTTGTTTTGACAGCCTGCCAGTCTGATATGAGAGCAAAGTGGCGTATTTCACTGCTACAATCATGTTCATTTCAGTCACCCCTGATGCGACAATGCGAAAATATTTCCAACGTCAAAGTGATTCAGATACATATTATTGGCTACTCACCATACAAAGGCAGGATTGCTGTAGAAAGTGAAGGCCATTTTAGTGAAAGTAAGTTTTGCAAGTAGCTTTGTGATACTACGTTTTATTTTGACGAGGCTCATAGTTGAATAGAAGAGAACACACCTTAAAAGTCCTTCTCATTCGTGAAGAGAGTCTGTTAACACCTACACACACTCGCATAAACACACACACAGACACAGACACACACACACAGTCATCCTCTCTACACTTCCTCATCTCTCGCTGAATCATTCCCACATCCACACACATCAAAAAGGAGCCTCTCACAAGCGATCTAAAGCACTTAATTTTACTGGATTATTTTAATTATGTCCCCCGAGGGCTGTTGTTTTTCGCTTCTGCGGTGACATTGCACTGTTTGCTTCCCAGTCAAAACCCCCATCCCCCATTACGCCCCTGTTCCCACCCGCCGTCATTTGTTTCCCATCTGTAGCTCTTCAAAGACACACAGCCACACGCACAAACTGAACTGTGCACTTTGGGGGTATGCAATTAAGAATTAAAGGACTCAACTTGGATTTACCGTATGCGGTTTAGTTGTAGACATTTTTAATAATGCACTGTTGAGAAAAACAACTCACTAGTACACAGCTAATACTCTATCCTGTCTGCGTTTCATCTATTCAACAAGCTATTTTAAATGTAGGAATCTTTATAGATCAATCAATTGGGAGTATTCTATGAAGCTGTGGCATCTTATCAATTATTACTTTAAAACCGGCAGCTGAGAGGCAAAACCCTGACCACAAATATCCTTTTGATATCTACACAATCAATGCTCATCTCAAACCTTTGACATCTCTTAGCGGGGTTTGATAAATTCAGTTTGGCCAGGGAGCAGCACAGTTTCCTATTACTGTAATGCTAAAGTAGTAGGTAATGCTAAACTTCACAGCATCTTTCAGTGAATCAATAGTGACAGCATTATTAGCATACGTCTTTGCTTTCTATTTATGCTCTTATCAAAGGTCATTGCCGGTAATGATTAAGCAATAAAGCTAACGTTCTGTATCAGCCATTAAACATATAATATTATCCGTATCTGATGAAAGCTGGAGCATAGAGGATACTCAAACCTCTGACAGAGTCTCCACTGTCAAAGTCATCCTAACGTTTGGTTGAAGCACGGTGGTTTCCATGCCGTTCGCTTGTTGCTGCATTCTGACAGAACATACTGTAGTCAACGTCAAACCGAAAAAGGTGTTTTTCCTCAAAAAAGGTTTTCAAGCAGCAACATTTCTTCTTTCCTCTCTTTGCTCAATACTACTCCTTCGCCCCTACGTAAGATTAATGGGCTGTGAAAGGTCACTTTGGTCCCTGAGTGACTGTTTGTGGTCCCTCCCCTGCATTTGCTTTGTCCTAATAATGGGGTTTTGGTTAGAAGAGAGCCATGACTCGTTCTTCCATACCGAGTTATGTAAGACGTTGGTTTGTAGAGAAGCTTGATTGCTCTTATTCAAGTTCCTCAGAAATTGCTTCTTAATTGCGTTTCCATAGATTGTCCATCACATGCCCAATGGATTAGTTTCCAGAAGAGATAGATCGGTTAAAAAAACAAAAACAAATCAGATCTCGGTTAGAATATGACAAGGGTTAGATGTAGATATGGAAAAGGCAGAGCTAGAGCGCAGTGTAGTCTAATGCAGGAATGTGAATTTATCCCAAAAGCTTTGCTTAGGTAGAGCCTTGCTTAGTGAACTGAGGAGCATTCACAGGACATCTGAACCACTGAAATGAAGCCAGTTGTCATCTAGCAGGATTGCTGGAGCATGAGCTAGTTCCCCTGTAACAGCCTGAGAAAACACAGTGCAGGGAATGTGTCACTTCTTATGGCCTGACAACTGGCATCCATCGGAAACGGCTTGGCACTACTTAGCCATAAAATTAGAGTCTGTTTATATATACAATGTCGAATCCCTGGAACGATTTGCTACATAATCCATCTGTGCTCCTACGGAAACAAATATGAGGCAAGCTTTTCCGCTCCGTGGTTGAGGGCAAAGACAATTATATGAAGTTTATGCTATAAAGAAATAGGACAGGCCTATGCACAGTGCAATTCCCTCTCGAACAGAACCAGTCAAATATGCTTCCTATTTGATTTTCCGTCCCCCCTTTTCCATCCATATCTTTTGATTTCTGCTAAAGGTAGTGGAAAGTCATGCAGCAGCCTTGCAGATTGTCATCTGTACATCCTATCATTGTGATATTTTCTTATCAATCTCACGTCGTAAAATGAAAATTACATGTGCGGTGGAAGCATCAGAATCATACGCAATCTTGTTCTCCCACTATCTACACATGTCATTACATTGGCAGTAAGCTGACATGGCTGAAGAATGTTTATCACTTTTTGCCATTTTTAACATCTTTTCAAGTCCGTGCAGCCCCAGCGTGATAACTGTTGGCCATTTTGCAGCAGCACTGCCATTTAATGAATCGTTCCATTGCCTTGTGGATAACAGAATGAACGAATGCATTTCTGTGTTAGTGGCTGCCACTGCCTATCCTATCAGATAATTAACTTTTTGCAAATAGACTGCGCTGACTACCAAACAGAGTAAGCCTGCACAATTAGAATTACTTATCTATGTTCTCTCCTTTTTCCAGACATTGGAGGGAAAACAAACAAGACAAACAAATCCAAATTTCATACTTCTTGCTCAACTGTTTTGTTTTTTTTCAAACCGTCACACACCAACTGGCCCCCGATTTGCGTATTCATACACAAATGAACAAGTAATGAATGAAGGGAGATGAAAATGAAGTCTCATTGGAAGCGAAGCCTCTGTATTATTTTGCATCGGCGTTTGACAACCCCAGTCCAGATGTTCGGAATTTCCGACAGGAGGTCTAGTGTTTTCCACCCCGCTCCCCCCCCTCCCCTTCAATCTCTTTTCTCAGGACGGATGGTCTCGCGCCGACAGTGGCGCAATTCAATATTTATACGCTTCCTTCTGTTTGGTTTCCACCGCAAAGGGAGACGCACTTTCATGTGTCTGATTTGCCACAGCAGCGATTCGGTTCCCCCTTTTAAAGCGTTGGGGGCCGTTTGAACAAAGCCATCTGTTTGAGTGGGCCGTTTTATTAAGTGACAAACTGGATCCCTCTACCTCGCTAATGTGTCTCGTGGGAGACGGCGGTAGCTTGTGTGTGTGTGTGTGTGTGTGTCTGGTAGAGAGACCGAGGCACAGAGAGAGAGAGGAGGAGAGAGGGTACACGCTTGCCTCTGCAAACATTGTAATATGCCGTGGACGAGACCACACTGCCATTGTAGCTGTCATTGTATAACTTAAAGGTTTTTGCTTTTATGAATCAACAACAGAGATAATTGGATAAAAGAGCCTTTCATTTACCATCTTTGCCTGTGAGACACACGCTAAGAAGCTCAGCACTGTTCCATAAATAGTCCTTTATATTTATTTAATGGAACCTTCCAGAGTTTTCTATTGTCCTCTTCTAAAAAGCCTAGGCCCCCCAATTTATTAATGTCATTTTCCCCCTTTGCAGTGTTCCCTCCATCCAAGCCAGAATATTCTAACACCTATGTGTGTGTGTGTGTGTGTGTGTGTGTGTGTGTGTGTGTGTGTGTGTGTGCGTGCACATGTGCATGATGTTTGTGTGTATGGCGCCTGTGTACCTTCGGTGCCCCCCCCCCACCCCACCCCCCATCTTTTCAGAGAATCTGTCAGTGCATTGAATGTGGGACAAGAGCATTAGCCATTCTTTTTGAAGCTGCTGCTGTTGTCTGTGCAGAGTGCCCTTGCTCCTGCAGCGCTATCGCCAGGAGCTCAGACCTTGCATAGCAGTGCCACTGAGCATAAGTAATACACACTGACTGGGGTTGAGAAAGTCCCATTGAAACATGATTTTTTGCAACCTGTGTATATTTTATATATATCTCGGGCTGAATATTTGGCAAGGAAAAAGCGGCTGGTGGGTTGCGTATTCTGATTATGCGCACTGTAGTGTTCACGCCTTTGAAGCCATGTTGCAAGCGATGGCGCGCACGCATTGAATCATGGGAGACTTTGAGTGGCTCATGAGCTAAGTGTGAGACCTTGACCCTTGCACAGAATGGACACGCGGCCTCGGTATCCATATGAAGCCTTAATATTTATAAGTTCAATTAAGCTGCATTCTTGTATATTCTATTGAATTAGTTTTACATAATGACTGTTATGAATTTTGCTTAGAGAGCACATTTAAGCAGTTGAGAGGGGGGGAGTAGTGTGGGAGAAGGCTTGTATTATGAACTTCATTATGTGTGACAAGCAGCGCAATATTGATGGAAGAGCGGGTCCCCATCATTGCACTGCATTAAAACCTCCGCAGCGAATTAATGTACTATTCCTGATCCAGTAATTAACAATCATTCGGGGGCCATATCCCTTTTCAAGTAATCACTAATTGCAATAAGAATTTCAGTTTCCATTTAAGGCAAGATTACCGATGAGCATGCAATGCAAATCAGCCAACAGTTCTAATTAAGCTCCGATTCCTTTTCTTTCTCTCTGTCCGGAGCCTTTGTGAGTACATACAATGTGGAGTTTGTTTCCATGCCGTTACAAAAGACAAGTTTTTTATCACAACGCTGCAGATAGAGAGCTGTTTAGTGCCCCGAGAAAATGATTTAACGTTGTGTGTGTGCCGTTGTATAGTAGTTGTGCTTTTTCTTTCATTCTCTCTGGTGTGTGTTTGTTTATCTGTGTGTTTGTGTATCTGCATTTCCACAACCTGTTCTTCCACGGCAAGGGGTCAAATGGTTCCTGTTAATTAAACCATAGAGAGGGTCGAGCTTTATAAAACAGGCATATGCAACCGCATTCATGGTCACCAAACTCAGGCTTGTTGTGCCAATGACCTTTCTGTATTGTTGATGCTGACTTCCACAATGCTGAAAGGATTACATAAAGTCAAATGTGCGATTAGGCACATGCTACATGCATCACTTTTACCCCCTCTCACCATTAACCGCCCCTTCCAGTCCATTTTGGGTCACTCGCTGTCGCCGTGACAATTCATCAATATCACAGAACTGATATGCTGTGGCTTAAAGATGTCAAATGAGGTTAATGGCATCTTTAAATGCTCCTTTCTTCCACCCGTATGTCCAAAATGGAGCGGGGTATTTGTCAGGCTGCCACCCAATGTGTTAGGATTAATTATCGCCCTCCACAACCCCACCTCACCCTGCAAGTTAAAGATTCAGAGAGGAAATGGGCCCTTTCATGCAAATGAAATTGAATATGTCAGTCAGTATAATTGTGAAAACCGAGCCGTCTTGGACTGGTGTCTGTGCGGAATAGAGGTTCCAACTGAAACTCGGTTTATTAATGTTCCTCTCTCCACTCTTTGATTCATGCTGTTTAATGGCTTGGCAGATCAAACTTTAGTCTATAGCGGAGCCCTGATGACTTGAAATGTTTTGGCCGTTATGAATGAAACTGGACTCTGATCTTTTTGAGCACAGTATTTAAAGGCAATGTTTGACTGTGTGTTAAGCCAATATCAAACAAACTTATAATGAATACAGATGCGTGAGATTCTCTGAACCTAAGTTTCCCTTGAAGTCAATCTGACTAAACAAAATTATGATATCATTAGCCCCAGCTCCCAAAACAGAGAGAGGAGCTGTCAAATTATGAAGTTGCACAGGCCACTCAGCAAGATACTCTGGCCGTGCAACAGGTACTCGAATTTCACCTCCCCTTCCACAGAGCAGCAGCACTGATTAATTCAGGTCCAATTCAACCCAACAAAATACCAAACCAGGGTATGGGATATTTGCCAACTTCACTCAATTCTCTCTCACATTTGGGGTTTATGTTGAGATAATAGGCTTCTCGAGAGCCAGCAGCTGATTTTCTCTGTTGCTGTAACAAGCTCTGCATAGTGTCTGCCCCAGTGTGGTAGTGGCATTTTAGGTTAATCTCCCATAATTCTCTACATCAGACCCTGATCCAAACTTTGAAGCCCGACATGACCTGATTGATGGATCAGACCACTGCATTAAAATGGAGGGTTCAAAAGACTGTAATATAGGAACTTTAACTAAAGTGTATTGCAGTAAAGACAAAGGCCAGTGTGTGTGCAGTGTGTGAGGGGGGGAAAAAAAGATAAGGATAGTATATATAGTGGTGTGAGCAATAAATTGCCTTTTAAGATTCTGACAATCCATGTTTGGACCGCCCACCTTGGTAAAGGCTTCCAATTCCCATTTAAGTTCATCCATTTAAAAAAAAAAAAAAAAAAATCTACTTCCAGTCATGAAACCGTCTGCCCCCACAGCCCCGTGGACATGAGTGTTCTTAAGAGCGGCGGAGGCTTTCAGTCAGTCACCAAATTATTAATATGGCGTCTATCCATGTTGAAATTGAAAAACAGAGCAGGGGGAATGCTATGGAGCGCTGCTTCCTTTTCAGCAGCAGTGAATACGGACAAGGTTACATAATGACCCCGAGGGAAAGCAGGCACAGGTCCACGTCACTAACCTTTTTAGCTTGTGACAGGCTTTACACTTTTCATTTGTTTGCTGGCGACAGCTTAGCACCGGATTAACAGGCGCCTAGCCACTGTATTAATTCAGGTAGATTATGGCTACCTCTCAAAGGAGACACAAATATGCAGCAGAGGGACACAGCAGCATTTATGACAGTTCCTTCATTCCACTATCACGCATTTTCTGTTTTCTCATTCAAAAGCAATTTACTTTTCTCCCTTGTGATTTTGAATAGCCATAAGGTTTTTAATAGTCAATAGCTTTGAGGTTGAGATTGCCATTTTGCTTGACTGTGTTAGAGAGGTTGATTAGTAAGAGCAGTCGATATACACTGATGAAAGACAAGGTACTACAAATATGCAAACTCCTTTATTAAAACGGGGGCCTATGAAAAAGGCGTCTGCATAGCACACAAGTTTGCACAAGATTTGTCCATAAACATAATCCTTTTGGTTGCCGTCAAGGCGCTGTGCATTCAAATTCAGAGGCAAAGCTTTTTTTTAAGTCAAGGCATCGCTCACAGGGAACTGAGGTTTCAATCAGCCTCTGTCTACCTGAAGCCATACTGTATGAGGAGTCGACCAAAATGGATGTTTGTCAGCGCCGGACCTAAAATGGGGGTATGATGGTGATATCAGCGGCCATGTCTGTGAAAACACCATTACCGCCATGTCACGCCTCAATCACTCCCCATTGTGAGATGACTCCCC
Organism: Centroberyx gerrardi; assembly: GCF_048128805.1. Classification (NCBI taxonomy): domain Eukaryota; kingdom Metazoa; phylum Chordata; class Actinopteri; order Beryciformes; family Berycidae; genus Centroberyx; species Centroberyx gerrardi. The sequence goes on from NC_136019.1 coordinate 13,057,217, forward strand.
CCCCCCCCCCCCCCTCTCCTCCACTCACCTCCATTGCTGATCTCCCGTACGTGTCGTTGCAGTCTATCACAGCCGGCGTAGGGAGACGCACCGAGCCGTAATGGATGGCCCCGGAGCGAAAACAGCCCCAACAGCATATCAATTACCCATCAGCCCCCTCTTGGCTGGATGCCAGTGTGCGCCACTCCCCAGCCAAGTCAATGAGATAAGGTCCAAATGCAGATATAATGGTGCTTTTTTGCCACGAACAAATTACACTGTGTCGACTCTGCTGCGCACCTGTCGGATCTGTCAGCCCGTGAGTGAAAGAGAGAAAGGGAGAGATCCGGAGAAGTGTGTGTGTGTGTGTGTGCGCGTGTGGGTTTGTTTGTTTGCGTGTGTGAGTGTGTACACGCGCCCGTCATGAGGCGCACAGGTGATTTCCCAGACTCATTTGCCCAGTGGAAGCCCAGCTGCTTGCCTGTTTATCTGTCCGCCCTTTTGATTGCCGGCCACACATCTTATGTCACCTCTCCACGAATCCTGCAGGTTAATTTGTCCCTCACTCACAGCGCTGCTGGGCAGTGCAATCTGGGAGGGGAAATCAGTCCGCACGCAGGCACGCAAACAAGCACAATCACACACTCTCATGCGCACACACACACACACACAGATGAGGTGATTCAGATGGCATTACTGCAGCTGCGTGGCCCCTAATGGCCTGCTGAAGTGATTGATAAAAGGCAAACAGTTGCTCCACGGGGGGACAGATGGAGCTACACCTCCCACTGAACCTGGAACTCAAGCTTCAGAGGAAAATATTAGGGGGTCTGACTTAGCACCACTGCACTATTTCTATTGAAATGATAGGGGCCTTGATCATTATGATAAAGCTGGAATTTAAATCTTACAATCAAAAGCTCATCTGGGAGAGATTGCCTACTTTGATGACTAATTACTTTCATGTGCTTTGATTTCTCTGGGTTGTAATAGAAACATTAGCTCGTGAGCAGGAATTGATTTTCCCGAAGAAAAAAAAAAAGCTAAACAAAGCAGTAGTCAATTGTTGGAACTGGAAGCAAATAGACAATGGTTGTATTAGCTGACAAAGGCAATGTCTGGATTATATCGGCAAATAATTTGTATTCCATTTGACTAACTGCCATTCTAAAAATCAAATTCCAGTAACTGGGCTACCACTCAGTTTACGGTTGTGTAGATCAGAGCCTGAACAAATGCTATTGTATAGTGCTGTAAAACTACCAAAGGAGATGGGGACATCCATGTCATGTCCTGACAAAGCAAACACTGTTCCTCTTTTCTATTCTCTCCCTCCACTCCCCTGCATTTTTATTATTTCTTCCCTCATTGCCTTTACACTTGACTTGTCACGCTGAATCAAGGGACCAATTAGGACCTACAGAACACTCGCATGGTCAATCAGAGGATTGCGAGGACTCTATCGGGTGCGTGTCTCATTTGCGTGGGGCACAGCCGCGACGCCATGTAGGTGCTTTTTGTAGCGATTAGTGATGTGCGCTGGTGAAATGTTGTCCGCAGACCGGTACACAAGCCTGCAAAGTACGCCGTGATAGTTGCTGAGATGATTACTAACAGATTCTAGCGTAATAAAAACAGTGGTGAGTTTGAGGTTGTTTTTTTTTTACCCATGAGCATCAATAAGCACCAGCCTTCTGTTTCTCTAATGGTTTTGGAAAATGGTAGCCTCTCTTTTTAGACAAATTGAGGGGGCATGAGATTTATGTCCAGTTAGAACAGCATGTAGACAATGTGATGCGAAACAGCTTGCAGAGATGGATGGCTTTGATTGCTGAATGAAACATAGAGGGCACCGGCTCACTGTTCGCTTAGGATGTGAATCATCCACTCTGGACCAATTTATGTCAGGTTGATGACTGATCTGAACTTAGGGTTTTGTTTTTTTTCTCTCTTTAGCTCTATTTTTTTTTCAATTGGTGACATCACTTCTTGGTTTATCACTAACAATTTGTATATTTTAAGCAAAGGGTTAAAAAAAAGTGCTTCCCTCTATAGCCAGGTTATATGTTGTGTGATTCTACTGAACAACACAACACGATTCTTCCTACAGCTCAATTTACATACAGTGAATTATATGACTGACACATAGCGGTCGCAATTATACTCTTTGCTGTCACCGAGGGAAGAGGTTATCTTTTATACAGCAGTTTGCAGCCTTCACACAATTGCAAATCTTCTTCAAACCAAATGACTGCTTTCAAAACTGAAATTTATTTCCATACGTCAGAACGTTTGAATGCGCAGTAGAATAGTATTCAAATTCAACATCAAATTTGTCCTTTTAAGCTAAGAATTCCTTCTAAAACGCAGTCAGTGTAACACAAGTAGTGTCTTAGAGGGAAATTCTAGGTAGAGAGTTATTTAGTTTCAGAGGTAAGATAAAATGCTTTGTGAATGCTGGCCCCGAGACCTATGTCCTTTTACTTCTGATTGCAGCCAGTGATCATCTGTTTCCACTCGCACCATAAAGGCAATGCGATCTCTTGTCTTGACCTCCAAAGACAATCCTCTTAACAGCCGCATGCTGAAATCTGCAACTTTGTTACTTTCTGGTGTGCGGGACTTGATAAGAGAGATTAATTGCTCTGTCTGCAATGCTTAGCATGCCCACTAACTATTTTTGTTATCTTTTTACTCTGTTTCTCCCTCTTCCAGCACCACCAAAGTTTTTAAGAACCCCCAATGATCAAACGGGAGTGCAAGGAGGTGTGGCATCCTTCATCTGCCAAGCCACCGGAGATCCACGGCCGAAGATTGTGTGGAACAAGAAGGGGAAGAAAGTCAGCAACCAGAGATTTGAGGTATTAGGTCTATTGTTCTGATGTAAAATGCTCGACAAAAATGAGAATGCTTCAGCACTGCTTTTGGCTGTAATCCATCGCACCATGCCCCCCCCCCCCCCTTCACTCGCCTTCCCGCCTTGACTTGCCACCACGCATTAGCGGGCTCTAATAATCATGCTGGCCAGGCTTTTAAACATGCATGAGTTTTAATGAGCAAGTATACAAAGATCTAGGGACAGATTTGTAATTAAAGAAAAGACAAGAAAAGAGCAATTGGATGGGAGAAAAAAAACGGTGGTGTGACCCAGATACCTACATTAGCATCATGCCGCATTTGCCAGCCTTATGCAAAGTGAAAGGGAAAGTAGCTCTCTCACTTCCAAAGATCCTTTTGCTTCGTGGCATCTTTATCTAAATGCATGTCCTACCCTCCTTATTTTGGCTGAAGCTTTGATTTCTGGTCAGCTTTAATCTGCGCTTGGGCTCAATACCCATGAGAAATAACACATCATGGCAGAACACTGATAAGATTTCTATTAATTTCTGTGTCAGTCCTTGGGACCATCATAGTGTCACTTTTTTTTCCTCTGCTCTATCTGCCATATTTGCTTGCCACTGCAGAGCAGCAATGGCTTAACAGAGCTCGGAGACCTCTCCCCGCCTCTTCTTTGCGTCTCATGCCCAAAGAAATCTAATCTTATCAGAGTTCATCGCGTTTGCATCACCCGACGCGCTGAATGCTAACACACTAGTTTTCATTCCCATGTTGCCTCACAGCGCTTGCCGGCTGCCGCCATCCCATGCCCGTTCACTCATGCACTGCCGCCTCATCCCATTTCCTTCCAGAAGTCCCACAACTTCCTTTCTTATTTTCGCTTTCGGATTTAACTAAGGAAGGGAGCTATTATTTCACCATCACCTGCTGCCAGCTTGAATGCCAAACACTCTTGTAGCTTGGCCACTGAAATGTTGAAGTGTATTGTGAACTAACACATGCTCAGATATACTGTGTACTGTAAAATGTCTGCAGGCCTCTGCGTGCGTGTGTGTGTGTTTGTGTGTGTACGCACGTGTGTGTGTGTGTGTGTGTCTGCGTGTGTGTGTGCATGAGTGTGAAGCAGAGGTCTCAGGCCCTTCTTTATTGAAATCTACCTCTATGCTTAAAAGAGATTGAGTTATGACACAGGGCTTTCTAAAATCAGTGAGTATACGACATGTAGCATGCAAAAATAGCTGTATAAGCTACAACAAACACCTGTTTGTGAGCATTTTATGTGTCGTCCGTCCAATACAGTCGGTCCTGTCTTCTGTACCACTATCTCACCTCATGGTACAACAGTTGTCCGTTACCGTTTATCAAGCCACATTTAACTGTTTGTGCTTGTTTCTGTCCCATTGATACAATTTAATGTGATGCATTTTTAAGGGATAGAATGTTAACTTTAAGAGTGGGCCAAATTCAGATTTGAATTAATTCTACAAGCTACGAGATCCAACCGAAAATATTCTGACCACGATATCCTTTCCCATTCTTAAAGTTAGTCAGCCGTATTGGTTCTTTTCCCAAGTAATGCACAAAGTGAAACCACACTTCAGGTCCCGTTCATTTGCTGGTATACTTAACACATGACAACATATGGGCCTGATAACAATCCAAAAGCATACTTGCAAAGAACACACTGAATCAAATTCGCAAATATGCTCTATATCTACATATTATCTTTGTTCCATGCAATGCCATATTGATGCTGAATTTACCCTTTATACATTTATAAAACTGCATCATTCACAAATGAACACAAAAACACTAGGGCTTGCTGTGAGATAGACAGCAGCTTTGTTTTCTGTCACGGGAAGCACATTGTGTCAGTCACCATCAGTGTTGTTAGCCAAATGTCTTCGGGAGTGGGGTTTTTGCTCTGCGCAAGGTCCGCCATCCATTGTGAACAAAAAAACTCCTTTAACATATCTTGTCTCTCGCACCTGCAGGTGATTGAGTTCGACGACGGCTCTGGTTCGGTGCTAAGAATTCAGCCCTTGCGCACGCCCCGAGACGAAGCCATATACGAATGCGTCGCCTCCAACAGTGTTGGAGAGACGAGCGCTTCCACCAGACTCACTGTTTTACGTGGTAGGTCCTTCCCAACAAACCGAAAACAAAAAACAAACCACTAACATGTCCCTTTCCTCATGCTCTTCCAGCTAACCCCAGGTAAGCTAGCATTTACTTGTTCTATGTCTGTCCTGTCCTCTTTTCCTCTTTTCTTTGTTCTCACTCTTGCACTGCACAGTCAAACCCAATTAGAGACACTGGTTGCGCTCACGTTGTGTATGCTAACTTGATAAGATTTACTCCATTAGCCATTTAGCCAAATAAGTTTCCATTTCTAAGTGACTTAAGTCATTTGCATACAGATTCCTGACACAATAATTAAGATGCCGGTTAAATTATGCAAATAGCCATCCGTTCCTGGCCCGCGGTGGTTTAATGGAAAAACTCAGCAATAATATTCAAATCAGTCATTTTTCATCTTTACACTTCAGCTTTGATATCAGTTTGACCATGCAGAATGTGATACACAAGCTTGTATTGTTTTTAATGGAATCCCAGTCACACGTTTCCTAGATACCATATTCTCAGTGACTAGTGGCTGTTAATACCATGCGCTCCTCTACACAAACATGTGGAACAATGCAGTCAGAAAAGGTCAGCCACTTTGTTTACTTCCAGCGAGCGCGGAGAATAAAAGTCACATGGCAAATATCAACTTGGCGCCTCTTTAATGAGCACTTCTTACACAAAGCAAAATTTTTATCTTGATTACACACAACATTCCATTCAAACACAAATATGCGATGGCCTTGAGCTCAAAAGGCTGCATAATATCTCTCTAAAACATGACTTGTTTGGCTGTGAAAGGAGAAAATGGCTTTAGAAAAAATCCTTGGGCTCCCTGAATGAGGTGTGCTCCATTATGCGCCACAATTACACAACATGGCAAATGAGTTCCTATTGAGTGGGGAGCTTCCCTCCTATAGAAAAAAGCTGGCTGTGTGAGTCTCTGAAGCAGCTAGCCCCCCCCACCCCCCCTTCCTTATCTCACCAATGAGCCAACAAAAGGCCTTTTGCACCGTCTCCAGAGGCCGATTGAAAGAGAAAGGTGGCACGTTCACATGCAGCTCCCTCCTGTTTACTCTGGAGCACAAAATGTGTGTGTGTGTGCGAGAGAGAGAGAGGGAGAAAAGAAATGTGTACAATATTGCATGTGAGAGCGTATACACACACACACACAAATGTACCAATAGATAGGCGAGGGAAGAGTTGAAGCTGCTCTTCTCGGCTCCACGGCCCGGCATTAGCATGTTTATTACCATTTCCATTTTGCTCTCCTGCTCTCTCTCCTTTCCCATCAACATGTTGAAGGTGAGTGGAGGCCTATCAGGGACAAGAAACAGGAAAAAAGCCTTTCTTTCTCAGCTTTGGTGCAAATAAAAAAGGTGTGCTTTCTGTCCTCACATTCAACCCTGCCACCCACACACACACACAAACCCAAAAGATGGTCAGTCGTTGTAAATATTAAGTAGTAATCCACAACATTTTCATATGATTAAATGTCTCTTTTGATGTTCTTTATTACCAGTTGATATAACACAATAGCGACTCAACTTATAGCCAGTTCATGAAGCTTTTACATTTACTGTTCTAAACACCCAGTGTCCGGTAGGTCTTTCTGGGAAAAACCCTGTGGCATTTCGTGTATGTAATCATGTATGCGTTTTACATTTCCGGCAGCAGCAACAGCAGTTTGTTTGGAATAAATAGAAGAAGAGCTTAGCAGCAATAGCCACCATGGCTGAACAGACAAAGAAAATCTGTTTGACAAGTGATCTCTGGGAAGTGCAGTGCAAAAGTGCCACAGTAACGGCTTATTACCTAAGATGTCACCAAAATAAAGAAATTAATAAACAAGGATATAGAGGATTACTACTTTAAGCTCACCCTTAGCTGACCATAATAGTAAAACTTCAAGCTATATGGAGAAGAAGAGGATGGGAGAATGTAGCTATGTAATTTCCACCCGTTTACTGTTTTGAACTCAACCTCTTTGAGCCTTATTCATTAACTTGGCTGCATTGGGATTCAGCTGATTCAACTTCAATGCAAGGATGGCTTTGAATCTCAGGGAGCTGGGAGCGAGCTAACCTCCTGCACTGCGAGGGCAATGCATGGGCAACATACTTTTACAAGATTACATCAAGCAGGCATCATATATTATTTAGGAGACCAGAAAGCTACCTCTTGTTCCAAAAATACACAGTATAGTGCAATAAACACTGCAGTGCCGGTCTGTTACTAGTCATACTGCATGACATAAAATGCTGTTTGGAAGATGCAACTGAACCGTCTTGAAGTCCAATCTGTGTGTTTTCCTACTCCTCTTTGGCCTTTTAATAAAGAAACGCTTAACTCGAACACAAGTGCAATAAATGATTAGAGAGATAAATAAATAAGCAGACAAAGATAAGTGCTAATACACCAGGCCTAATACATATAAAGTGACTGTTCATTTAGTTCATTTGGGCTCCAATGGTCTGTGGTAACGATTGCAAAGCTGCTGTGGGAAGCGCGCCACAGGGGGCGATGCCTAATTCCATGAAGGAAAAGCACATTGTTGTAATTGCCATGCTATGAGGAGAGGGGACTGGAGGTGACAAATCCAAAGTACTGGGGGATATTAGTATTCGGATGGGCCTCCAACTTGATGGGAAGCGCCATTAGTAATGAACTTCCAGGCTTAGAGAAGCGATTTGCATGAAAGGCGAACCCTGGAGCGTAATGATGTTCAGAGTCAAATCTGCCTGTCCAATGAGCGAGGTACTGGTTTCCCTTATTGCACTTTTTTACTCCCTCCGCTTTGATTAACTATGAGATGACCCGACTCATATGCGAATCATGTCTTTGAATTAAGGTCGTCTTGATTTGCGTTGCAATTGAAAATGAAAGGAGGGGATTGAGAAATGAAGCAACTGGACATTTCGTGTGTCCATGGGTGGAATATGATTTCAATGAATTGGTACATTTGATCTCATTTATGAATATGTCTCCATAATATGTTTATTCATGTTTATTCATGGAGAGCCTTAACACAGAATAAATCAAGTCTCTAGATAGTGTCAGTACAGTTTGGAAATCTACTATATGCTTTTAACCAGGAGTAAATAAAAGAAGTAGTCCAAACACCCCACAGGTTCTCGGCTCTGCTAGCAGTAGCTGCAGCAGAATGATGTGTGCATTTGAGTGCTGCAGTTCATGATTCAGGCGTGATTAAGGATTTATATTGCATCCTCATACTCCCATTATGCTGTCAGCAGCCATTTCCCGCGCCACACACACACAAGCGTGCAAACTTATGCAGATGTGCACAACTTGACAGTGGGAGCGGAAAATGGGAAGCCGCTCTCCTGTGACGGAAAAACAAAATGCATCATTTCCATTTGTATGGAATGGCGCAATGGCACGGTCAAATCAGTCGAGCTGAGAGAGATCTTTTCACATACCATGAAAAGCCTGCTGCATGATCAGTGAATATTCATAGACAATGCATGTTCTCCGTGCTTTGCCATTGTCACTTGAAAAATGGCTTCTACATTTATTAAACGAGATACCGAACGTCTTTTTATTGTCTTAGCTAAGTTTGAAATCAGCTGGTGAGTCAGCCAATCATGTTTGAATAAGGAGATGCTTATAAACATTAATTGTCTGGACCTGCCTGTTTCACTCTACCTAGACTGATGATTATGATTATGATTCTTTGAAATTTGCCTTAATGCTTATTCCTCAACGTTGCTCAGTCCCATGTGCGCTCAAACTGTTTTCTCTACGCAGAAAGCCTTCAAACAAGTACAGAATGACAGATAAACAAAAGCTCTTCTGCACGGTCAAATCGCTTGTGAAACAAATTGCTGCGTCAGCTGTCTCGGACTGTCAGAGCAAGGGATGCACTGGGGACGAAGCAGTTGGCCATTGTAAAATTACCGTGCTTGAGACCGGTGGATTGCAAAAGGCGGCGTAGGGGGCCAGCAGCTAGCATACAATTCTCTGGTTTGCTGGGGAGAGCTCTATAGATGGCAAGCCACATGGAACAGTCAATTTAACTGGAAAAAGACATTTTCCCTCCAAAGAACGGTGCTTTGGAAACATGCTGACTTATTGTACAATCGAGTAGAACTCTTTTTTTTTCTTGAAGACTGAAAATACGAAAGAATTATAAACTGCCTGCAACATCATTTTCAGTTCAGAGGGAGTTTTATGACCCGGCTGGTTTGATTCACTGTGAGGCTCGCTCCGCATTCGCTGCCCTTGATTTGGCTTTTTGGTTTTCTAAAGTCACATTCCTCTGCCATTTTCCTCTGCAGGTGTTCTGGCAGCAGTTGTGTATTCCCATGTGAATGAAAAATGATCTAGTGTTGTTATGTGTAGGAAATGTTTTCGTTCTTACTAGAGAAAACTGCATGTAGCAAGTTCCTTTTCTCTCTCACCGCAAGAGGGTCATCGACTGAGTGCAGTTTTCTTCATGAATATTTTCTGATTTCGATTATATCTTTATTAACATGTCCAAAAATATAATTCTTGCTGGACATTTAGTTTTTTTTCAAAATCAACAAACTTTGACCATGCCGAATGAATAAATTCACCAGCTAAGAAAATGGCAGATATTGAGCTTCTCTCCCCTCAATTCCAAACAGATGATGACAAGTTATTCATTATTGTAATTAAAAAGATTGAGTCGACTGTCTTCAAAGAAATTGATCTCTCCACAGAAAAATACAACCCGCCTTATATTTCGCCGCTTAATTAATCGTGGGAGTGAATCAGTATTTGTACAGTGCACAGCGTGATTTAAGGCAAAAAGAAACCCTGCTAACAAGACGGATGTTAGGCTTTACTGTCTCATAACGTGAGAAAACATCTGCAGGAGCCACAAAAACACTAGGATTACACTCTGAACATGATAGATAACGCCGCACATGTTACGGCTGCGTATTTGTTTTAATAAAAGTAAACGCAGCTCCCTATATTAATCATTATTGATTCAGAAAAATGAGGTGTGTGTTTTCTTCCTCGTTGGTCTTAGATATCACTGCACTACATGCTGACCTCAAGTTTCAGTGCTGGCGGCGCCATTAGGTGCTCAATGATTTGAAAATGCAAATTGTTCCTCACGGCAACACACTCGTACAGTAAATGACCTAAAATGTTAGATAATTAATGTATGTTTTGCCACTGGAAATTTTAGATGCAACCTTATATACATCTATACATATCTGAGCATTTGTCATCATATACTTTGTACTATTTAAGAAGCTTGTCCGTGTAAAGTATTTATGTTTAGCAGGAGATCAGTCTTTTAATTCTAAATGTAATTCGAATCTTTTAACTCACTATAATGCTCTAAATCTGAATATTCGTGCACATTACATGATGACTTTATGGCATGCTGTAGCCCTTTGGTGGGTGTGAGTGGTCATTCTTACTGTGGAATATTCCTTTGGCTGGAGCAGACAGGACACAGGGTCATGAAATGCGGAGTGTGTAAGCCTGAGCCAGGTACTCAGGGGGTGCTAATGTTAGTTGCTTTGATCTTAGCTGCACTCAAAAGTCATTTTCTACTAGATTAATCGGTTACTGCAGGGTCACCCCTAATGCATCTAATGATGCTCTTGAGAAACTCTTCAAGCCTCGCAAGGGTACTCGCTAATTACAGCCAAACAACTTTGGATAGGGGAAAAAGTGATGTGGCAAAAGCTGACTTTTGGTGGCAATTTGGGCTTGATTAGTTTAGTCTGTACATAATTTCACATACAGTTTAGCACTGATGAGCCACAATGCCTCATTAGATGTTTTATGGAGGAAAGGGGGGACAAAACCTTGCATATTTCCATCAGAAGTTTCATCATGAGCTGTAAATTCACCCGTCAAAATTCAAAACATGTAGCCTCAATATAGTAATTTCCATAATACAGTTATACCACCCACTGCCTGCTGCGACACCCCGTCCTCTCCTGCAGTCACTGTTGGGGAGAACGCCTGTCTGCTAAAATTGAAAAGCCTGATCCAGCCCCCTTTTCCATTAGGGCTCTTTGAGAGCCAAGAGGTCTTCTCTGCAGGGGTGTTAGCAAGTATGAGTAATCTCCATGCCCCCCTCCCCCCCTCCTGTAGCTCTTAGCTATATAAATTATTGAAATGGCTGGGGCTACCTTTTTCCTTTTTCCTCTTTTACCTTGTGGAGTGAAACAGCGTTCTCAGGAGGGAGCGAACGTGTATGAAGTCGGTTTCCTCAGACATTTATAGTGTGCGGCTGCAGGAGTATTCGTCTGATGATACGGCGCTCAAATGGAAGAGTCCTGAGCTGTGACCCATAAAGATATCTGTTACTGTCATGCTGGAAACGCTAAAAGTGGTTAAAGTTCAGAGGAATTTGGGAAGCATTCTGACAGCTGACGGGACGCCTTCCTGTTAATATTTTTTTCAAAGTTCTACACACCTCCACAGGCAAACACACTGCTGCCTTTTTTCCCATACAAGAAAGGTTTTTAGCACACACACACTCCTGCGAATACACAGATAATAAGCCACCTGCACAGTCCGCTCCACTCCGAGATATTAGAAACGGCTGTTTGACCAAACTGACCCGCTTGCTTCCGAATGTACAGTACATGAAGGTTAATGAAGCAACTCAGTGTCTCACAGTTCTGCCTTCTGTCTGTTTTCCTGCCCGGTAGGAAGACTCACCTGGTCTCCGACACTCCCCTGAGCCCCCGCTGGCTCCAGCTTCTGGCCCTGGTCTGTGTCAGCAACCCAACTAAACAGCTTCATATATTGTATGCTGAATGTTTATAGTCACAGGTTTAAAGTTCTGTTATTTAGCCTTTATTTAGTCATTGACTCAATGTAGGTGACTCCTTCCTTCTTGTATTGTCAGAAAGAGAAAAGGAACTGAAGAGAGGGAATGTGTCTCTATGTGTGTGTGTGTGTGTGTGTGTGTGTAGGCGGGTGGGTGAAGCCGACAGTCTGATCTTTTACATCTCTTGAGCTTCGGGTGAAGGAGATGAATGATGGATTATTTTTCTTTAAATGGAATCTAAATTTGATGTGATTTTTTTGTTCAAAGGGGGGACATGTCAAAGAGGGAGACGTGTACACATATACACACACGCATATATACCTTATTGAACTTTGAAACGCGCATCACACACTCATCCCATGTGGGAGTGAACAGGTTAAACATACAGTGAATGAACTGAAACATGAAAAACAGAGCGGGCGTCTGAGGCCGTACGCTTCAAAGTGAAAAGGATCGTCGGCGAGAACGGAGGCGTCTCTGCGGAGAGGGAGAAGGCAGTGTGTTGTTGTTTACATATTCCCCACCACGTCCTCTTTATTTGTGAATGCTTAATGCACTCAAGAGGATCAAATGTGGGTTGATGGACTGTTAAAGGGAAAAAAAACAAGCTTCCGAAGGTACGTTGCATAGAGGAAAGAGAGAGAGAGAGAGTAAGAGAGACATCCATCTCGGCTTTGTGTTTGGCAAATAGCTCAAAGCATTGTCAAAGTACTTTTCTCCCTCTTCCTTTGAATATTACTAATAATAACAGAAAAAAAAAAAATGCTGATGGCAGATAAGATGACAAGAACAGAAGTTTTTTTTTTTTTTTTTCTCCCCCCACGCTAAATAAATGGGGCACTGTTTTGTGAAGTAAATGGAATCATCGCTCAAGGTAACAACCAGCAAATGGAATATGCAAAGCGAAATCCTGAAGAGGGAGGGAGAGGGACAGAAGGCAAAGGAGGCGGGAGACAGAGAGAAAAAAAAGACAAATCGAGGGAGAATCGTTAACATCGGGCGTCTTTTAAAGTCGGGCGGATGAGAGAAGCGAACGGATAGAGCGGCGGATGAGGAAATCTACCTCTGAAACGCAGTGGATGTAAGGGCGGACGGGGAAAGACGGCGGCAGGCGGGAAGAAAGACGCGCGCATACTGTAGGTAGAGGAAGGAGGAGGATGTCGTCTCTCTCTCTACCTTCCCCCCTAGGTGATCTTTACTCAGAACGGTACATCTGGCGGAGCTGACGTGCAGTCTGTAAAGCAAGGAGGGGGCATCTGAGCGTAAATGGAGCTTTGTGCCTGGCTCCCTGCCTGCCTGCCTGCCTTGCTGCTTGCCCAGCCAGGCCTGCAGAGAAAGGCCCCCTCTCCGCCCTTCCTGCTTCATCTCTCCTTTTCATCTCCCTCTTTACCCATCCATTTCAGCACTACCCCTAAGGGGCATATGACACTAACACTCGCTCTCTCGCTCTCTCTCTCCGCTTTCATTCTCTTCCCCCCACTCCCTTCGCTTATGTTGTAAATGGAGGAATATCACAGCTAATCCGTCATGTTTATGAATGACACGGGGCCTAGGGAGAGTTGGGGCGCCTCGCCAGCAGCGGCGTACATCTCTGTTGCATGCCCTCTGCTTGGCTGATCCAATCTGCCCCCAGCACTGATGGCCGTAAAGAATGTCTACGGGGAACTGTAGGATTGGAGAAACACTAGGCAGGGTCATTTTAAAGCATAACTCTGGCCATTTTTGACCTGGATCCTGTGTTCTCATCTTCTTCCATCAAGCCAATCGACTCTGACCAAAATCTCATCAATTGCTGTTTGTCTCGCTTGCCAAATAACAAATTAGTGCTGGAATTGAAGGTATTAAATGTAGCTCTACAATGTAAAAGACATAAACACATCTTTCGTACTGACGTAATATAGTCTTGATGCTGTAGTGTGAAGGTAGTATTATTCACCAGAGTGGTGAATAATACTACCTTCACACTACAGCATCAACACTATATTACGATGATTACATGATTGAAATGTGTAATCTTCATTTTTAGTGCCAACTAAGAGAGTCTTAGTTGGCACTAAAAATGCCAATTTCAGTCATTGAAAATAGATCAGTTTTTGAACTTTCCCCATGTGCTATCTTGGTATCCACGTGTTATTCTTATTTGCATTAGGTTGATCCATACATATTATGGATTCTTAGTATTACAGTCATTGATTAATTTATTTATTTATACATCACCTTATTCTTAGCTGGTTTTGAGGGCAAATAAGTCAGTGTTTAAAAGTAATGTTATACTACAATTTTAAAAAGTTTCATACAGTGACATCACAAGTATGTTTAATTGGAGTTTTTAAAACTTGTTCTCCAATGTCATGCAGAATGAGGAATGGCTGGGAGTGTTCATCTGTGAAGGGTTTTTTATAAAAAAAAAAAAAAAAAAATAGGGCCCGATGATTAATTGATTGACTCGACAATGGTTTTCTCATAATCTCAGGCATTAGGCGAGGGTTTTTAATGGCAAATAAGCAGCATTCAATTAATTATACAATCTCAAAGGGGATTTATGGAAGAAACAATCAGCGCAGGGCAAAGGGGGAGAGGATGCTATTTTTCACCGAGACAGAGTGCCGTGGACCTCGGGTTAAGAGAGCTTTCCACTCCTTCACCTTCCTCCTTCTCTCTTTCGCTTCAACGCTCGTCATACTCCCCCCCCCCCCCCCCTCTCTCTCTCTCTTCTCACTCCCTTCCACGTCTCCACCGAGCAGAGAAATTCCTATGCATATTTGTGCTGAGATAACCTGCGCTTTTGTCTAGCCTGATACATTGCGAGTGTTAATGAACACATGGGATAGAATTGTACAAATCCTTTCCTTTTTGACCCCTTTAGGCAGCAGTGGGGGGAAACAAAATTTCGCTAGACGGCCTCTCATTTTGTACATTCGAGTTTCAGCAGTTTTCTCAAAGTAGTGTATTTGTTCGGCAAATTATTGGACTCCCTTTTAGAGGCGAGTGTGAGTTGACTTAATGCCATTCTGTGTTTGAGAGGGCCAGTCCCTCTTAAAACTCTATTACAGTAAATGGAGAGCATTAGCCATTTTAGCCAACTCTGGCACATTCACAGCAATGTTCATTAATGCGCTCTACACCCGTGGAATAAACTAATAAGCTAAACTAAAGCACAATGTCCTCAGCCCAGCTAGCTGTATTACACCTTTAATGCTTATTTCTGGTTCAGTGGAATACACCTTATTGCACAAGACGCACAGGGCCACATTTGCAAACATATGTCACTGATGTTCTTTAGTAGTCATTAGAATGTAACAGTTAGCCCACATGATTGTCAGTCATTGCTGTACTTGGCCGACTGTGACCAGTGCTTGTTATTGTTTACCTAATGTCACATAACACCAATGAGTCAGTCTGTCATACTCGAAATGATTTGGAAATATCTTAATTCCCTCTGTGAACAAAGGACCTGAACACGTTCAGATTCAGATTCAGAAACTTTATTGTCTATCACAGAGCATGACAGAAATTTGTCTTTGACGTGGCTCATAAAAGAGGAAGGAAAAAAAGACATAAAAAGACATACCGCATAAAAACAAATAAACAGACATAAGGGTTAAAAACATACATCAAACACATACATACCATCTGCACTTATGGACTCACACACAGAATTAGGGGATTACTGGCAAAATCCTGTCTCAAAGTAACCCACTCCACCTATTTTGGCACGAAGATTGAAACATACATTTTTTATACTCAGTGGAGATAAATGGGTCATGGGTTTTCATTGCAACTTTGAACTCTTCATCCCTCTGCTAGATCCCACAGGATTAGTCGTGACCTGCAAGTCCTGCATGTAAGCATTTGTAAATGTCAATTGGGAAGCAGTCGAGCCTTGCCACTTAACATACTCTCAAATCAGAGTTCATCTAAGGCTTTTGAACATGAACGCTTGTGCTCCCCGGGCCAAGAAATGGGACATGCTCTCACATTTGATCTCCTTGGGAGTCTTTTGCAGTTTGGGGAATCATGAAAACCACATCAGTCCTGTTGCATGCTGTGTTTTAAAACAACTTGAAGGCTGATAGCCTGCGAAGCCTCAAAGTACAACTCTGGAAGGTGAATTTGGGAATTTCCCGCCACCACACACCAGTGTGTGGTTTATTAGAGGAGAGCGGTGAGGATTGTATTTTCCATCATTGGATTAGTTAAGCAATATCTATCCAATGCAGTTACCATAGATGCCAGGAAGCTTATTTGGGGGAATCTGGCTCGACGGAAGCTCTGAGGAAAAACATAATCTTGTTTAGACTGGACAACATATGTGCCAAACGGTGCTGCGATGTTTCAATGAGATAAATGGACGCTTTGAATTCTGTGAGGACATCTTGGGCCAATTTATACATTTCAGGATGTCTCTTTTCTCATCTCTTTGTACAACAACGCTGCATGTGTACCTTGAGACCCTGCGCTCCTCTCTAAATGGGTGGCTACACCTGCCCACTGGTGAAAGACACTTGAATCCCTTAATGTCAAGGGTCGTCACTGTCACTCGCATCCAAAGTATTCCAAGTATTCCACCCAAGGCGACACACTAGACCAAGACGTCCATAATCTGACAAGGAATTCCACGAGAGAGGGAAAGAGAGAGAGAGGGAGAGAGAGAAAGAAGGAGAGAGTGAGAGATCAAGTGGCTGGATGATTGGCATGTGTGCGATACTCTTTTTCTCAAAGTCCTTTGCTTCTAAGCCAGCTCTCGGTGTGCGTCGCCGTGTCTTAAAGTGTTAGATTTGCTCGCACCAGGCACTGTCAGCAAAGGCAAGTCAGTTGGCACACCAGCAAAGCCATCTCCTGACAGTCAATAAACATTTACGTTCAACAGCTCTGCAGGCTTAATCTCTATCCCACACACACACACACGCACACGCACACACACAAAACCCTGGTTTACATCAAGAGTCAGCACACCTGTTATCATTGGTGATGTGCTAAACGGCTCATTTGTGGGACATGGTCTCCTGCTTTCTCCAACACAGTACCATGACCGAGGCAATGGGACATATTTGCGAAACCAACATATCAGCAGTTTGAGGTCATTAGGCAGGTTTCATATCCCGCCACTCTCATCACTCTACCCTATCAGTGTTTTTTTTGTTGTTGTTTTTTTGTCTGCACCTGTGTAGTTGAACAGTAGCAAACAGAATATTTGAAGGAAAGCCCTGCAGACTATTTGTACAGCTATCTGGGGCCAGGATTACAAAGGAGAAATATAGTTATTAGATCAGAAAGAGTGATCTTTAAATTCCCATGTAGGGAAAGAAAAGTAAACCAGAGTCAAATATCTTTGCGGTTTGTTAAATAAAAATAGGAAAAAAGATAGAAAAGCAAAATATCAAGCCCAGGGTCAAAAATGAATGTTGGGACAAGTTTCACCTCTGCAAAGGTTTATGGGCAAAATGATGGATGGAGTGTTGAGTAAAGCAACTCTGAGTCTCAAGTTTGGGATAGTTTAACCAAGCTGCAGGTAGCTGATAAAGCAAGGGGCGGGCTTAGATTTAGAACCTGTCAATCACAGCGCTAGATTGTAAAAAAGCACCTTTTTTTACCACAGTGTAAAGTGTACCTTGTAAGTAGAGCGAGGAAATCAACAATGGGCTGAGTGAAAGTATGAGGATAAACAGAACGTTAGAGAGAGAGAAAGTAAAAATGAGAACAGATGCCGTCATAGAATTGGCACAAAGTGGAATTGCTGCCTGCCTTTGTTAATCAAGAGCTCTTACATTTGGTTGAGTAATTTTGTTTGTGTGAAAACAAAAGCATAATTAACAGTTCCCTCGCCTATGCCAAAGAAAGAAAAAAATTGAATACATCAGTTGAACAGGAGCCGAAAGGAACATTTTGTCGAAGAGGATTCAGGTCGCCGCTGAACGGATGTATTAACTAGGCTTGCAACGAATTTTTAGAGAACTGTAAACAAATTAGAATGAACAATGTTTCTGTGATGATGTGTTCCAAATCACAACCTCATCTTGGAGGGGAAAAAGTTTGTGCCACAAAGACCAAATTCAAGCAATTGAGTCCATGAGCAAACTAAACAAAAACTATCTTCCTTGTACAAACAATGGCCTCTGACTAGACTGTAACCCCAACTTCATTTGAATGGTCATGTAAATTTGCTCAGCGATACACAGTTCAAATTGTGGCAATGGAACTGAAGCCTTCTATAGTGTGTTAGGCATAGTTTGCTGCTTTACCTATAGGCGTTTTAGATATGTGTACTGTTGTACCTCTGCAGGACTGGTTTACAGTCAGTTCCAAAATGCATCAGAGCACCAGTCACTCAAATAACCTTTTCCTAGCTGCTTCTGATCCTCAGATTTCATCACTCATGTCTCTTGAGAGACCGTCGGCTAGAGGATTTATCCTATGTTTGTAAACCGCTTCTCATATGCCAAGATTCAATTTTAAGCTACTTTCTCTGAGGTTACTTCACTCCTATGTCTTTCATACTCTGTCTTGCATGGTGTGCATGGAACGCCTCCACTCATAGGTCACCGTTGTCCAGTTTACGAAGCACTAGGTCGCAATTCAAACTAGGTCAGTTAATGCCTCAGCCATGCGAGCAAGCCAAGTTTAAATGATTGTCCTTGTGAGCAGCGAAAGTGCTGCATGATTAACATGATTAGCATGATTAACACCCTAACCCCGCTAAATTCTGCTATCTTCTACTCTTTCTCTCTTCTTTTTGGATCTTTGAGCGTGGAAAGAGCTTTAATCAATGTCCCTCAACTGCAAATTATATGCTATGGTGTGGTGGGAAGAAAGGCTTTGGCTGAGGCTGCTGAGAAAAATAAGCACTGCTGTCACACTCCATGGGTAATGTTTTGTGCCTCCATTTTTGTGCTGGCTGAAAATCTTATCTGCAGAGGGACTACAAAGTATCAGATTGATTCCTAAGCTGGGCATGCTGTAAAAATAATCTTAAGGGCAGAGAAAAAGAAATATAAGACGTACGAGTGTCATACTTGAAGACACCCGCACCAAAATTCCAGCATTTAACATAATCCAGCATCTTTAGTTGAGGAGGGATTCCCAAACAACAATACGTCTTGACATGCTCTTTTCTCCAGCATGCCGCTACAGCAACTGACCTGTGACAGCCTCTTTGAGGAGATTGTATCCGCTCAAATACGTCCAACAAATATATCTTATTATGGCCAGCGGGGATTTTCCCTGAAGAATAACCTCAACCGCGGGGGTGAAAAGTCTTGTTCCGCCTGGGAAGAAAAGGGTCTGACTGAGTCCAATCCTTGTGCGGCAGGCACGGCGCTAGAGCCAGAATGTGACCGGAAAGGTTTATGTTTTTATGGCTTCAGTTGGAAAGTCCGCTGCAACAAAGGCTTATTTTTTCCCCTCAAATGCCTTTGTACTTATTGGGTAATTCTGGAGTCAAATGTGATTTGAATGAGAGAAAATAACTCCCGGGCCTCACTGAATTAGTGTTGTGTACCAGACGAACTTATTTTCTGACCAATATGTTGCCTTTGTGTGTTACTTCCTTATGAAGAATATCACTCATTTTAGAGTGCCACATAGTACATTTCTCCTCAGTTTCCCCAACTTCAACATAGTCATTACAGATAAACTGTCAAACCAAGTTGTTAGCTTTAAGTATACAGAATATCCGAGTATCAATATCTGGCAACGCCACTTTGCCGTGTAATTACTTTCTCAAAAACCTGTGCTTTATGAATATCATCCACCCAATCAGAGAGGCTGTTGTAGCAGGTGCATGCTTACTTTTCTGTTGAGCCTACTTTGACTCATGCTTACATTGATTGTTTCTTGAAGATGCTATATAGGGGCGTTCAAGAGAGGAAGGGATTTGGGTTCTTGAATTTTCAATGTTTTCTGGTATATTTATTTTTTCATGCTTAACAAAGCTTTTAAACTCAAACTCAAGCTGAAATCATGGCCTGAGTTTTGCAGCTTGGTCACCTCACTACTCTAATCAACCATGCTCCATAGAGATAACTGCATTAGCCTTGCAATACTCTGTAAACAGCACCCCAGACACAGAGTTACACACACATACACACACCTGCCTCTGTGTACCACTAAACAAACTGGGCTAAGTTGGTCGGGTAAACAGTAACTAATCACATTTGAATGGTACCCCTGTCTGCAGAGACTCAATTAGGCTGATTTAATTAGTGTCCACCCAAGGAGGATATTACTTGAGTTTGTCACTCGTAATTACACCACTGAGCTAAAGGGTGGTTTGGCCAGGGTGGGATTAGGAGTGTACTTTAGGGTCAGCAGAAGGGCTGTGACGATAACATCTAAAAGGGCCAACATTAATGTTGCACCTAAGTAAATTGTGAGACACTGAAATGGTCACTAGGCAAGTGTGATTTTGGCTGCGCTCATATTTTGTCTATGAGTGATCGATAGAAATAATCTGCTAATGGGTTGAGTTTATGTCCAGTGGCTTTATGTCTTCAGCAAAAATCTGCTCACCGAGGTACTATTTGAGCCAATGTCCTTTTTATACTCCTCCCATGCTTGGCACCACATTCTCATAGGGCCTGATAGCCTGGCAGTGGTTAATGTGTGCAAATTGTCATTGGGAGTCTTTTTATATCAAGCACCAGTGCTCAGCACTTCTGCGGAAGGTGACTTCAGCATTTCTCTCCCTTCCATCTCATTTAGTGTGTAGATCCATTGTTGAATATACAGTATGGGTCTGTAAAGCAGAAACTGCCCTTGTCTTAGACTGTCCTTGAGATTGCAGTTCTCAGCGAGGTGGAATAAGAAGGGGGGGGGACCTAAGTTAAACCTTTTTCTTTTTAATTTTGCCTTTCAGCTTTGACTTTCATACATTGTACAGCGTAGCACGGCTGTACATGTCCAAGTCATATACAGATATACAATGTATTCACACACACACTTAAACACATGCGCTACACACACACCAAACTTTTCCAATTTCCAGCCCTATCAGGATGCAGTCCAGAGTTCCTAGAGCAGTAATGAATTAGCTCTTTGCTGATAATTTATGTAACCACAAGTCGAAAACCAAGCCCCTGACTGTTAGCGGAACTGCAAACATAGCACATGGGAAAAATTGCCAGCTGCCTGGCCCCCATTTGATTAATTATTTCATTCTTCACTTTCAACACTTTGTCAATAACCAAACTTCTCCAAAAACGTATAACAAACATGTCCGTGGCTCAAATTAAATAGTGATTAATCTGATTCCATTTTGTTCCCTTGGCCTTGTAAGGAAAACGCTGCGGCAGCTCTGTTGATTTGAGTTGTTAATCACAGCACAAGCTAGCAAATGTGTTCAATTTCCTCCCTTTATTTATTATCACAATGGTAATTCGCTTTGTGAAGTAAATGAATGCAGTTGAGTGTTGCATGGAGCTTGGGAAGGTGAAAGTGGCCATGTTTATTATTCTCTTTTTGTATCTTCAGCTCAAGTTCTATGCTGGAAAGGTCTGCAGATACCGCACAGCTGATGTCATGACTCTGTGGCCACTCCAGAGGAGCACGAGTGCGCAAAGGGGCTGTAAATTACATTTCTGGGCTAGGCAAGAATGTGTTCAAAAGGCCAGAAACCTTTGTACCAGACCATTAATTTTAAAAGCACTGCCCCGAGCCACATCAGCTGCCTGCACTGGGGTTCGGGGCTAACATCATGTAACGCACACACCCTAGAAGGGAAAAGATGAGCGTTGTGAAAGTGTCCTTTGTACACTTGACCTGGCCTCACTTGTATGATTTCTTTTCACAGTTTTGGTGAGTCATACTGTAGTTTATGTTGATCAGTGATGAACACTATGGTTTTACAATCCTAAATCTGTCCACCAGAAGCAAATAACCATACAGCATCACATACCGCAGCAGCAACAAGTTTGACTTCTTAAAGGACAGCTAAATTATGATCTCTTGAGCTCTTTGTTTTACAATACATTGTAGGAGTTGCTTTATAGGCTGCATGGATTGTCACATGCAATTACTGTATTCAGCACGCACCGATGCTTCTAGGCTTGCTCCTGGCTATTGTGTTTGATCAGGTACACTTTTGACTCACTGTAGAATCGACTAATTGTCTGTTCGACCTTGAACAGACTGGAGGGAGCTTGGAAGGGAGCTACCTTGCACAATTAATTCCTTTCCTCCTCCTCCTCCCTCTCTTTCTCCATTTGAATGAACACCTTTGCAAGTCCATTTTCTCTCATTAGACTATTCCTTGATGGTACTTTACTACGGTGCTTTTATGAAAGACAAGTCCTTACTACCATCCTTTGCTATTATTCATATCTTATTGTCTGCTCATTATCTTTCTGCTTGATGAGAAACCTTTCCATTTAGTAGAGTTTAGGCAGTCAACCAAGAAGATTTGTCTCATGACACTATAACTTGTTCACCTGCATTTTTATGATGTTATTATTGCAAATGGAAAAGCTAGTTGAGTGCAACTAGGCTGTAGCATGAGGAGCTAAAATGAGTAGAATTCACCTTACTCACATGGTGACCATGTTTAATTTCCATGATATTTGAGGTGGGAAACACTGTGAAGCAGATGTGAAGAGTGGCAGACACAACTGGTCTTTGGTCAAAAAAATATATATCTATAAAATTTCCCTTTGACTCTGTACCTCTCAATCCAGCTGCTGTAGCACTTTGATTTGGACCTTTCTTGGGCAATTTGGCCTCTGGCTCTGCTCATCTCTCAAAGGACAATTTTAGTGTATCTTTTTATGTTTTTGTCCAAAGACCAGTTCAGTCTGACATATTTTTTTTCTCCATCTGCTTTGCACTCTTCTACATAGGTAGTTTTCACCACCCCAAGCATGACATAAATTAAATATGCCCATCGTTCCAATAAAGGGAATTGACTTATGTTTTTTTTAATGAGCAACAGAACATTAATGCTGTGCATGAGACAAGCAAACATGGTGCCAGACGCCAGCAAACTTTTAACAACAGTCACCCCAAGTACACCTCATTACCTTAATGGCCGTTGAAAGACATAAAGATGCTTAATATATTGCACACCATGTTGAGGACTTAATCTACACTCAGTATGCAGATGGATGGGTCAGGGTGTTTTGAATAACCAGCAGCTCACAACTGGCAAGAAAATCACCACCGTTGAAGGTACAGTATGCCTTTACTTGGGATTAGAATTCATTAAACCTATTTGCAAAGAAGTAGCATGTCGCTGTGTCTTCAAACATACGGCAAACAATACCCATCTATCACTGTCCAAACATATGCCAGTTCAGGCAGGGACACTAAGTTGCAGAGGAAAGTTTTGCAGTTCAATCTGAAGTCACTCATTTGTAATACAGTCTAATTCTGAGAAGATTTATCCATTGAGGTATTTTCTCCTGCCAGATACCCAAAAGCATTGTTGGAAGGCGGCCATGATTGTCGTTTGGCTGTGCGCAGGCTATGGCATCTCAAAGCTGTTTCCAGACTGATGTGTCCTCATGAAAATTTAATGAAGAAAGCGTTTCCAAAAAGGTGCCGTTTACGAGAGCAACGGAAGACACTAATTAGCCATATCACAACAGGGAACGGGAAACTTAAAGGTGCGCATAAACCTCATTGGCATTCAGAATGAGCAGGTCTTGTTTTCCAGATTAGCACTTAGCTAACGTTGCGGAGAGGCAGACATTTTGCATTCGAGGATCTTATAGTTTGTGGAATATTCCGCTCGGCGCCCTCTCAAAGATCATCTCTTGGTGCGAGCCGAATACACGTCCTGTTCAGGCCTCAGGCTCCAGACAAAGCCGTTGTAGGCCTTTGATTTTCTTTGTTTTGCTAAAAGAACATGTTTGGAGCAGGGAGCGATGCGAGTTATCTTGTCTCACATCTCTAACAGCAGCAGAGGTAGCCCGCCCTTATTCAGCTGGTAAGTTGAGGCACAGGCAGGAACAAGACAGCTTATACAACACGGCGAAGCCACCTGCCATCATCAAAGAACATCAAAGCTCCACTTCAACTGAATACATGTACCGCCAGTGTAGCTTTTTATTCAAAAGACGCTGTGGTTCCTTTCTCTCCATCATTCATTTTTTTTTGTAGATTGCATAAAGCTAGATGTTTATTCCCTAAATCAATCTTGTCTATTTTTTTGAGTTTTGAAGGATAGGTGTTCCGTTTCCATTTTCATGTTTTTTTTTTTCTTTTATGTCCTTGTCAATACCTAACCTGGGGAGGTAAAACAATATTTTAAGAGAGGCAATTATTCCTCTATTGACAAACTACAAAGTTAAAGTAATAAAAGCATGAAAAGCACATATTTCTCTCATCCTACTACTCTGCTGTCTTCCCCTTTGCGTACACACCTATGCGTACGATACCTGCCAACAACTCTTACTCTGTCTCTCTATTTGCCTCTTATCTTTCACTCATTCTGTCGCTCTCTCCCTCCTCACCTCTGCACAGCGCTGGGTTTGAGGAGGACCCGCTGACTTGCTCAATTTGAACTTGCTATGGTGTCTCCCCTCTTATTTGCAGAGGACCAGCTGCCCCCTGGTTTCCCCACCATAGACATGGGCCCGCAGTTGAAAGTGGTGGAGCGAACGCGCACCGCCACCATGCTCTGTGCCGCCAGCGGCAACCCCGACCCAGACATCTCCTGGTTCAAGGACTTCCTCCCCGTCAACACCACTAACAACAATGGACGCATTAAGCAGCTCAGATCAGGTAGGGTTTCTCTGCCGCCGCTTCAACGATAAAGCCGGGAGTTTTCCTTCTTGTTTTCCTCTCTCTGATCTTCTACTCCCCCTGTAGTCCCCTCCGTTCTTTCGTCCTCTTCTTCCTCCCATACTTTAACTTCTCGTTTGGCTTTAATTTTGTAGGTAATGGCATTGTTTCTACTACTACCTGTCCTCTACTCTCTGTATGCCCTGGTGTGTGTTGTCCGTACGTCTGTCTCCCCTTGTCTTCCAGTGTTGTCATGGGCTGTTGGGGTTTGTCCCCCTCTGTGTTTGTCGGCTTCTGTCCTAACTTCCTCATTGCTCACTGCTGTGACTTTTTACAATGAGTTCTTTTGCTGTCGTATGTTCATTTCTTTTCCACTGCGTTGGTGCAGTGGTTTTTTTGTTTGTTTATTTTCTGGATCCATTCTCTTAATTTCTTGTGTCTGTTTTTTTTAACAATTAATATTCAACATTCGGCTTCATTCAGAATTTGCAAAGGAGTTCCCATGATTTTCAACAATTTGGTTAAAATAGGAAAGACGTGCAGAAAACGTGAACAGTGTGAATAGAGCTTCAAATTATTCATGATTCTTGGTGCATTTTTTTTTGGAGATTTTGATTTCAAAAGAGGGATCCTTAAACCTCCTTTTAAAAATAATATTTGCATTATATGACAACTATCTTTAGGTCAAAGCAACCTTTCATTGGAATAACATTTCTGACACTAACTAGCCACAGTAGTGTGTAAACTTCCATAAGGCTTTTCCCTGACCCCTTGATTCTTTGGATTTATTGCCCCTGCTTTTCTGTGCAGACTCCAGCTTTGTTTTGATTTGCCTGTGACATACCCTAATATACCCATTCCCCTGAATATTCCAAGTTTGATTTGAATATCTCCATACCAAGAGATTATAATTCTATTTTCTAATAGCGTTACGTAAAT
This sequence comes from Centroberyx gerrardi, assembly GCF_048128805.1. NCBI lineage: Eukaryota > Metazoa > Chordata > Actinopteri > Beryciformes > Berycidae > Centroberyx > Centroberyx gerrardi. The sequence continues at coordinate 13,082,598 of NC_136019.1, forward strand.
CATAGCTTGCAGCCTCATTTGCCAGCTAATACCAAGCTGCTGACATTCGCACTACTACTACACAACTACTGGTAAATTTAAAGTCTTCTATGTTTGACCACCTGTCTTCACAGATTTCACAGCTGTCCTTTGTTAAACCGTCTTGTTAACCTTACCTTTGCCTTGTTTTCAACAGAACTGTGTAGAATTAACCCTTATTTTTAATGTGCGACTTTGATTCACGTAGCGTTGATAAAGCTTTATCAAAACCTTGTTAACTAAACCTAAGGAATATAATCATATTCTTATGCTGTCTTTCTTCTCTCCGTATTTTTAAATCTACAGAATCCTTTGGTAAGTGCTTAGCTCTGAAGCACACATCACCCCCCACTAATTTCCATGTTTCCAACAACTATTAAAATGCATGGCATGCATTTTACTAACAGATAGTTTAGATGTAGGGATACTGCTAGGGACACACACACACTTTTCCCTCACCCCACGGTGTCTAAGTGTCTTACCACTGCTATAGTATCACTTTATCCAGAGCATAGTCTCACCAAACCTTAGCTTAGTCAATGTCATATCCTGACCTGGGTAATAGAAACTTCTGACCTGTCCTCACGTGTTTGTTACTGACTCACTGACCCACTTACTCACTTACTCAATCTTTTAACACCAGCACTGTAGGTATGGAAATGTCGAGAGTTTTAGGGAGGTGACCCGCTTCTGCATAGCTCAGGTCAAGCAAAAGGGTTCCAGGTCTCTTAAACAAGTCTCCTCTCCCTCTCATATGCAAAGTCCTGAAAGTCTCTCCCTTCAGTAGATGGTCTTCAGAAGCCATTGCCACTTCCAAAATGGCACCTCCCCTGTGGCACATCAATGTACAAGTTCTTCTCTCTGACCTATGATTTTCCTATGATGAATCCTGTCTTTTTTTGCCAATAGAGTACAGAAAAGTTCTCCTTCTCTTTCTCTCTCTCCTTTCTCTTTCCTCTAGTACCTTTATTTACGTACCCTGTTAAATCTAATTTGATTCTTCTTCCAAAGCCCCCAGCCTCTATCTTCTCGTACTAATGCTTCTTCTTTCTAATCTTATTTGCATTCATATTATCCACCCAGGTGGTACACCAATAAGAGGTAAGAGTGCTGAACTGACGTTCACAGAATGAAAATAAAACAAATTCATTCTTGCTGTCAACCCATCCATTCACTTGAATCGCCTCCATTTTTGTCCTGTTTACCGAGTCCAAATCCCATTTCGTTCATACGGACCTTCCTTCTTATTTGTCCTGTTTCGTTGACTAAATTTGTATTCCATTTTTATGTCTATGCTTTATTTACTCCTTTGTATTCTGGTTTCAAGAGCCTCTTTAACTCAGTTGTGATATGCTTGCCCTGGCTCAAATAAGCATATCCAATGACAATTATTTTTTAAACTCTATTTTTTCCGTTCATTTTTGTTTTCTTTTTGGCCATAGCGAATCATGTGTCCCTCTTTTTGTCCAACTAAAACAACCAAGCATTTTTCCCCCTTAGCTGTTCTTGTTCAGCACTAAAAATATGCACAGATGCTGTGGAATCACGCAGGCATGCTGAAGACAACATTGCCTCTCCTCTGCTTTTTTCTCCCAAAGAATTCTTTCTATCTTTGCAAACTATTTTTTTCATTTCTTCTATTTGCTTTCCTCTCCTGTACCTTCTACAAAAAAGCCCAAACAACTACTTTTTTGATAAAGTTTCTACGGTGCTTTTTTTCTCTTTCACCTATTTTTCTTACTTTTCTTGGGTTTGGAGACAATTTTACTTTTTGACTTTTTTTTTCTTCAGGGTTTGAGGGAAGGCAAACAGTAGAGTCTGGCGAGGACCTGATTGGCTCATTTTTGCCGTGTGACATGGAGTTGGAGAGTTGTTGATGCATAAAGCCATTTTTCCCCGGGTCATGTGACACCACACTGCTGATCCCATTGGTGGATTTTTATGGGTGTCTTTTGTAGCTTTTACAAGCTAAAGCAGTGGTTGGTTGCCTTCTTGTCGGCTCAGGCCAATATTTTGAATTTTGTCTTCTAATACAATTGCATTTTATTTTTCAGCTAAGGGTTGTCAGAAGGTTGTAAGTTGTGCCGACATACATTTCTTGCTATTTGGGAAGAATTGCATGTCAAACCTTTTGTTACAGAGGGTTATATGTTGGTTTTGCCTTATTCAACACGTCAATTAATATTTTTCCACATGTATGAGCAGCATTTTTCGATTTTTTGTATGTGCTGCATTTTTTTCAAACTAACTTCATCTAGATGAAGTCCCAAATTATTCTACCAGATGAATATTACACTTGATCTGTGATTGAATATGCTAAAATTCATACCTAAATTTCTTTTTTTCAATTGTCCTCCCTTGTTATGCTGCTTTCTTATACTGTAAACCTCTTTTGTTTGATCCATGCTTCCCTGAAGCAGTATCACTCATCCCCATATTGACCAGTCCAGTGACATGTTGTATATTGAAGGGCTTGCCCCTATTACTCAAAGTGAAATTATGACATTTTTTTGACATTGGCGTTAAGATGAGTGCCTTTTTAGACCCTACAATATGTATTCAGGCTTTTTTCTCTCCAGAAGTCATCTACAAGGTAAAGGTAAAATAGACAAAAATTAACGTAAGAGTTTCTCTTGGTTGACAACATGTTTTTTTTCCCTTATTATTACTTTAGACCTGGCAACAGGAACAATATACTTGTATAGCATGAGTATCATTTGCAGCTATCCCTAACCTATAATAGGTTAACAGAGGCTTCACTTAGCCTCAGCCGATGGATCAGGCTGTGATAATGATGGGGGAAAAACTTTAAATGATAGAAACTTTCCAAACATGTTGCACTTGCCATTGTAAACGATAGATGATTATGGCAGATAGGTAAATACTTGAGATAACAAAGTGGATAGGATTTAGTATTTTTGAATTGATGGGACGTTGTTTGATTACCCGCACAACTTCCTTAAAACTGTCCAACTACTGAAGCTTGAATCGACAAAGCAAAACTAGGAATGAGGGGACTGATGTCGGCCCCTCTGAGGTCGAGCAAGACCTTTTTTTTCTTTTTTGCTTGTGAACTCGACACGCACAACAGAATTTTAACCAAGCGTACTCCGTTGCCCGTTTGTTATTCCCAACCAGGAGCCCTCCAGATAGAGCAGAGCGAAGAGTCTGACCAGGGGAAGTATGAGTGTGTGGCAACCAACAACGATGGAACCCGCTACTCCGCCCCGGCAAATCTATACGTCAGAGGTAGGAAACAATTATGAACAACGCTGGCATGCCTCTATCATTCTGTTAAAAAATCAAGCGGAATCTTTAAATCATTTGATCGCTATAAATAATGCTGAGCAAAGCCTATAAGCCAAAAAAGTCTTGAGTGTCCATATGCCATGAAGCAATTGTAAGTATGCTTTTTTTTGCACTTGACTTACCTGCACTGATTTGAACCTGTGTGCTCTGTTTCTGGTCCTTTCTTTTGATTATCCTAAGTCTAACTCCAATGACTTGACTGCTTGCTGTGTTTACCTACTAATTGCCTTTTCATACCCGACTGGCGGAGGGGAAAAGGGTGGACAGCCCTCCTCCACCAGTCCCAACTTTTTTCCCCAGCAGTGAGCAGATCCTTTCTGATCTTTGTTTTTTTCTGCTTTTTTTCCCTCCTTTTGAGCAACATTGGAAGGACATCTTTAATCATCACCTGTTTCTGCCAACAAAATCTAAAAAGTGTTGAAATTAGCATAAATGTATTTCAACTAAAAGTGGTTTTTTTTAATCCTATCCCTAGGTAAAACTATAGTTTGAAAAAATACTTAACTTTAACTTATTTTCTGTCTGTAATAAGGTGTTAGAAATAAAAAAAAAAAGAAATAAAAAAGTTTCTTGAATTCAGTGTAAACAATATAGCGTAGAGTATCTTGCTGGTGGAATAGCAGCAGTGGCTTGTTTTTGGTAACAATCTTTATTCCAGTGGCTGCAATTTCTCACTGCTTCATTGTGAGTGTGAAAGTCTAATTATTAGGCTCACTGGAATAATTGTTGTTATCGCTCTGCACTTTTACTTGCAGCTATACTGCAGCAAAGGCTTTACATGATTCTTCTTCCACTGGTACTCTTCCACTGAACAATATTTTTTATTTAATGTCAATAAATACATATCTATATATAGATATTATAGTTTCATATAAACTTTGCAATGCTGTTCAGTCTTATGGTTAGCATTTCTAGTCATAAATGAACATTCAGTTTCCAAGGAATTGCTACAATATACATTGAAACAAAATATCATTAAAACCACAACTTGGTTAAATTTGTAATACCTGCAACTATATAAAACATAGTGTTCTAATGAATGTAAGCTAACCACATGGCTGGGACGGGATTGGTGTGTTAACGATAAATATTCTCCATGATTAAAGTGCTGATAGGTTACACTTTTGCTTCGGTAACCTGGGTGCCGGGGAGATGCAAAGGGCTCCCGGCACTTGTGAGACAGAAGGTCCTTCGAATTATTTCAAGTAGCATTTGAACACCTTGAACATGGCCTTTTTACTCTCTGTGTTTCCCTTGTTTTTTCTCCTTTCCTCATTTCATTTTGTTCTGCATCAAAACCCCTACATCCCTCAGAGCTGCGAGAAGGTTGGTGTGTTTTTACTTTTTAACCACGTCACAAAACAGAAATAATGAAAGTTAATTTGTTTGCCACGAAAAAAACATCACATCTTGAAGAATTCAAATGAAATGGCTGTAGCTGCATTTCCATGGCCTTTTTTCTAGCTTTTTTTTTTTCCATGTTTTACCTCAACTTATTTTTATTGTCGATAGCCATGCACCGTCGCTGCGTATTCGGTGTCCATGTTCCCATCGAGAATGCCCCTGGTTCTTGCCAGAATGCTTGACTGTCCAAAAAAGTGGTGCATGTTTGCATCCTTGAGGTGGGGTGGGAGGGAGGGAAGGTATTTGCATCTTTGGGAGGGTCTATTTGCATGGTCACCTGTTAATGCTCGAGCTAGTCATCCCCTTTCCCCTTTCCCCGCCCCCTTGCCCCAACCCTTCTCCTGTCAGTGTTCCTGCTTGGTTTCCAATGCCGAGACAACGGCAGGCCAATGGGGAAAAAGGACAAAAAAAAAAAAAAATGTCTGTAATGTGACATTCAGCACCAGAGCAGGAAGGATGTCCTTGATCACTCTGGGCTCCTGGAACCAAAAGCTGCTTTGCGACACGGATGCCTGGCCACTCCGTAATGAGTTGTCAATCTCTTCTCTGTACAGCCATTTAACCAACACTGCACTCAAAATGTACTTATGTTGTTCTCTCCAAATGAAGTTGCTCAGAAAAAAAAATGTTAAAAGCAAAGTCCATTGAAGCCAAGCACTAAGCCATGAAAACACCCTTGTCCTCAGAGATTATATACTTCCTCTGACAAGGATGTTTCAAGTCAGGAAGTCATGAAAGAGTGATGTATTTGGAGCATTATCCTCAAGATATGACAAATGTAATGATATTCAAATGAGCGGGATAACATTATGTCTACGGGGAGCGTGATCCAATTGGATATTAATTAAATATTAAGTGAGAGAAAAGTTGTATTTAATAATGCAAGCAGTTCCCCTAGATTTCCTCTCCGGAGAGGTGCAATCTGCTCAACAGAATGTGCTTCATGAAATAGTGGCAGGCAGCGGGAAGCACGAGGCTATGTCGTCTTCTAAAGCAGCAAATGTCTGCACACACAACTGGTTTTTAGCTATTGTCCAACCACAACATCACATGTAAATCTATATGCGATATGTGAATGTTAGTGGTCATGGGAACTATGAATCACGGAGGCTCTTTACAAAGCGGAATCAATGAAGGAGCAGTAAATGGAAGTATATTCAGACTTTTAGAAGTCTCACATCCCTTATTAGTATCATCAAGGTTCACTGAAGAACTGTATGAGTAATTTCATCCAAGCCATAGAGAGCAGGAAACAACATTCCCCAAATAATCCCCTCAGTCATCAGTATGCCTTTGAGTGACCAAACAGATACCCACAGGAATCCATTTCAAGTACCATAAGCAGTAACACTGACTTCATTTCTTTGATTTCAGCCTTTCCCAGAAATTCTATAAAACCAATACTTGATAATATCTTTCAATTTTCCTTATGCCCGAGCCCCTCAGTTGTCTACACCATCTCTCCATATACACACAAAGAGTGTTGTATTCAAATCCTCATTGGTCAAACCTGAGGAAAAAAACATATGCCCTTGATTTTGATCATTCCCATTCATTGGCCCTTTGTAAAAAAAATATATATATATATGTTGCTTTCTTCCAAATCTGTCCAAGTGTGTTTTAGTTGCGTGCTCTCCCAGGAACTCTGGCTTATAATAGCCATTTTCATTGAAACCCAACACTGTGTAACCCTTCCACTTACACTGTGCGATATTCTTGTGCCTGTGTTACTGTTTATTTTGCCCCCGCAGCCCTCCTCCCTCTGACTCCCCAACATGGTTGCCTCGCGAAGTCAGCTATTGTTCTTGTGTGCATGACAGAGACCCTCGCTCCCCACCGCTAGGCCTCGGATCTGTTCATGTGCATTATGGATGTTACACATTTTGATTTACTTGAAAGTATAAATCTTTTTTTTTTTTTACATTTTTGCCTCTTAGTTTCATCTTTGAAAATAATTACTTTGGAATGTGTATCCACTTTTGGACTGAGCCTGATAAAGCGCAGAAAAACACTGTCTCGGGGGTATCTATGTATATGTGTGATGTGACAATGTGATCTGGCACATTATTTCACATCAGCTGGAAGTACGCAGCAAAGTTGTTTCTCCGTATACAACTCTGGAGTGCTGCCGACTCTCCAGTACTTTGTGCTGTTCTACTTATCTGTACCGATGGTGATGCAGTATTTTGTGCATGGTGCTTGTGTTGGTGTTAACCCATTCACCGTTGAAATCTGTAAGTCTTGGACCAAATGTGTTTAAATGTGTTTTTGTTTACCCTTCCATCAAACAATCACAAAGTATCTATGTACAAACAGATTTTATTAGGTATGCTAAGACATTTAGCCCTCTGTTAATGTATTTGTTACACTGTGTATGAGCGGTAAACCATCAGTCGGTTTTCTTTTTGGCAATAATTGAGGGAAACTCTGGCCAGTTTGATTTTCTACTGGGTTTTCACACCATCCTCTGTCTTTTGCAGTACGCCGGGTGCCGCCGCGATTCTCCATCCCGCCCACAGACAATGAGATCATGCCAGGCGGCAGTGTCAATATCACATGCGTGGCAGTGGGCTCCCCCATGCCCTATGTGAAGTGGATGCTGGGCGCCGAGGACCTCACACCTGAGGACGACATGCCCATCGGACGGAACGTCTTGGAGCTTACGGACGTGCGCCAGTCGGCCAACTACACCTGCGTGGCCATGTCAACCCTGGGGGTGATAGAGGCGGTGGCACAGATAACAGTGAAAGGTAAGGCTGTTTCATAGTTATGCGGTTTTAATTTCAGCAGTATGCACATAAGCAGTACATATGTTAAGGCTGGCTGAAAGACTTCATAGCGGTTCACATATAGCAGTAAAAAATCTTTCAAACTCTGCATGTACTCCAAATATATATATATATATATATATATATATATATATATTTCAATTTACAGTCACTCTATGTTAAGAGAAAACTATCCAAGCGGAGACTGCTGGCAGTGCTTTAAAGAAAGTTATTTACCTCTCCCTGCCACGATAAGTCATCTGTAGAGGATTCCTTAAAGCTTTAGACAAGCCCTGGCACCGGCCTCAGTGCTTTAGATGCCAGATTGAGAATATAGTGAAGTGCTTATCTCCCAGCTGGAGAGCTACAGAGCCACAGCTCACCATTTCTGTTAGCAAGAGGTGGAGGGAGGGGGCGTGAGGGGGGTGTGAAACGCAGTGAGTATTGTTTGGTGTCCTCTGTAGGCACGGTACTTATCTGGGTGTAATCATATCTACACTGCAGTATACCAGAAAGATATCCCAGATTGGTGTCTCCGTGTGCACGTGCCCACAAGAGACAGAATCACGCACACACACGCTCAGCCTTGTTTTTCCTAGACATAACACAGAGATATTAGTCACAATATAACAGAGGTTGGCAGCAAGCTCCCCCAGAAGCGCACTTCAGATGGCATATAAAGACAATCTATTGCTCTGATATCTTTCGCCATGTGCCACTGATGTGGGGGAATTAAAGCAATAAATTTACCTGCTAAATTATTAAAGAGATAAACACTGGGAAAACCCCAGATTAACAACAGTGCAGAGCGTTGTCGGCTGTTTTACTTGGGGGGGATCCAAGCCTTTAATCTCACACATTAGTTCATATGCGGCCGCTTTGCGCTAATACAATGCAGGCAAGTAAAACAATACCAAGACTTAATAAAGCCTCCTAAGAATAAGCCTACACCTTATGAGTCTAATGAATCCATATATTGTCATTGTCTGGTACGTTAATGTTATTAGTTTAATTCAGCTATAATAAACTAAAATGAATGAATCTGTATTACCCTTAATAGAAAATGGATAACTATACAGAAATATGAGTTTGTAAAGTTTTGTGTATGCATTGCGTATTATTTATTCATGCTTATTCCGTCTTTGTCATCGCAGCATTGCCCAAGCCTCCTGGCATCCCTGTGGTGACAGAACGCACCGCCACCAGCATAACGTTGACGTGGGACTCTGGCAATCCCGAACCGGTGTCCTACTACATCATTCAGCACAAGTCCAAGTTTTCAGAGGACTCGTACAAGGAGATCGACGGCGTCGCCACCACTCGCTACAGCGTGGGCGGCCTCAGCCCGTACTCCGACTATGAGTTTCGGGTGGTGGCGGTGAACAACATCGGGCGCGGGCCACCCAGCGAGAGCATCGAGGCCAAGACGGCCGAGCAGGCGCCCAGCACGGCGCCGAGGCAGGTCAGGGGTCACATGCTGAGCGCCACCACGGCGGTCATCCACTGGGATGAGCCAGAGGAGGCCAACGGGCAAATCATGGGCTACCGAGTCTACTACACCATGGATTCCAACCAGCACGTCAACCTCTGGGAGAAGCAGATTGTTCGGGGGTCTAACTTCCTTACCATCCAGGGCCTCATCCCCAACAAGACCTACTACATCAAGGTCCTGGCCTACACCTCCGTGGGTGACGGACCGCTCTCTCCAGACCTTCAGATCATCGCTAAGACGGGAGGTGAGAACTGTTTTTTTTTTTATTAAATTGACAGTTAATGAGTCACAGCGACAGAGCTTGTTTGGGTTGAACAAGTTCACAGTTTTACAAACTCCACAATTAAAGTTTGACTGTGAAAAACATATTTTTCATTGCCACATTTTTTTAAGAAAGGCTTTTCCAACCACTCATCTTCATTAGTCAGTTAAAATCCTAAACCACAGCTGTAAACAAACTTGTAATATCACTAGGCTTTCAACTGCCATGAAATACTTTATTAGTTTGTCATTAGTAAGGTTTATTAAAGACAATAAATTCAACATTGTTGTTTACTTCTTGTGGTGGGACATTCAGGCATTTCCTCAGTATGAAGAAACCCTGTAATCTGTGTCTGCATTTAGCTTTACTGTGTTGGTTGAAATGACACAAATGAAATACAATGTGGCTGCAGTAGCAATAGCTCAACCCATAAAGTGGTATCTGTGGAAGTATGACCAATGAGTAATGAATTAATCTCTGTATTCCACTTCCAGTTCCTTCTCAACCGACTGACTTCAAAGGAGAAGCCAAATCAGAAACAAGCATATTACTTTCATGGATTGCCCCAGCACAGACTGGACAGGACAACCAAATCACAGGATATGAGCTTTTGTACAAGAAGAGGGATGACAAAGAGGAGGTAGCTATTTCCTTACATTAAGCTATGTTTTTATTCACTTTCAGACCTAGGTTGAACAGTAATTGCAAAGTAAGAGCCCCATATTGATGCAATTTGCAATTTGTTAATCACTTCTAAATTGATTTTCAAATATGTTCATGTGATTGTATACACTTACACATCTTGTTTAAACTCTCACTCTTGTATAAGCTTGTCTAAACTCTCAAATTCTATGGATTGTATTCATGTGATCGTATTCTTATATTCATGTTTTTATCTGAAACTCCCTGGTATTGAAGAGAAATTGATAATGTGAAACTTTCTTCACAGAAACGCATCAGCTTCGAGCCAACCACCACATACCTACTGAAGGACTTGAAGCCCTTCACTACTTATACTTTCCAGCTAGCCGCCCGTAGTAAACATGGAGTTGGAGCTTACACCAACGAGATCTCTGCTGAAACTCCGCAAACACGTAGGTCCTCTTCCTTATCTAACCTATAGGTGTAGACAAATAGAGTTGAAACCATTTGGGAAGAAAACACATTTTCAAATGCATTCCTAATTTTATGTGTGCTGCACAATCCAAATATGAAAAAACCAGCAAAAAGAAAAACACGTTAGGAAGGTCTTGGGCACAAATACATTTTTTTAAAGGGTTGATGCATTTGAAAATAGAACAGATTTAAACATTTGAAGTAGCAAATACATATTTTGAAGTCTACCTGACCATGCACTATTCACTTTGAAAAGGTTGCATGGGCAGCGTACACCCGGGCTTTCCTGTGAAGTCAGGAGGCAAGGTTACAGAATCTACTCCTCCTCTCCACCTTTGTTGTGCAAAAACATTCCTGACTCAAGTGAATAATAGAACCTTGAATTATTCATATGAATGTCCATATCCGTCTCTCTTTATATTATAAAAGGGCACGGTTGGCCTATAGGAAACCTTGTCTCTTGACATTGCATGTTAGCCGAAAAAAGAGAATAGCATATTGAGACTGAGCTTTCTATGTCGCTAAACACCGGCAATAACCAGCTATCTGGAGGTCAAAGGGTTTTTCCCATTTTCATGATGAATGGGCATTGACGCTAATCCTCAAGTCAAACATAAATCAAGAAAGTTGTGGAATAAAGATATCGTAGAAAGCTCAAAGCAAGTATTGTCTCTGTAGTTAGGGACATTCCCACCAAAAGACCTCAGGTTTATGAAGCAGATGGAAATTGCAAAATTGGATTGAGTTGTGGATTAAGAAATGAAAGAGCATGCAGTACAGTTAATCTTGTTTTGATCACCACTAAGAGGAGAACTCCACTTAAATCCTAATTGAAAAAAGACTGTAACCTTCTATTGCCTTTGCACATCTGAAATAAATCTGAGGTCTCTGAAAGACAAGGGCAGAGAGAAGGTAGGTATAAAAGTTCAAAAGTTCAAACTGCCCAGATGTAAGAGGTAAATGATGAAGTACATAAAAAAATAAAAAAAGTGCATGCCAACGTTATCAGAATCTAATAAATCAGTCATGTCTCCTTGGGAAGTTCTCTGTTGTACAATCAGGCTTTTACCACAAACCAACAGGCTTCGGAAAGGTTGGTGACAAATACAACATTTTCTACTTTGAACTAGTTAAAGCATCAACCTTTATGTTTTTGGATTGATGGTAACTGCTTGCCAAATTCATAGTTGTCATAGTTATTACCTAATTTAATTTGGAATGATTTATCTTATAAGTTATTTCTGAAATACATTCAAATATACTTCTATTTTTATATTTATTTCTTTGTCAAATCTAAGGAATTAAAGGCTCTAGACTAACAATATGGTAGGATATATAAGATTTTTTTATTTCCTTTTTTTTTTTTTTTTTACTAAGGTAGGTTAAATATTGTCAAGCTATCCTTTCTCGAATCAACCTCTTCCATACATCATCAGTGTGTATAATTTTGTGTTGGTCTTTTCCATTTGTTTTTTCTTCATTTGTGATATTTCATTGACTTAAAATACCATTTATTTACCCACATAAGTCCTTGTGCTTTGTCCTCATTTTGTGTTATTTTATTTCCCTCTTCCTTTTCTTTGTTTGGTCATTTCTACCATCATCACCCCAATCAAATCAAAAACTGAAACTCCCTCCAAACAAAATCCAACTCAATGAACGGCCTGACCAAACGAAAACCCCTATTCCTACTCTGAATCCAACCCGCCAATCAGAGCCCTCAGGCCCGCCTCAGGATGTCAAGTGCTATAGCCCCAGCTCCACCAACATCCTGGTAAGTTGGCGGCCACCCCCGACGGAATTACAAAATGGGATCATAACGAAATACACCGTACAGTACGCCGCAGCCGAAGGAGAGGATACCGCCGCTGGCCAAATCTCCGACATCCCTCCGGAAAACTCCCAGTACCTTTTGGAAAACTTGGAAAAATGGACGGAGTACCGCGTGACAGTCACTGCTCATACAGATGTGGGAGCAGGACCGGAAAGCTTGCCGCAGCTCGTCCGCACAGAGGAGGATGGTATGTGTTCGATAACACACTGCCCCGGCTGCAAATCCAGTCTACCCCCTTAACCCACCCCCTCAAATACTAATAGCCTTGCCTTCTTTCTACAACTCCCTCTTCTTTTCTACCCCCTCTGCCTGCTTCTAATAACAACTGATGCCACTTTATATTTTTAGCCCACTTTTACTAACACGGACTATGCAATTTTTTCCCCCAAACAAACTGCGACTCACTTTGTGAAAGCCCTTTTTTTTGGCTCTTTTTTTTTCTCCCAACTCAATTTCAACACATGGTATGGCATTTTGAGCTGAAGGCCTCCAACTTCCAGTCCCAACTGTCATTTTTGTGAAGCTTGAAATTTTCACTTTTTGAATAGCAACTTTTTTTATATATAAATAGCTTTCACTTTTTGAGGAACTTGACAAAGGGACAAGTTCTGGACAGTGGGAACAACACAAGGTGGAAGGAATTTTGTTGAAGGCCATTTTTGATATTTTTTCCCCTCATATACAATCTAATCATTTTTAATTCATTTTTCCTCGCTCCATAGCCAAAATTCTTGTAGTGCTTCAAGCATTTGAAGCGCTTGAAGCCCCCCCTTTGGCTCCACTTTTCTATTTTGACAAAACACATTTTTATTCCATGTTTTTAAAATCCACTCTACCCATTTTTAATGTTTCAAGATTAGGTCAGTTGTCAGACCTGTTTTTGCCGTTGTTTTTTTTTTTTTTTTTTCCTTGCCATTGTTGAAATATTGATGTCATACAGTGCTTGTTGCAGTTTGCTGCACTTTTGTAATTTTTGATCATCGCAGCATTTTGCGCTACGGCTTTGGGCTGGATTTAAAAGGAGGGTGAAGGGGTTCTCTATAATTTTGACCTTTTTTCTCTTATCCCATGGTGTTCCTCCAGTTCCCAGCGGGCCACCTCGTAAAGTTGAGGTGGAGGCTGTCAACTCCTCATCAATTAAAGTGATCTGGCGCTCGCCGATGCCCACCAAGCAGCACGGTCAGATCCGAGGGTACCAGGTGCACTATGTCAGGATGGTTAATGGGGAGCCCACGGGACAGCCAGTCATCAAGGACATCCTGATCGATGATGCCCAGGTAAAGCACCCTCCTCAGCCAGCCACCTCATCTCTCACACACATAGTATCTCTCTCTCTTTTTCTCTTCCTCACCTTCAAGAGTCTGCATACGTTCTGTAGCGGAGTCATTCGCTTGGGGAGTGGGGAAAAAGACAGCTATTTCATAATTGCTGCACTTATAGTTCAAAGATATAAGCTTCCGCACTCTCCATTGCAAGTTTCACATTTATTGTGACAAAAGAGCGTATAGTTAAAGGCACACACTTAAGTTAAGTTAGAGGCAAGTGAAAACCAATACAGCAATCATCAATTATGGCAGTGACTATTTAACTGTTTTGTCACCAATCACAATTTAACTGGGTGCACATATACAGTAGGATGTACATTTGTCCACATACCACCATGTACATATGATTATTGTTGCCGTTATTTTAATTGTTTCTGACACCAAATAAATTGACTGGACGGGTTAATTCCAAGACAGAATTCTCTTTCACTAGTGACTAGTATCTGTACTTGGCCTTATTTGCTTTTTTCTTTTCTTTCCATATTCTTATATCGTAATCAGTGGGAATATGATGATTCAACTGAACATGTGAGTAGATAAGAAACTTGACCAAGTTCCAATCTTGTTTTCCCCAACTTCCATCCTCTGCATGAATTGCATGTGTCTTTTCTGCATTACCAGTTCATGACCAAGCTTTGAACAACAGACTGAGCAACATTTCACCTTCTTGTGATGTTTATCCTAAAACTACAGATGCAATGCCTTGACTAACACTTTGTTCAAAGGGAATTAATCCTAACCACCAAATGGCAGAATAGATGTTAACCTTAAAGAGGAACTAAACCCCAAACCCAAATCTGTGTAAAGCCTGACATCTGAAAGGTACAAAGCAAGCTACTAAACTGCCCATCTGCTATTGGCTGATCTTTGGTGCCAGGTGATGTCACCACCTGTTGCACTCTATAGAAGGTGACATCACCTGGCACCAAAGATCAGCCAATAGCAGATGGCCATTTCAGTAGCATGCTTTTTACCTTTAGATGTCAGGCTTTACACAGATTTGGATTTGGGGTTTAGTTACTCTTTAAAAAGGTTGAATTCTGTAACTGTGATAATTGTCAGAAGCTATCTTGTTTGAGGCCAAGGGAGCATACTACTTTGCTAATTGTTATTTAATAACCAACCCTGATCAACTCTATCCTCTTATACTGCACTGTGTGTCCCAATTCTTAGTGCATGCTGAGACCATGTGTCCTTTATGCCCTTTGCGATGTTAATGTTGACATCACACCCAACTCCTACCTATTCTCCTACCTATATAGCTGCAAATGAGTGTTCTGTGACTAAATTCCTGCTCTTCTACAGGAAATGATCATCACAGAGCTGCAGGCTGAGACCACATATTCAGTCGCTGTGGCAGCCTACACGACAAAAGGCGACGGGGCTCGTAGCAAGCCCAAACTGATCACCACCACTGGCGCAGGTAAAGGAACTGTCACCGCTGACAAATCTCCCATGACCCTCTGCTAATGTGCTATGTGATCATCCAAAAAATGCATTTCTGCTGTCTAAAGCTGTGAAATTGTACCCAGTGGAGAAACACTAGGCAAACATTCTTCCCGGCGGGTATTAAAGTGTGAATGTGGCTAATTGCTGCCTCAATTATTGCAATACCTCTTACCCACTGCGATGACATTGGAATGCTCACTGGGGTTAAAAACATAATGGAAAGTGAAGTGGGGAAAAGAAAAGAAAAAGACTGAAGAAATAAAGGGAAATACGGGGCCTGTTCAGCTCTGTCACTCGCTTCTTTTGAGAAAGCTATGCCACAGGAGCCTAACGGCAATTCAGAAGTGCTTCTGAGTGTATGCGTGTGACATGTAATTGAGATATTTTCTAATTTGTCTCAAAGGTCTTTCATGCTGCACCTGTCTACAAGGCCCTGAGATACAGTGTGTGAGATGGAAAAGAGATAGATATGGAAAAGAAAGATTAGATAGATAGACAGTTAGTTCTTAGAAAATATTATAGAAATTGATTACATTGGGTGTAATAATAGTAATATTCCCCAGACATTTGGTATGAAATTTTATTGTTTTTAAAGAATTATACTTAAAAATGAAGGAATCTCTTAACACTACCTTGCTCCCAGTAAGTTTATGTATACACTGTTTCAATCCCTATTGTCTAATGAAGAGCCACTCTGCGTTGAAATGTTGCACAACTAAAGCATTCAGTTATTCTTTCCTTTTTCAATATCAAGTTCTTTTGCATGTGCATTCGTGAAACTGAATGTGTTCTTACTATTTTTAATTCCACAACATTCCATTTGGATGGAAACATGGTTCTCGATATTTACAACAATTTGTTCTTTTCTCCACTGTGTCAGTTCCCGATAAACCTTGGCTCATGGTCAGTACTACCAACATGGGCACAGCCCTCCTCCAGTGGCGTTCCCCGGCATTAACCCACGGGCCCCTGCAAGGCTATCGCCTCCGTTTCGGCCGCAAAGACGTGGATCCGCTGACTGTCATTGAGTTCCCCGAGCACGAGAAACACTACACTACCAAAGAGATCCATAAGGGGGCCTCGTACACCTTCCGCCTCTCGGCCCGCAACAAGGTGGGCTTCGGCGAGGAGACGGTCAGAGAGGTCACCACCAATGAGGATGTCCCAAGCGGCTACCCTCAGAACATTATAGCAGAGGGTGCCACTACCACCACCATTCAGGTTAGCTGGAAACCCCTTTTGCTGGTAGAGCGTAACGGCCACATCGTGAAATATGCTCTGCAGTACAAGGACATCAACAGCCCGCGCAGTCCCTCGGAACTTTTCATCACCGCCCCCGAGTCAACTGTCATCTTGGATGGCCTTAAGGCAGATACCACTTATGATATTAAAATGTGCGCCTTCACCAGCAAGGGCTCCGGCCCCTATAGCCCAAGTGTCCAATTCAGGACACAGCCTTTGGATCAAGGTAGGACCATTCCCTGAACCCTCTTAGCCCTCCTCTCCTCTTTTAAAATCACCTTCTCCCTCCACAACCCTTTCCAACAACAGCAGCTTCCTCAGCAAGCCTCAAAAAGGCAGAAGTTGAAAGAGTATGGGATCAACCAGACGACTTGGTATTAAGCATCTATCTGTCCTATCCTTAGCCTCTCTAACCTAAGAATGATTTAAAAAAACAAAAAGTAAAAGGAGTAAGTATGCGTGTCCCTTGTGTTGTCAGTCAAGCAAAGGTCAGTCATTAATTTTAAGAGGCGGTGTTGGTAAGAAGGTAAGAAGGGGAGTGTTTTAAGCTCACTGTAGTGCTGATTTCAGGCTTGTTTTGAAGGGAAACGTACCCAGGTAAGCACTGGTGTGGGACTATTGGTTGATAAAGATGTTTTTTTGTGTCTAAATCATCCGCTCCCCCTTTCTTTTAGCAGTGTTTGCAAAAAATTTTCACGTGAAAGCTGCCATGAAGACATCGGTGTTGCTCACCTGGGAAATCCCAGACAACTACAACGCAGCTCAACCCTTCACTGTGAGTCTCTAGATACGTGGGCACATATTCTGTATAGAGTTACACAAAGTAACTCAGCACCAAACAGACTGCCATGCTCGTAGTACTCGAGACAATACTTTGAAACACTTTTTCGTAGTGTACAGTGAGTGCGCTAAATGTTAACATTGACTCATTCACATCCAGATCCTCTACGATAATGGGCAGAGTGTGGAGGTGGATGGGAAGCTCACACAGAAGCTGATTACGGGTCTTCAGCCTGAGACGCAGTACTCCTTCCTCCTGACCAACCGTGGGAACAGCGCCGGAGGTCTCCAGCACCGCGTGTCCACCATGACGGCCCCAGACATCCTCCGCACCAAACCCTACCTGATTGGCAAGACTAACTCTGACG
Source organism: Centroberyx gerrardi (assembly GCF_048128805.1). NCBI lineage: Eukaryota > Metazoa > Chordata > Actinopteri > Beryciformes > Berycidae > Centroberyx > Centroberyx gerrardi. Next base: position 13,099,965 of record NC_136019.1, read on the forward strand.
GTATGGTGACTGTGGAGCTACCGTCGGTGCAGACATCTGAGAAAGTCAGGTGAGTGGAGAAGATGAAGCCACAGCTAATTTCTATTTGACTGTAATTGTATCATGGAGCCAACTGTTGAGCTTAATATGATTTGACTTTGTTAAAATGGCTCTTTGGTGGGTCTATTCAGATCTATAAAGCTTGTAATGACATCTGCACGATGCAGTTAAAGCTTTCTCTTGCCATTGCTTAGGTCCATATTAGTGATTTTTCTATTCCTATTTCTTATTGATGCATTGTAAATGGCAACAAACAAATTAACTTAATAGCTGATTTATATTCATTCTTACGTTTCAGTATAATACCCAGTTCACCTCAGACATGGCAAGTTGAGGCAGCCCGACTCATTTAAGCCCACTCCTCTAAGCCCTATAAAGTCTCTTATAGCCTTTTTAACAAAGCCCGGGGTTGTCAGAAGGCCAAGGAGCACATCCGATTGCAGACTGGCGCTTCAAACCCATCTTGGGTTTTTGATCTTGCTGGATGCACTTGGCCCACTCTCTCCCAAGCCAGAGCTTAAGCTAATTAGTTTCCCATTAGCCTGCCACACTGCCTTCCTGGCTAACGCTAGCTAGCGCTGTGCCCAGCCAGGAAGCCCAAAAAACTCTGGCAGAGGCCATTATCTCTCTTGCCGCCCTGATGGAGGGATGAAAATCCCTCTAATTCCATATCTTTTCAGCGTGCACAGAGGGCTCCTAATTAGCCCACGGGGGGCCTCAGTGAGGTGTAACCGTGGTGCCTGACTTCTCTGAACATGCCTCAATTAAATGGAAAACATGGAGGAAAATAGTCCAAATCGAGTGATAAGGAATAGCATAACTTGCTAATTGCATGATCATGTGTCCTTTTTCAGCCATTTGTGGTAAGCAGCCTACCCTCTCTAATGCAGACAGACACTGTGTGCACTGTGCACTGCTGAATCTGTGATTGCTGTGATATGGGGTTTTGTTTATTTTTATCCAGGCAACAGTGGCCATTGACTTTCAAAGGGAAATGGTCGACTTTGATGTGTGTTTTGAAAACAGCAAGTGATCTTTGACCTTGGCTAGAATGTCAATATGCATTTCCTTTCTCTTTTTTCCCCAGGGGATACTACATTGTGGTGGTACCTCTGAAGAAGCAGCGCACTGGCAAGTTTTTCAAACCCTGGGACAATCCTGATGAGATGAATCTGGAGGAGGTATGTTCAAGGGAACAGATGGTTATGATGACTCAGGTTGCCAGGAAACAAATGGCAAAAAAAAAAAATGAAATCTAAAATTACATTTACTTGTCTGTTATCCCGTTATTATACTCAGATTACTCTTGAACTGGGCCCAATAAATGGTGTGCATATACCATACTTTTTTTTTCTCTCTCAAATCTGGAAGAAAGGAGTTGAAGAGACAGAAATCTTACTCTGCAGTTAAGAGGGCAGGGGAAACAGGAGACGAGGCTCGCTGATTGACGCAAATAGCTGCAGAGAGCATTGTTCATATGGAAATGAGAACATGAAGTAGCCATCAAGTGCACTGCAACTCAACCCCCATTCCCACCTCCTCCTCCTCTCTGTGTCTGTGGTAATTACCTGAAGAGCTGCATCAGGCCTTCGCGTCTCTTCTCGTTCCAGGGAAAGCTGGGCTACTGCTTATGTACAAAGCACTTGACAACTTTTATATTTAGCCAGTCTAGATAATTCAGGAGCTTCTGTGCATTGCGTGCATGATTAAATGCGTTAGCGAATGAAAGCTTTTATCACTATTTTTATAATTATTTAGCAGTGCTTATTGCAGATGCAGACGCTGTCAAAAACTGGCCGCTCTCTGCCTACATACTCTGTTTTTAGCACATAGAGTCTCTCTCCGAGCAATGTATGAAAGTGTAAACTTCCAAAAAGTTACTCTCCCTCCGGTCCACTTGAATTTCTTAATACAAGTTGGAAATCTGCAATGGATTTGTATTTGAATCCTCACAATTTAGAGATTTTAGAGAATATTTGAGATTTAAAATTTTTGCTTTTATTGTGTAAACATCACAATAAATCAAATGTCTGGGAATGGCTAAAAGAAAACACACACACTGTCTCATCTGGCATTGGCTTTATAGCTCATGCCTACAGGCCCATGTCTGTAGCCTTGACCGATTGCCCAAAAGTCGCCCCTCTGTCAGAATTTATTTGTTTGTCAATATTGGCACTCACCTTTTCACAACTTTTCCCAAGGGCAGCCAGATTTAGCCGTGTTGACAGGAGAGATGATTGAAGACATTATCGGGCAGCACCAACAGCCCCGCAGCCAAAACAGAGCACACACAAGAAGGCACACACACTCCAGCTTGAATGACAGGCGCACACGTGGACGCACACGCACCACCACACACATTAGTGCACACAAGTGACAGACTGAGAGAGATATGAGGTCAGTCGCCAAATAGCCAGTCTTGATTAGCGCGTTTATATGATGCACAGTTGATATGTGAAGTTTAAATCCTGACAATACAGACTTGGATAAAGGAAACTGTCTTAAGTATTTCTTCCATCTTATCATTAATATTATTGGAGGTTGGGGGAACAGAGTTGTTGGTTTTTTGAGCTGATGACACTAATCATGACTGATTCGAAAACACTCGAAAAGATGGGACTTTTCGAGTGTATGCAAATCTTTATGTGTGTATGAATGTATGGATAATAGCCCAAACATACAGTATTGTTGTCTCACTTATACTTGTAGGGGTATGGTGCTGATTTCCTTTTGCACTTTTGCAATGAATATCATCACCTGCATTTATGGCTCCAAAATAGAAACATGACATACCAAACTACATTCAGTTTTTGTTATTTATCAACTATTTCCAACCTTAACCTGTTACTTAGTATTTTTTGCAACCAATGCTCTAACAAATTCATTTTGGTACCGCTGCCAGTAGCATATTTCAATTTTTAGGATATAATAATTTGTAATACTTGGCAGGATATAGCTTCGAGCCATTTGTAGAAATAATACATAGTTTATCCTCACTTACTTTTCACATCTTTCACTCTCATTCACATTTGGGAAATGACTAATAGGGAAATACTTAACAATGGAACATCGTTAATCAAATCCAGTGGAAAGAGAGTGAAAATGATGATTTGCTTCCCTAAATTCTGTTCATCTACACGTTTGGCCATTTTAGGCAAAAATGTTTCTGATTGTATCTACTAGGGAAAAAAAAGAATTGAGTTGTGTAAGTTTTGAAATTAATTTTGTCTCGTTTTATTGTTTGAAGCTGTTGGATAATGCTCAAATGTCTTATATGTTGGAAATCCACACAATCTTATAATCTTGTAATCTTTTGTAGTCCAAAACAGATGAAACAACTCAGTGATCTTTTCTGTAATGTTCTGCCTTCTGCAATCACCATTTTGAGCTTCTGTAATCAGAAAAAAATCTAAGACAGATTTGCTTTGCATGGATGTGTGTGTGTGCGTGCTGGAGAGCGAGTGCGATGTGTGCCTTTGCGTTATCAACTGTCCACATCATATTCTTTTCACTTTAGCTGCTGAAAGAGATTAACCGAACAAGCAGAGGCCTTCGATTCCGGAGGCAAGCCGAACCCAAAGCCTATATCGCTGCCTACTTCAAAGACCTGCCCACAGAGTTCACCCTGGGAGACGCCAAGATCTATGGCGACTTTGAAAACAAGCAGCTCCAGAACGGCCAGGAGTACATCTTCTTTGTGCTCGCCGTCCTGGAGATGTCTGAAAATGTAAGTCTGCCTTATTTTTTTGGAAAGCTTTCTCTCCTGCTCTCTTTCTCTCTCTCTCTCTCTCTCTCTCTCTCTCTCTCTCTCTGTGTCTCAGTTTTAACCATATTTGTCTCTTATTAGACCTGACAACACAGTTCAGCCTCAGACATGAACTTGCTCGCCTCTGGCAATTCCCTTGCTAGCGATCTCATGTTCTCTGTGCTAAAAATTGTTTGTTAATAGTCAGAGAGGGAAAATTCACAGCTTCACGGCAGGGGGGCTCGTCTCCTGGTTAGATGTGCTACTATGAGTCCATTTGAGGCTGTGTTTCAAAAATCTAAAGCTGCAGCTGCCCCCAGAAGCTGACCCCTGCCGCTGTAGGGAGGGAAACCCCTCAAGACCTTAGCCGATTGCAAGAATACCTCGATAACACGGCTTCTCTTTAATTGCGCCGTACGTGCGGCCCACCTTATCTCCACTGCTGCCACTAGTGTGTATGTGTGCATGCGTGTGTGTGTGTCTGTCTGGACAGAAGACCAGAAAGCTGCATGATTAGGCAGCTGCAGGCAAGATGATGGATTTGATGAGCTGTGAGGACTATAGCGCAGCCTCACACTCTCTCAGCAGCCCCGAGTTCAGGTAGAGCAAAAACGATAATGACGGACGGAGGGAAATCTCTAATTTGCCCACCGAAGCATATATTTGCTTTTTCTCTTCCCCCAAGCCCATTTTTTAATCTCCCCTCAGAATGTGAAATGGCTCAATCAAGCTCCCATAAATGAGAGATACTGAGATCACTTTGGTTGCTCAAATTGCAACTTAGCAAGAACACACACATAGAAAAACGTTGAATTGGCATTTATTTTGTATTGGTGGTGATAATGTCTTTGTCAGAGTCTGGTTAGATATGTTCTGTCGCGGGGGTAAATTAATTTAAATCTTGTAGCAATGCTTTGAATATCTTAGTGTCCCCACAAGAGTCTGGATCTATCTTTCAGCATTCAGTTGTTAGTGCTGATGTAACTTTGAGCGGATCAGTTTCACAATGTGCCGGCGTCCAAAGGAACAGTTAATGCACAAGCAAGAAAACGGTCTCCCCAAATCGCTGCAAAAGCTATGACAGATTAATAATGCCATTAGGAGCAAGAGGAGGTCCATACCGTATTTCCTATATTATATTACCGGTCACTCACTCACTCAGAGTGACCAGTAATGCTACTACTGACAAGTTAATGGTTGTCAGTAGCCAAGCCATTACAGATTCCACAAAATAAATTCTAGGCATTATTCTGTGCTGCAATATCTCTAGCATATGATGGTAGAAGAAGGCATGACAGATTTTACAATGGAATATCGATCATTCATTTGCATTTTCCCTCCCTCAGACCATGTACGCCACCAGCCCCTACTCCGACCCGGTTGTGTCAGCCGACATCGACCCCCAGCCAATCATCGATGAGGAGGAGGGGCTTATCTGGGTGGTGGGCCCTGTGCTAGCTGTCGTCTTCATCATATGCATCGTCATTGCCATCCTCCTCTACAAGAGGTGAGGACATGAAATGATAACGCACACATCAGAATCAGAAACATTTTTATTCCCCCCAGTACAATAAATGTATTGTCTTGGTAACTTAACACAAGCACATACATTCAGCATTCACATGCATATACACAAAACACAACAGCATGCACAAATCTTAGATTAGTACATTCAAATGCACTAAAACTAAGATTTTAAGTAGATGCCTGAGGCAGATCCATCTTAAGACTCTCCCTGACCCTAACTCTGAGGCGCACATATAAACACACACACACACGCGCGCATGCACACACTCTTTAAATCTCAGACGAGCACATCCAAGCACACTGCCACACAAACCGTCTAGCCATCAAACGCAGACACCCACAATCCTTCACACAGACGCATGCGTTGACTGAAAGTTAATCAGACGCATCCATCTACCCCCTGCACACACAAACACACACACACACATATACAAACACACACACACACGTAAAGCTGTAGCAAACACTTGCGGTGGCGTACTCTCACACAGAATCAAAACAGCCTTTTGTCTGAAACCCCCTAGTGGAAGCTAGACCGCTTGCTGTCACTGCTCATCAGTCAAGCGTAGGAGGGGAGCTCTCCGACTATCTGCTGCTTGTCATTGCATGTGTGTGCAGCTTTAGAGAGGCCCTGGGGCCCGGGCTGCAGACACCGCCCCCGTCCCTCCCCCTCACCCTCTACTGCCCGTCCCACAAGAGAGCCCGGCTCTACATCCCGACCGTGACCTCTCACCGGCCTGCTGCTGCTTTGCCAGGACACACATATACACACACATGCACTGACACATTTACACACAGATTTCTCTGTCCTCCGCTACTTCTCCACACAGAAAAATTCTGCAGAGTTCATTCAATCAATTCTCCAATCCTGAGCTGAATTTTACAATAGTCCCGGAGAAGTAATTTTGAGAAAGTAAGATTATTAAGTGAAGAGTCAGCGTAAGGTATAATCAGTAACAGTACCAATATTTTAAAAAATATCCATCAATAGTATCAGCATAATGTGTTTCACATAGTAAGAGGTTTAAGCCTACAGTTTTATGCTGAATCTCTCTTTGACCTTATTGTCCTCGGACTCCATTCATATCGAGTTTTGGATCGGGTCGGACCAAGGTGAGCCGAGAAGTGAACTGCCGCGCCCGAAAACAAAGATTGTGCGGGGGCTTCACGATTTCTGTTTGTGTCCGGCAGATTTACACAACAATTACCAAGTCAATGTCACCGCCATGTTGGGGAACATTCCGGTCCATAACCAGGAGATATTTGTCTTGTCAAGATCAATTTTTATGTGACAGAACGCTCCTCTCGGGTGGAACAAAGGACAGCAGCCATTGTTATGTTGAGTCCTGGGAAAGGACATGAGGATAGCCACATGCAACATCATCAATGAACTACATAAATCAGTCACAGCACATTGTACTCCTACACATAGTGAGAATAATTTAAGTCAACTTTAATGTTAAGTTGTAAGTCAAAATGCCTTGTCTGCTACCAGACCCTCCTGAAAATAGATTCTGGTCATGATTAAATAAAAAAGTCTGGTAACATACCTATTAATGCTTCCTAAGATTAATTTATACACTTACATTTATAATTGCTATCCCAAATATTGTCTTTTTTCTGAGCTATAGTACCAAATACATAATTCTTCAATTTAATAACTGTGACAGTGATCGAGTTTTATTTGAGAGGAAAAGACGGACACACCAATTAGGAGTCAAGAGATGACTTTTATGCTTGAACAAGAAGCAATCAGCTGAAACTGCTTGAAAATGCAAAGATACAATGTACAAATCTTGGATGCACCTGGGACAAAACTGTAGTATTTGAAACACAAGAGCCCCAAGGCTGCATAATTGAGCATAATCTCTGAAGTGAAGCATCACTAATCTTGCACGCAAAGCAAAACTGAGATCTGATTGGTATCGTTTGTCTCTCATGCAGTCAGATGCGTATTCCCATTCATTCAGTTATTCCAAATAATTTATATTAAGCTGCTGGAATTCAGTGTGCAAGCCAAAGGGTCCTAACTTCTAATGTGTCGACATTTCTTTCCTTGCTAACCAATGGAGCAGCAAACCGGACAGGTAAGAGTGAGCGAGAGAGATAGAAGAAAACTTCCCCACCAACCCTTTTTCTCCCTGGATCGTACACACAGCACTCTACATTCAGCATACAAGCACACAGTATACATACGTTATACCAACTGTGACTACTGAGATCACAGTAACTGGACAGAGCAAGCAAAAATGTTCACCCACTGGATTTAATGTCACCAACTCATAACCACCAAGAACCTGCTAGACACTTTTACAAGTTCAATAGTAATGGTTAGGATATGTATTGAACTCATCCATTTCTTACCACCTGCATGCTTAACACGGTTGCATTGCTCCTTTCCAAACGTCACCATCTACCTGCTGTTTCACATGGTCATTGCATGCCAACCTATCACCAAGATATTTGATATTCTTTCAACAGAATTGCAACTACATCCCAACACACGTTTGGGGTAACCTAACACCCACTTCAGTCAGCTTTCCGGCAAAACCACTGCCAGCTTTTTATTGCATTTCTGCTCAACATAATTGATACTTTCACAAGCATTTTTGCATTTTTCCCCATTCAAATTAAATTAGATTAGTGTCAAATTCACCATTTAGCTTTGATTGAAAAGTTATGCTTTAGTGCTAGTTTTGGTGTGATAAACAATATTCAGCTACTCCAAACACTATCATCTACTGTATGTTCGAAGGGTTTGTGTGATCTCCACCATATTTCCAACATCATGTGGCATGGATACAGCACTTCATGAGCATGCTATGCACTCAATGTCATCATGAGCACATTCTGAACACATGTTGAACACATGTTGCTTGCAGCTAACCATGCCACTTTGTTTCAATGAAGGATGTCAGCAAGCCATTATGTGGAAACTGAAGGACAAACGTAGAGACTTTTTCCTACAGTCTGAAAGAATAATAACCAACTGAGAGTGTTAAACATATCCATTTAAAGTCCATGTAGCGAGGCTGCAAAACATGTGATCTATAGTTGTCAGTGGCCATTTATGTATCGACCCTCATGGCTATTTACAGAAACCTCACTGCCCTCCATGAAACGCACTATAAAAGGTCACTTGATTCACAAGGCATCTGCTGACAGAGGTTATGACCCTCGTGCACCAGTGATATGTGAAAAAGATAAAACATCACTGATTCGCTACAAATACAGAGAGTTGTAGTCTAAAGCAAATTATCAGCGATGCAGAGGCAGTAAAGGTTGAAAGGGCATGTTAAAATTGAATAATTTCACGAAATAATTAGAACTCGCTATTTGTTTTTCTTCTGCAGGAAAAGGGCAGAATCCGAAGCAAGGAAAGGAAGTCTACCCAACAGCAAGGAAATGCCACTGCATCATCCCACGGACCCAGTGGAGCTCCGACGCCTCAACTTCCAAACACCTGGTAAGTTTTCCAAATCAATCTAATGAGGTCCATGTCATTCACTGTGAATGCACAGATCAAAATGCATTGTGATAATGTATGCCAATGCTATAGATTGCTCACTGATTACAGAAAAAAACATCTTCTGTGACACAAGTTGAATACTCAGTACCCTCATAATTATGTTCATTGATCATTGAAAGCTTTTTTTGTTGTTGTTTTTTTTATATATCATCCATTGCCTGTTCATTTGCTCTCTGCTGACATTGAAGTGCAATACGGTAATTCCCCAAACTGTTCCCATTACCATTGCACTGAGGACCGGCACTAAAGAAGTGAGCAGTGTGCAGGTAGACAATGGACAGGTGGCTTAGAGAAGGCACAGAGGGTCAAAACTGGCCGAGTCCTCCCTGGAGAGACTGCTTAGTGGAGAGTGGAGAGGCAGGAATGCAAGCTTGGCAATTTCATGGCAGCTGTCATCATCCTGTGCACCTGTGTCGTCCAGGTCATCAAGACGCGTCACGCTCATTCAGAATAGCGCAGCGCTACTCGGATGACATCCCGCTCTGTGGAAGTCACGGGACGCCGCATTGTGGCGGCTAGGGAGCTGCGAAAGGTGTCGTGACTCGGTGGCACATTTTGTATGCGAGCCAAAAGAGCGGTGACAAGCCGCGAACACGAGTGTTTACTCCCTCTGACCTTTAGTGGCGAGGTGAGCGGTGGTCACGCTTTGGCTCAGTCTCCATGTGGCCTTTTCTCGCCTGGGGAAAAAGATGGGAGTCACAGTCCATTTATCTCCCCGGAAAGGCGGTACGCATCTTTGCCTCCTCCTGACCGAAAGAGACACACTCAACTGCCGTTTGAGTTCCTCTGGCACCGGCTGCTTTGGGACAGGTGTTCAGAGACTGCCAATAATGTTGTAATATCAAAGCCATATTTTTCAGGTCAGCTAGTATGAAAGGAGGATGAATTATCCCTGCAGGCTCGTTTTTGAAAAAGATTATGCATATTTATGAAAGCTCTTCAATGACGTTAGGACCATTACCGGCTGTTTCATCCTGGCAGAGGGGTATTTTTCCTTTCGATTCAGAGTGATCTCAACCACCCTCCCACTATTTCAGTCGACTCTCAAGCCGTCTTTTTTTTTCCCCAGCAGCCTTTCTGAGAGCCGGTACCTTGGCTCTCTCGCTGCTGAAAAGGCCCAAACATTTTTTTTTTCTCCCCCACGTGACCGCATCCTCTCAAGCCCTGAAGCGGCGCAACATTAGACTCTTTCCCCCACTCTCGCTCCCCTCCCTCTCACCTCTTTACCCCTCAATGGACATTTTCATCTTAAGGATGCTTGATGTTTGAGCGACGCAGTGTGGCAAATGGTACTTTCATTGTCCCTAGTGGTGGAAATGGATTTTGAGTGGCGGGCCACAATAGAAAGACCCTTTGCCATCTTTCAGTGAGACGCGAGAGTGGGAGGGAAAACGAGGTCCCGCTTTTTCCATTAGCTAATGCCCACTTGTGCCATCAACCGAGATGAAACATCACATGCATGTTGGAGAGAGACATGTCACCCAAGTGGTGTGGCAAAAAGGCACCCATATCCATCAGCCACAAAAACCCAGCTACCTGGAACTTGTACTGTTGTCGCAAACCGCCCTGTGGCCAAAGAGGTGTCCTCAGTTAGCGTCTCAGCAGCTGTACTTCAGCATTGCTCAAACCTACACACACATCCCTGCGCTTGTGATCTTGCCCTACACCTTAGCTCCCTAAATATGCTGATGCAACATATACGTTTACTACCACCCCACATTCAACAATGTCAATTCTACATCGTCAAAGTCAAGCAAACTTAAATGCAGGCTGGAACTTTGTGCTGCAGACTTTGCAAGCAGTATATTATCTGGTCAGCGTTTTCAGCTGAAATGAATGTCAAATAATATCCTATGGTTGCTCAACTTTGGTCTGTAGTGTCTCAGAATACTCTATCTACGCTGCTGGGTTGTTTTTTTTTAATTGACTGTATGCTTTCTGTTCTCCTATGAAATAAGCATGGTGGCATAGACAAGCTTCTAGCATGTTGATTTGTATGTTACTAACTGATGTCACATTTACACGTAGTCATTCAATAACTAGTTCTTGTCACGTTTCAATTTCTGCCCTCTGTTTGGAAAGAAAATATAGCCATCACATTGCTATGACGTCTGCGACCTATTTATTTACACCGCCGTTTCCTCCACAGGTTCAGGTGCGCCCGGTTACCCCAGTAACCTCCATTCGTCAAGTTAGTTGGTCTCGTTTACGCATTTGACATGATTTCGTTTTGTTTTTTTGTTTTTTTTTAGCTTTTATTTCCCCTCTTTTCCTTTTTCTGCATAGCCTTGTATTCCCACCCCCATCTAATCCACTCGGTGTTACTGCTATGTCATCACAGGAGGCGGAGTTTGAAATGACAGCCTGATAATATGTCATCACTCAAAGCAGACGTCAACATCTGGCCTAACTTTTTGATTGTTTTTTGTTTTTTTTGTATGTTTGTTTGTGTCTTTGTTTGTTTGTGTCTTAGTGTCACGCTAACTATCCGCCGCAGCTTTCAGTGTGAATAACATTCTTCTCTCACAATAGGGAGAGTCCCAGTGGGGCAAGTGTGCTCGATGACTTCTCATTGGCTTCTGTGTTCATATCCTCTTTATGAGCATGCCCGCTGCTTTGAGTGAACAAACTAGCCTAACAAGATCCACTTTTCCATCCCCCTGTTACACACACATGCTGCTTATCTAATGATTCACTGTTGGCTTGTGCTCGGGTGATGCCCTCTCGCCCCCCTGGTGACTGACCTCCTGTTCATCTGATTGACAGGCATGGCTAGCCACCCTCCGATCCCAATCATGGACCTGGCAGATCACCTGGAGCGCCTGAAAGCCAACGACAACCTAAAGTTTTCACAGGAATATGAGGTAATGATGAGTGCCAACAAAGTCCCACTGTTTGATTGATTAAGCAATTTTGGACACTGTGGTGGTAATAGTGGTGTGACTCAAAATAGAGAGACGGAGCTTCAGGCTTTCCTCTGTCAGCCATTTACCATGAACATTATCAAAGTATTTTTATTTTTTATTTTTTTAGATTGTTCCAGAGACTATAATACTCTCATCCGATATGAAGTCCGCTCTTTGTATGTCTCTTCCAACAATATAGGAGCATGTACCAGATGCTGACATGAGACATGAGATGCCATCTCAAATCTCTGTCACTATTTGGTGTAGTGGGCAAAGCCCACAGTCTCGCCATTTAATGATATTTTCCTGGAAGCATTAATCCTATCATTACACACCCATGCTAACCGCACTGCAGCTCAAGCATGCCGCTGTCATGTGGCAGCTGGCTTTGGTGGGTGGGAGCGGGATAGGGGGGTTATGCTCTACTCTCATGGAGAATCTGTTCACCAGACTTACCCACAGATCTCATATCAGTCAATTTGACTTAACAAAGTGAAAATGGAACATTTTGACAGCCACAGCAAACGGAAAAACCTGCATGTACAGAGCATATCTGAGTGACAATCATTTTAGTATTTAATTTGGCTGCTTGGAAAAGGTCACCATTTCAACAATGTGCCGTAATCTTATTAGCCGAGGCAACACTCAAGCCGGGATTTGTTGGCAAAGTCTCTGTTCCTACATGAGGTGGATATGGGCTAGTCTGCGGTACATTAGGAAGAACATAATCCCATTTCCATGATTTCATCAAGAGAGCATTGTGATGAGAGCCTGTAGTGCCTTGACTGATTACTTGGGCCTCCGCTAATCAAAACAAAAGTTCCTATTGTTTTATCCTCCTTCTCACTCATTGCTCATCACAATCACTCTTTAACCCAGAATTAAATACATGACAAATGTAATAAATTGCTCTTACATAACCATAGCTCTCCCAAAGCAGAGGGGATTCAGTGTAGAGCATGCTGGTAGTAAATAGAAATGCAGGGTTTGGTCAAAATAAAGGACACATCTATCATGAATATCATAATATTTCTAAAATGATCATCATCTTCATCCATCTTTCCTAATAGCAGCATCTGTGATGACTATGCACTGAAAACCAAGCTGCAAGATGCGGTTTGAACAACTGGCCTCTGCCTATCAACAGATGAAGTATATGTCAAAATGAATCTACCAGCAGAGGATTTTAAAATTGCATCTGATATGTTATCTCGCAATCACAGCAGCATCAAATCAGGTGTTGAGCTGCAGCGACTCGCCAGAAGAGCTTATAAGTGACATGACATCAATCCACTAGTATATATAGAGAGATTTAAAATAGTTTCCAAATGAGAATGTAATGCTTAGTAGATGGGTGTGGTCAGTTCACTACTGGACACTGGTGATTTATTGACATCATCACCATGCTGGTCTAACCATTTGATGATATTCTCACTCTCAGAATAGAAATGCATCATGGGATGAAGGTGATCCCTAAGCAACTTTCTGTTAAGCAGTGACGAGATCTACTGCTAACTACTAAGGAATGGATGGACCAAAACATGTCGGGAAATGCACAACTACCCTCAAAAACCCTTGACAGTAGGCAGACAATGTGTTTTATTTTGGCCGTGCACTGTAGATGAACTTGTGTTTGCATCAGCGAAGCCTGAAAAATTGAGCCAGCAGCAGGTCCTTTCAGGGGCATTGTGTGGGATAGAAGCAGTCACCCTCTCTGTGCCCATTTCTCTCCGCGGGTCCTGCCACTGCTCCAGAATCCATGAGGTCACCGTATGGGCGCCCGCCAAGCTGCCCAATCATTATTGCAGCTTAAGTACATTGAATTTCAATTGAGAGCAATTTTGAGAGCACAATGAAACGAAGGTTTTTATTATGAACAGCGTTGCAACCCACTGTTTCAACATATTTTGATAAAATATCAGGCTTAGCCAAAGGTTTGTCCTCCCACATATTGCTTTTTGGGTGATTTCTGGCGATAAAGAAACTCAGTGCTGAGATGTATTGTTGCATTCACATTGAGCTCATATGCTCTTGTCCACAGTAAATGTATTTCCCTCCATGGTCATAGTGAAGTATGATCTTTTTCCATCATTACCTTGGTCTATAGAGGAATAATAAAGCTTATTTTTTATATATTTATTGTTCCCTTCAATTCCCCTAGAAGTGTCATAAAAGTGTGTTCACATTTTTATCTAGCATATAAATAAGTCATTAGTTTGTAAGAAAAGTATCATGGGAATCCTTATTGTCCAAATGTAGGTCTTAATTCTGCAGTGTGTCCTTTTGCACTTGGGTTTCTACTAGTCATATCCCCAGTGGACAGCGTAATTTAACTCATAAAAGTAGACTCCAGCCATTAAAAGCACGAGCACAATACTTTCACTGTAATGTGAAATGGAATGCCATCTTTCATGTCTTTGTGTTTTCCCTCTACACGCTTGTGATATTACGTTTTATAGATCATTTATCTGTGATCAGGGACCATTCTCAATCCCTGCTTTACAAAGCTGAAGGAGGACTTGGATTGCTGATTCTGTTGAATTGGTCCCAAATGTGTTAGTCTAGTATGTGTCATAAACTCCTACTATTCAAATGACCAATCAAACACAAGCTTTTCCTTTGTGAACAATTCAAATGTTCTCATGTCTTATCACTGATATGTAGTGGCTGTTTCGTGTCTATAGCCAAAGCCAGCAAATGAAGCATGCTTGCTTTAGCATAAAGTAATGTGGATAGAGAAGAGTTTACTTTATTTTCACAATTGTTTTTTTCTCCCCCGGTGCAGCTTATGAGTCAAATTTTCTGCTGTTGCATGTCCCCTGCCACCTTTAATTTAAGATTTGCAGACCAAAAGAGTTGAGCTGGATTCCAGCGCCTGTCGACATCCCATTTTCTAAAGATACTGAGAGGCCAGAATACATTTTATTTAAATTAATGAAGAAAAATTTGAGTTTTGAGTTGGTCAATTCACCAAATAAAAATCAGCTTTCAGTCAGAGACTAATCATTTTCTTTGAACCTTGACTTTTGCGTTAACCTTAACCTTACTTCTTTATCAAGTACAAAACATAGCTTGAATTTAAGTCTGAAAATATTAGTCACAATTTATTTCAAGAACATCCATATTTCTTGTAAAAAAATGTGTACACCCACTGGTTATTACTGTATGCAAGCATAGAAATGTAGTCATACATAATTTCTTGATTTGTAATGAGAGGAATGACAAAGCATTTCAGCTACATTCATGCAAAACCTTTTCCTCTGAAACGCTGATAGCTTAAGAGCTACTTTGCACTGTAATATGATAACCAACTTTTAAAGACGGCATTTCGTCAGAGAGGAGCATGCATGCCCTTAATTGGCTATGAAATAGCTTTGAAGCATAATTATTGTAAATAATATGTATTCATTCACTTCACTTGGTGGAAATAGTCTGCTTTAAATGGCTACTCTGTTATTTGACATGATTTGGCCTTGGGGGAAACTGTAGTTTCATGCTAGACAAACTCTTTCATGCTGGATGGCTAGACGTTGAGCAATATTTTAGCAATAATTTGGAACCTTTCTTTACTGCTCTCTAGATGTGAGGAGGCTCAAATGGTAGCACTGTATCAATATTATGATACAGCATGCATGACATGTTTATAAAATGGATGTGTCCCTTGGCCTCCTCCACTCGCAGAGGTACAATCAGTGTACATACATGCAAAAATGTGTTATGGGACAGAAAGAACATATTATCGGAGACTGATGGAATTATGCACCTGGGTGTCTAAAGTTAACAGAGCTTTTCACGTTTATAAACCGCCTGACTTGCAGCCATGGCCAAAATAGACCTGCAGCCGCTGGAAAAAAGTCTGAAATAGACGTGAAGGCAAACAGCCAAGTGTGGCCTTGAGTTTCAAGTACAGATTCTTGGAGAACTGCATTTAAATATCAGCAAACTGTAATAGATCCAAATTTTGCATTCAATTTAAGCTCAGTAGTGAAAGGCACCTTTCACTAAGCCTCCTGATACTGATCATGTATGAATAGCTCATAGGCAACTGCCATAGAATGAAATACAATGAGCAATGAGCTATTACAGAATGTTCCAATAGTGCAAAATATTGTAATAATGATGCATTTTCTTTTTCTTTTCAGTCCATTGATCCCGGACAGCAGTTCACGTGGGAGCACTCCAACCTGGAAGTCAACAAACCAAAGAACAGATATGCCAACGTGATCGCGTACGACCACTCCAGAGTCCTGCTCTCTGCTATTGACGGTACGCCGCCCACCACCGTCAACACCCCCGAGCGCTGTATTGATTCTACAGAGAGCCAGCATGCCATGTTTTCCAGTCCTCAGGAGCACAGCCGTACTGTACTTTTGAATTGTAATGTCAATGCCAAGCTTGTCAGACTGCTTATTTGCTTTCCTTGTCGAACTGTAACATCTTATTATGTCCCAGGTGCTTGCAAGCGAAAGGATGACTTCAGAAATAGTCAGTTTTCCCCTCGAAATGCTGAGAGGCAACTTAAACATAGTTGAGAGATACAGGAGAAAGTGAAATAAATATTAACTTTTAACTGTATCTCTCTGACTCTTGATGTCCGAGATGTCATCTGTAACTTAAGGATTCTGGATTGACATGTTCAAGTGTTACAGTGTACATTGCGGCTCCTGAGGGATGCATAGCCATTTTGAACCAGCCAGTTAGTGCTGGCTCCTTTACCAGTTTATTGCATTACACACAAATGCACACACGCAGGCATTAATTAACCATTTCCATTGAGCTGCTCCCATGGAGGGCACAGGAAAATTAACCATTTCCATTGAGCTGCTCCCATGGAGGGCACAGGAAAATAAACAAACTAGTAAATGGATGCTAATGTGACAAAAACAGACAGATAAAGACTTCGAGTCCCTTCGCAGTCTCCCTGAAACAGCACACAGCTGAGTGTTGATGGACCCCATTAGCCAAGCACATAAACACATCTGCACGCCCACACTGGAGCCTTTGTACAGTAGGAAGTGAGCAGTTCTCAGCCAGAGGGACATGAGGGACTTCTTCTTTCCCGTCTAAAGCTTAAACAAAGCCTGTTGGCAAGCAATGCTTCTATTGTTTACTTTGATTGAGTTCTTTGGAAAAAAAAAAGGGACTTGGGATTTGACATCAGAACTTGAAGACCGCCACTTTCAGAATTTATTGATGTGCGGATGGATCAGCAGAATCTCTGGGAAGCAGGCACTCTGATGCTCAAGTAGATGTGCAGACTTTAATAATCATGACATCATTGAATTAGCTCTGCTTTTGGCAACTGACACAGCACCTCTTGGTTGCCATACAAAAACATATGCTTCATAGGATTAAGCTGGTATCTAAAGTTAATCCCGAACTTTTTCTCTATCCTTCATGTGGCCAAATTGTGGCCAAATTGTTTCTAATTTCAATTAGTACTATGCACATTTTTTCTGTTAACATGATCCCTCCAAATTCCCTCCTTAGTTTCGGAACGTTTTCAGAACATTAAAGAAAAAACACACTCTGTTTTCCGTTGTTCCATATTTAGTGTGGAAGCTGTCATGAGCCTATTTTTACTCAGTCAAGACACCGTTGGAAACAGACAAACTTGAGTCATTGGGCTGCTGTGCCACAAAGAGGTCACTGCTCAGGAAAATCAAAACAAAATCCAATCTATTCAGTTTCCGGGCACATGGCTTTGTTTCCTTGCTTGGGTCGGGGGAGGGACTTTTAAATCAAGTGTTTCATTATTTTCCAGTTGTTGGAAAGATACGCTGCGTTCATAAATCCTTAAGGCAGTAAGGCAGACTATGTAGTGGCTGACAAAGAAGAAGTACGGTCATCTGCTTGCAAATGCAGACCACTGAAGTCCAAGAGATGTTTTGTCTTAACACTGAAAAACCATTAAATCTCACACCCTGAAAGCATGCCCACTGACAAGAAAATTGCAATTCCTATGAACGATTCCTCTGCTTTGTGTGAGGAGGATTGAGTCCTGAATAACATTGTTGCAATGTTTATTTCTTAATAAGTATATTGACGGGGAAAAAGATGGTAGAATTTTATACAAATCCTGAGTGACAGAAAGTGTGCAGGCAAAACCATTTAGCAAATGTGCATTAAACAACTCGCCTCGTTCTCATTAAACCACAATAATGTCTCTTTTTTGCTTTTGCCTTTCAATTTGAAAAGCGACTGGGCTTAATTGTATTTATCCCTTGTCCATCACGGAAATGTACAGCCGCCTGGCTGCATGGACGCCTTCAGCAGCAAAAAGAAAAGGGCATGCCGACAGTTGAAAAAAAAAATAATGTGGGTGGGTTTTGAATGTGTTCATATTCCATTTTCTTTTCTTTTTTCTGTTTTATAAGTTACCTGGGAGTTAAAGGGAGTCTGGGGGAGGGGGAGAGAGGAAGCCATTGGAGTGAGGGGATTCTCTGAGACGTGGCGTCCATGCAGATGAGACTTATCTTGGTCGACCATGTGTGCACGGAGCCCCTAAACTGCCAGTCCTGAAGCATTGACTAGCTGTCAGCTCCGTCTCTTTCCCCCGGACTGGAAAAGGCTGCTGTGCCTTTCATTTAACATAAGCAAAGGGAAGGAGGAGCACGAAGTAGAGGGAGAAAATTGTTTTGCCAATTTTTAGTTTTTTTTTGTTGGTTTGTTTTTCTCCATGTGAGGTGATAGACTTTTATAGACCAAGCTATATCTATGACTTTAAGTCTGTTGTAGATAGGGAGAAAAAAAACACAAATAAACTATGGATTTAAATGTATTGTTGATAGCAAATACGAAACCTTTTTGAATGGAAGACCCAACTACGTCTAGTTTTCTGCCATTTTTGTGTTTAAAGCCCCAACAGAAAAATCACAAACAAGTTGAAGAAAAGCAAGAAAGCTTCTGGCTAGCTTGGCTTCACCGACTATTCTAGACTGAGGAAAGACCTGAACCTGAACCAATCTGAACCCTATGTGGGGCAGAATCTGACTTTACCTCATCTAGTAACAGTGGGATAGAATGGAAAACTACATTGATTTAAGTAGCAGCAAAAGCCACTGTTTCAGTGCCACTTATTGGCTTTTGTACATGTGTTGAACAACCAAGGTTAATCATTTTATTGTAGATCTCTCTATCTCTCTCCCTCTCTCTCACCTTCTCAGTCTCTTTGTCCTCTGCAACACATCAGTGACTGTTGGAAAGCAGTCCTACTTTTTTTGTAATCTTTTGTATACTGACTCAGCTCGACAAGTCACATCACACCTTGTCTCCTTTCCCAGGCATCCCCGGAAGTGACTATATCAATGCCAACTACATTGATGGCTACAGGAAGCAGAATGCCTACATTGCCACCCAGGGATCCCTGCCAGAGACATTTGGCGACTTCTGGAGGATGATCTGGGAGCAGAGGAGCGCCAACATCGTCATGATGACCAAACTGGAGGAGAGGTCCAGGGTAAGAGACAGCAGTGTGAATACAGTCATATATTGCGCTCAGGTTCCCTCAAGAGTTGCATTTATATTAAATCACAGGGTTAAACTCATGGGGTTAGAAAAACTTTTTACCCTCAAAAATAGTTCAGTGAGGTAAATTTGTCTTAATGGTTGAGCCTAGGACTGTATAAATCCTAAATCCCAACATGCATCATTGACATACATCATGACGAGGATGGAGATCTGACCTTCTATCAGTGCTTCAGTAATGATTTATTATGTTACCGCCTTTTCCATGACTTTCTAGTATTGTCAGCACCAAGACGAATCTAATAGTCCAAGCAAACCTGCAAGATATAAATATTCACACAGTTTTGAGAAGTCTAAAATAAAGCCATTGGCTCATCCATAATTGAAAACTGCCTTTTAGATTCTTCCAGCTCTTTTCATCCACTTAAGTGACACAATTATTAGGTTTTATGTTCCTCCTCATCTCTTTTTTCTGTGACCCTGTTTTATTTGTATGTTGTGTGTTCCCACTGTGCCTCTTCAGATGCCTTCATATTTCTTCTCCAAGGCAAGCCATGTTGCATTCTGTTGCCCACAGATGTCATACACTCACTCCTTTCTTTACAACATTATTTTGTTGTTGTTGTTTTAGTCATGACTGATCAGCAGCATGGCTCACGTCAGTAGCCCAGCACTGCTTTACCGTAGGTTCTCTGGATTAGTCACTCATAAAACATAAGACAGTACTCAACAGGCTTATTGACCAACTGTCTACACTTGCCACTCCTTTAAGCTTGACGTGGTCAGAAGGCACTTAATATCTGTCTGGCACATCTTACAATGTTTGATTGAGCACATGAAAGCATGGTCTCCATAAGCTGCTTACCTTCACAATTGTATGCCTTGTCTAAGAGCTTGTTACAGTCCAAAGAGGAATAATGCTGATTCAATTCAGACAATAGTTTTCACTCAGTGTCCTTGCAAACCGAAGAGCAAATAAACAAACTGCTTTGACTGTTTCGCAATATGCTAGACTCTGTAAAGTGCATGATTCGATGATTAGCTTCAGTCTTTACCGTCAGATGTGGGTTCCATAGAATAGATGCCGTGTGACATGAATGTAGCTCTTGGCTCTGTGGCTACACACAAAGACTCTCTGAGAAACAGAGAGTCCCCCCCCCCCCCCCGCCAATACAATACAATTGTGTTGTTTGACATTTGGAGTACATAATGTGCTTTTGTTGCGACTAACAGCTCCTGTCTTTCGTATTGATCACTCATATCATTCGCTGGGAAGCACTCAAGCTGTCTTTATGTGTTTTGCATATCCAGAGCTTGACTATTGACTGCAAGTAAATGCTATTCCGAATCACTTCATCGCTCCTGGTGCCGATGTTATAACAGCTGCTCAGGAAATGAAATTATTGGATAGAAGACTTGTTGGATATTTGAGTATTCCAGACCGGTGTCCAGTTGCCGTACTGTTCGACAGCCGCAGAGCGCCACGCAACAGGATGCCGCTGATTAGCATGCTGACATTTGGAATGTGTTGAACATATTCCTGAAACCACATCGGCTCTCACGCAAACATCCAGCGCACGACAAACGGACGATACGAAGAAAAGCATCTGCATAGGAACCCGGTTATTTCCTCCCCAGCATTAACAGTGCTTCCCTTTGGCAGCTAAACAATAATGCTGTAATGGAACAGTGTTTTATTGACCGTTCACTGGGCAACAAAGCTGTATAATCATAATAAACCTGAGCCTGTAATATGATTGGAAACTGTGGTTACGTTTGTAATTATAGAGCCTGTCAGAGCAATAAATAGCACTGTCTGCTCCATCCAAATATCTCAGGCCATTTCCTTGATTGTGAAATCACACCTAGTCAGCAGAAATGGGCAAATTGTGTTCATTTATTGTCCCAGTATTTGTACTTGCTTTACCAGAAATGTGTTAAATGTGCCAATAATACGCATTAGGACTAATTTTGTGTAACTAGAGGACAGAGAGTTTTCTTATCTCCCAATCCTGACCTTGTCTAATATGATTTTTCTCTCCATTGCAGGTGAAATGTGACCAGTACTGGCCCACAAGAGGGACAGAGACGTACGGTCTCATCCAAGTGACGCTGCTGGACACAGTAGAGCTGGCCACATACTGCGTCAGGACGTTTGCACTTTATAAAGTAAGAGGACTCTGGGTGCTGTTTTCCTAATTACTCAGACCTATCAAGTACTGTCCGATATCTGACGTGTACGGTATGAGCGATGCATCTCCACTCACCAACCTTTCTCCATCTCCACATTCAGAATGGCTCCAGCGAGAAGAGAGAGGTGAGGCAGTTCCAGTTCACGGCCTGGCCGGACCACGGGGTGCCTGAGCACCCTACTCCGTTCCTGGCCTTCCTGAGGCGGGTGAAAGCCTGCAATCCTCCAGACGCAGGGCCCATGGTGGTACACTGCAGGTAGGCAACAAGAAGGTTTCTCACTCCATGTAGGTGCGGCTAACAACAACGTCCTGAGGCATCAAACTGATTTTTTTCTCCCCATTTACCGTAATGAATATATGAATATATAAGACACAACTTTCAGAAAAAGAGAAAAAAAACAGGCATGAATAGGAAGAAAAGGAGACTTAGGTAAACACTTGAGAATGCGGAGAAAAAAGGTGTGATGGAGGAGAGCATTTGATATCTCAAGCCGACTGCAGCCCACTGTAAGCCAAAGGGAATCATCCTACTAGCTTTCAAGGGCGGTACTTTCAATCGGAAGGTGTTTGCAACAACAGAGCACAAAGATTACCAGTGTCATTGCCCTCAGCAAACTTAAACATCTCCTCCCACACTGACACACAAACGCACGCGGACCTGTCGTCTCCCTCGCTGCAGCACTAACATGTCGCACATCAGCGGCCCACAAGTCCTTGGCTTATCCCTGGGGTTATTGCGTCTGAAACAAATAAAGCGCCAACTTCACTTTCCTCGGCGACATAAGCGGCCAGACTCCCAGCAGAGAGGCACAAAGATAGACGCTACACGGACTTCTGGCTCCTCTCAAGTCGGGAAGTCATCAGAGGCTCTGCACAGAGAAAGCCAGCGACGGAGAGGAAGAGAGACGCAGACAGTGAAAATGAAGAAACAGAGATAGCGAGTGTACTAGATACAAACTTGTGTCAGAAACTGACAAAAAAGGAAGGGGGATTACTGAAGAATTAGAATTACCACATGCTGAAGTTAATTAGAGCTAGTTGCCGAATCAGTTCAAATTGAAAATCCTGACTTTTTACGACGAAGCAGAATGCAGGAATTAATGTCACTCTGCAGATGGGAGTTTTTAATTCCTCTGGCTCCCTATCAGATGGAGCCACTGCCAAGCTTCAAATCCTTACAGAGGCACTCCCGCTCTCCACACTTCATGTTTGACCACCATTTTAAATAGAGCCAGCTTTTATACTTGTGTACCGAGAGCGAAATTGTTAGGGGTGTTTTGTGGCAAGAAAGGTTTTCATTATATATATTTTCTCTACAGCAAAGGAATTCGTTAAATAGCGAGCCCAGAACATTTCCTCAATCTCTGTTTTGCTGAGACTGTTGTTTATGCACACACAAACAAGCCTAAATAAAAGCGAAAGGAAAAAAAAAAGATTTTCGCTGCACATAATTAACTGCATGGTACAGTCTCTTGAGCGGTTGATTAATTAGTCAGTCAGGCTATTGTCGTCAGAAAACCGGGAGGTGCAGTGAACATAACGGCTTACCATGTAATTGTTGAAAGGATCTATGCAAAGGACATAACTGGCCAAATGAGCAATCAGGGGATTTGTTTGTATACGAGTGCAGTTGGTAGCTTTTGAGGTGCGAGCGTTAGAACTTGCATCTTTTTTTTTCTTTTTTTTTTAAAGATACATACAGTAATGCCCGTTCTCTGCAATCCGCTCACACTCACTCAGAAACATGCTCACGTATCAACACTGTCATTATCTCTTGACAGACTTCAAGTGAGACGCGCGGACTCGCACCCTCAGATGTACCCACACAATCATTTTATCTCTAATGCCCCCCAGAGTCAAGAGAGCAGAATTAAATTGCCGTTGTTGGACAAAAGTGGGCCCCGTCTCGAGTGCTATTGATCTAGCTGCTTTGTTGTCACACCACAAGACAGAGACCCCAATTTATAGATGTTCAGAGAGTGCACATTAAGAACAGGACACCAGAGGGGCGTCCACATGTGACACCTCTGTCATCCAAAGAGCAGCAATCTCCACCATTGTCCTGATTGCATAATCTCTCTCCATTATTTGCGTTTCTGTCACACTCAGTGGAGGACTGTAACGATCCAGTAGAATATTACACAACATTGCATATCCACGCCTTACGTTTAAGACGTTTAAGAGAAATACGAGTTTAACCATTTGTTACTCATGGAAATCATTTTTTTTAGAGCAGAAAGGACACAGACATTAGCTAGTGTGACATGGCCACCTCATGCTAATATCTAACCTCTACAGCCTTCATCATGAAGCACAGAAGGCTTTGTATTTCATGCAAAAAGTTCCCTATGGAACTTTTCTAGTACAAGTATAAGAGTACATTTTCCCCATCCTATCAAATGACTAACAAATATTTCTATTTTTCTTCAAAGACACAAGATTCATTATCATCCGGGGAGCAATCTTGCATTCACACAGTGCCAAAAAAATTAACAATGAACTTAAAACGGGGCAAAGGAATTCTCTCATAGAACTAGATACGCACAAACTACATCCCATGCTTCGACAGACAGATCATTTTATGTTGCACATGCTTAAAGAACATTGCCAAACATGGCTTCAGCGGGTGGCCACGTTTCTCAGAGCGGCGAGGAGGGACGTTAATAAAAACGCATTCATGTGCTCTCACTGCAGAGCCAACGCTTTTCACAAGGTGAGGTCATCTTTTCACGGCGCGTCTCGTGAAAAGTCCGCCTCCCAGGAGAAGTGTACCGCGTTTCTCGCTCCCCCCAGTTCCATGCTGTTCTCACTAACCCACAGGTCAGGGACTGTTTTGTCCTTTTGGAAGCAGGGCTACCCAGGCGTTATGAGTGCACAGAGGAAGTGAAAAGGACATGATTGAATGTCATGGAGATCACTGGCCTCTCCATGCGACTCAAAAGGGAAACTTTTGATAGCACGCTCCCATAGCTTCAAAGGGGGTTCAACTGACACGAGTCAATAGTTTTTTTTGTTTGCTTTTTTTTTTTCTCTCAAAAAAACGGTGAAAAAGTTGTGCAAAAACAATGTGCTGATTTTTATTCTGATTCCCATTTAGTACAATTTGCGTCCTCAGTTTTATTTTGTTTTCTTCTTGTATTAAATCCTAAAGCCTTAACATGGTGATAATGAATTTAACTTTTTAGAATTTCAAACATGTTGGGCAAGACAGGGGGTTTGTAATGATGTGGGGGGTTGTAATATTTAGAGGAAGCCTGCAACCAGTCAGATTTTTTTTATACTTTAACTGCTTCCTTGTACCTCATTTTTGCTATGATTCTTTGAGTTTCAACTTCCAGTAGTACAATATATTAGTGCAGTTTTACCAGCATGCTGTGTAATGGCAAGGGTACAACAAAAATAAAGCAGAAAACATACAAATACAAATAGATCCAGTATCATACCACTTCCACTTTTAGGAAAAGTCCATAGTCACAAGTTGAAAAGGATTATGTGATTATTTCAAAATTTATTGTATCCATATACTGGAAAGTATTCATACACTCAATAAAATGACTACAGACTTCATTAACATTTACTGCAGTGACCCCGGTGAATTTTTACGTACACAGTTTGGAAGTTTGCGAGAGTGTGTTTAATGGGCAATGTAGGGAAATGGTGACTTGACAGGTTAGCTGACAGAAAGAGATTTGGTAACAATACATATGTAATTGCTTTTACTGCTGCTCGGGCTTTATCTTCTCTGGGCCCATTGCAGCTGTATTTTACACTGCACTCCTCTCTCCCAAACCCCTATTCCCTAAACTCCGACAGAGCATGTTAGTCTGACACTTATGTCTGTCGACGTCCAAAGCAGCTGGCCTTGGCTCGCTGAAAAGCCAGTGTCAGGTCATTAGTGCAGTCAGTCCGCCAGCTCCCCTTCAACTGCCAAATGTACCGATGCTTTCAGCCCCCCCCCCCCCCCCCCCCCCCATCGCCACAACCACCACTTGTCGATAAATGAATATTACACACACACGGCATATCCATATCTTGGGTTTAAGAGAAAATAGTGGTTAACCATTTCTTAGTCCTTTAGAAAACTGGCTAGACACCTAGACAACTTCGAGACGACTGGCAGCGTCACCTCCTGCATAACAACAACTCCCACCTTCCTCCTCCTTCTCCCCCTCATCCCCCTCATCCACGTCTTCCTCCGCCTCCATCTCTCTAGCTCAGCGCTGTCACTCTGTCACTTACTCTCTCGCAGGTCATCACTCTCCCACATTCAGGTCTGGACTGTAAAACGGTTTCGGATTGGAAACAGCTGGGGTTGAGGGAGAAATCTCTTCCAGTTTCTGCATTTCCCCACCCGCCCCCCCACCCCCACCCCCACCCCACTCCCGAAGGGCTGAGGTGTTCTCAGACCTGGAAGTGATTCATTCTCCAAATATCCCTGAGACGATTTCACACACATATTTTGCAGTCTGATTCTCTCTCTCTCTGTCTCACTCACATGCGCTCACACACACACACACACATACATTTTGTAATTGCCCTAGAGCTGTGAAAAAGAGTTTTGTAAAAAGGAGAGAATAATTCAGCCGACGTCAACCATTTTGAAAGTGATCATCAGATCATTTGTTAAAGCCAATGACTCCCATACGTGTCTTTATTCCATTCGCAGCACAGTTCCACTGCAACATGGCACATTAACCAGACTTGGCCCCCGGGGACTAACTTTACTCCCTCTTGAGTTTTCCTGCTCAACCCTTTTTTTTTTTTTTTTCCCTTCCTCAGAACAAATGAAAAACAAATGCTCCATCAGAAGGAGGAGGCACAAGAGCGTGGCTCACACCTCGTAGGCATGTCAGCTTAATGGATTGAATAACCTATTTACTTTAGAGTGCCGAGTGCAAGGACTTGTCTTGTCAATGCTCTGCTTTGAGAGAGGTGGAGGAGAGTTAACGAACGGGATTTAACACTACCATGTCGCCCGACAGTAAATAAACTGTCGTCAGAAAGGCTCCTCCGTGTCGAGGCGTGCGCTATTAAAACACGCATTGTGCCGGGGCGAGCGTTTTTAAATTGTCAGCAGTCTGCACGTGGGGGGTACATTTATGCAGCATGTGTCTCAATCTGACCTGCAAGGATAGGTCAAAGAGAAACAGTGAAACATTTTCTCTCTTTGTCAGAGTGCTTTTTTTTTTCCACTTGCACATTTTTTACGCGCTAATGTAAAAACGGGCCAAAGGGAATCTTAATGAAGAGACCTGCTTTTCAGCGCCTCCTCTAAAGCCCTTATGCCATTTGGGTGCTAATCTAATGGCGTTAATTGAAGTCAGCTGCTGTTCTCAGAAGTTGCCCGGCACATTCATCGAGGACCTCAAAACTCACACTCTTAAAATTGTGTATGTGTACCCGCGTTTGTGTGTGCGTTTCTTGTAGTGGCACGTTTTGAAGCTAGGAGATAAAGGCTAAATGTTGCTGTTGCGCAAGTGATTAGCTCCGATGGGTTGGAGAGCGCAGGTGGGGTGCGGAGAGGAGAGGAGATTGGATTGCAGAGCCAGCAGTGAGCTCACTGCGGACCGCGACCGCCAAGCCCTCTCCTCCGCACAGTGCCACTTCAGATTTGATTACACTCAAAGCCAAATGGTCAGCCCCACAGTGGCTAACTTGGCAAAGAGGGTTTACCTCTTGGCCTCCTCCCCGGGAGTGAGGGAGCTTCTCAGGCCCTGCACATACTGAAAGAGGACAGCTCTCCTGCCACTGTACTGCCGCTCACTCCTATCAATGGAGATTGAGTCCTGTTAGAGATCTATGGTTGACACAGACATAAAGGGCCACGTTAGCAACGGTTAGGATACAGGATGAAAGCTAAAACATGAGTGGAGATCCTCATGTTAGTGTCAGACTATTAGATTTGCGTTTTTGCAGATATGCAAGGGGTACTGAGAGCAAAATAGTCTATCCACAATATTTGTGAGTTGGATATCGGACATAATATAGGTCTTGCGTCTGCAGCTACAACTCAGAATACCATCTAATAATATTTTTCCTTCTCCATCTTTGTTTTGACCACAGTGCTGGGGTGGGACGCACAGGTTGCTTCATCGTGATTGATGCCATGCTGGAACGTATCAAGCACGAGAAGACCGTAGACATCTACGGCCACGTGACGCTAATGCGCGCCCAGCGCAACTACATGGTGCAGACAGAGGACCAGTACGTCTTCATCCACGACGCGCTCCAGGAGGCGGTCAACTGCGGCACCACCGAAGTGCCCGCCAGGAACCTATACGCCTACATCCAGAAACTGACGCAGATAGAGGGTGGAGAGAACGTCACCGGCATGGAACTGGAGTTCAAGGTACAAACTGCTCAATGAAGCAAAACTATATTAGGGAAAATACTGTAGTTGTGGTCAAGGATTACTCAATTGAATTTGAAATAGTGTTTAGCTCTAGTTTCTTGAGGGAAATGTAACTGACCACAAGCGATACCACAATGAATATTTTGCAGCTGACCAATATTCCCGCATCAATGATAGCGCAATAATGGGCAGCCAAAGAGACAACAAACAAATTACGGTTAAAATTCTGTGCAAATATTCTTTCTGAGTGGGCACAAGAAATATTAAAAGACATTCACTGCTTCTCAAAAAGCACTCCGTTCCAAATGAAATGAAACTCAGAGCTGTCAAGGGATGCATGGTGATTAAAAACAAAAAATACAGCAAATCAGAAAAAAAAAAAAAAAAAATGGTCTTATGTCAAGTTACATCTACTGGCACGTGAAGCTTTACAGCAGCAATTTATCATATGTATCAAAATTTACAGGGAGAGTCGCATCCAGGCCCCAGTGTCATTGATTGGCCAATCTCAGTACCACTTCTGGACACATTTCCAGTTCCCATTAGGCCTGCGAGACTGCATGGGGCCTGTGGTTTCCTCCCTATTGCAGTTAGTTGACTTCCCTTTGTAACCCAACATGGGATAAATGCCCCCGTTCCCCCTTCCCCTAGCTCCCCTCCTTGGGAAAAACGGGTCTTAGTTTACAACAAAACGCCAAACACAGGTTTTCCCCACGACCCGGACATTTGCCAGAGGGGCTTAAGCAATATACTCTGCATTTACAATGAGAGGCGCACCAGCCCCGTCCAGCCCTTTGCAGTCTGCGTTGCTGCTGCATGCACGATATTGCCTTGCTTGTCACGCACCTACTCCCTTGCTCTGTGATGGATGCTGATTCCACTAAGAGATGATAAACAGGTTAGATTACACTGCACTCCTGTCCACTCTAGGCTCGTTCGGGCATCCATTTCCCCCTCTTTTCATCACAACATGCTATTTTTTTTCCACCTCCGAAGCCATGCAGCAACAGTAATCGCTTCGGTGCCCTTTCCATACTTCAAGCTCATGTGAAATATGTAACTATAGTACAGTATGAGCCATAAACAGTATAGATTCCGTCGCCTACGATGTACAGATTGTTTTGCAGGCAAATGCTCATAATCCTCTGGAGTCTTCCCCCAGTTTCATAGCATGTGATTATTAATAGTACTCACATCTTTATCTTGCACAATCCACCTGTAGTGTCAAACATACCCAGAAACAAGGGAAATAAAGCAACACCAGAATGTCAGTGATCCTTGCCTCACAGCAATATGCTCAATGGTGTCTCTTTCTCTCTCTCTCTCTCTCTCTCTCTCTCTCTCTCTCTCTCTCTCTCTCTCTCTCTCTCTCTCTCTCTCTCTCTCTCTCTCTCTCTCTCTCTCCTGCAGCGTTTAGCCAACACTAAAGCCCATACATCACGATTCATCAGTGCCAATCTCCCCTGCAACAAGTTCAAGAACCGCCTTGTGAACATAATGCCATATGAGTCCACACGAGTGTGTCTTCAGCCCATTCGAGGAGTAGAGGGCTCTGACTACATCAATGCTAGTTTCATTGATGGATACAGGTAAGTGCTCAAGTACTCTGACACCCATTGCTTGGGTGCACATGGGTACAAAACAGACTTACACAACCTCATCAGACTTTCAAATGGCTCACCATATTGTACAGACCCATATTCTAAAGATGAATTCAATACCAACTGAGCAGAGTCAGCAAATTTATACTAGATAACAGCTATTGCTATATTTTGGTCAGTCATCGCAAATGTGGCTGTTTCAACATCACCTTCATTTCCTTTTCAAACCACTCAGAGTGAAAGTTGAAATGCATTTCCATACTGATGGTATCACAACCTTTCATGTTATGATTGTTTCGTCCCCACAGGCAACAGAAAGCCTACATTGCCACACAGGGACCACTGGCAGAGACCACAGAGGACTTCTGGAGGATGCTCTGGGAGCACAACTCTACTATCGTAGTCATGCTCACCAAGCTCAGAGAAATGGGCAGGGTACGCTTAGCCTTATCTTCTTCACATTTGTTTTGCCGCATTAACCTCCTTTATCTGGGTTCTGAAGTGGAAAGGCACGTTAATAAACAGCCGTACATGAAATACAGAGTGCCGATCAGCAATGATCCTTCAAGTTTTCAAGCGGTAAACGCTAACGGTATGAATAGATGAAATCTTTCTGGGAATGAACACAATGAAGCTAGTGTATGAAGAGAATGTTGTGGCTCATTGTGGTATTTTTGCTTTGCTCTCTTTTTTCATTCCCTGCAGGAAAAATGCCACCAGTACTGGCCAGCAGAGAGGTCGGCCAGATACCAGTACTTTGTGGTGGACCCCATGGCCGAGTATAACATGCCCCAGTATATCTTGAGAGAGTTCAAAGTGACTGATGCCAGGGTAAGCACACAACACGCTTCTATTGCACAAAGTTGACACATCGAAATTTGACACTGCAAAAAACTTCTGTTCCATTGTTTACAGTTTGGACATCAGTCAAGTGGATAAATATGTCTTCCTTTTAAGTTGCGATTGAGTTACTGTTCATCCAGCTGATTATTTGAATCTTTGGCATCCCGCAATGTACTTTCTCAACCGTTTGATTTTAATGGCTAAGAGAGCAGCTTTGAGTGACGGCGTTGAAAGCGCTGGTTGGCAAGCGCCCTCTGACCAGAGTTTGTGTTGTCAACCCAAAATGTTGGCATCAAATATTTGTTATTACCAAACTACGGTCTTGGGTTTAATATCGGTATAAATATATATTTGTTGGAATGACGACACGTGTCAGTGTGTAAAAACAAATGCGGCGCCGGCAGCACTGAGCTGCCAGAGTTTTTAATTCCATCAAAGGCTTACACAGATAAATGGTGCAGGCTTCCTCCTTTGTAGTGTATGTTACACTGGCTCCTCAATGGGATTGCTTTCCTTATCAAGGGGATACAATATCACTTAAGTAATGCGCACCCTCAAAGACGACTCTCCAAGCGCCCCGCCAAGTGTAGCACATCAAAGGAATTAGCATCTTTAGTGTTCATGTTTAATACATCCAGGTGAAATGACAGGTATCTTTAGTAACAGACCCCTTTTTTGATGCTTTAAACTGGGACTCCATGCTCCCTGATTCTTTAAACACTCCTATCTTCAACTGGAAAACCCACAAACGCCTGTGCCATTATGGTGGAGATGGTCATGGAATGAACTGTCATGGGCTGGCTGTCTGTGAAACACTTCAGATTGGCTTCCTTGTTTCACTTCATCAGCTTCTCCTTGCCATTTTTCCATATTTCCGTGCTATGTTCCGTTTGAGAAAGCAGGCTCTGTACATTCTTTCTCTCTTTTCCCCTTTTTCCAGGACGGACAGTCACGGACAGTAAGGCAGTTTCAGTTCACAGACTGGCCTGAGCAAGGAGTGCCAAAATCGGGAGAGGGCTTCATTGATTTCATCGGCCAAGTTCATAAAACGAAAGAGCAGTTTGGCCAAGATGGGCCTATCTCGGTCCACTGTAGGTAAGACCTTGGTTTGAAAGCAGAGTAAGCCCCTTCATCTGACCCACAAAAATCCACCAACCATCACGTGGAGTTTTGTATCAGATTCACATGCAAAAGAAACATGGATGCTACCAAGAGAAACACTGAACTAACATACCACAGCAACCTACGCTGCCATAGTGGTACATTATCTTGGTTAAGAAGAAAATTGTATCTTTTTTGTATCTTATATTTAGTTTCTCTGGACTCAGAGTTGACCTTTTTGCCTCTTTGGTCTCTTTCCCACAGTGCGGGTGTTGGTAGAACCGGAGTTTTCATCACTCTCAGCATTGTCTTGGAACGAATGAGATACGAGGGCGTAGTAGACATCTTTCAGACGGTGAAAATGCTACGGACACAGAGACCAGCTATGGTGCAGACAGAGGTGAGGCGTTTTCACCTTCCCTTTGCACTTTCCAACCACGCTTACAAAAGAGAACCTCATTTCTAGCACACTGTACTGAGATGGTCATGCAGCTACTGTAAGTTTTGGGACACTGTAGCCTACACATGCTTTCAGTCACAGTGCTGCCAATTTGATAGCATAGTCGTCCAATGAAAGGGCTGGTGTGAATCCAAGTATCCTCTTGAGCCAAACAGATTAACTGAAGCAAGCCTCTGTTGAAGTTCAGCTACTGCTGATTAATTCAGTAGCTGAACTAATCTGGAGCAGTGGTCTCTGTTCTCCACTGCAGTTCCATCTCAATTTCACAACTACTGGACACCGTTTTCCCACCTCACCTACTCATATTATCTTTAAGCTTTTAAAACACTTTTTTGTTTTCTTCAAATCAATGTGTACAAGATATTCTACTTGGCACCTTCGAAAATACGTTTGGAAAAGTTGCTGAAAATTGTTTTAGGATCAATACAAAAGGTAAGTAACAGCTTTCAAGTGGCTCTTTGAAAATGCTGAAGGCAGCAATCTTCTGCTAGGCGCAGTGCACATGTACGTTTTCTAAGCATTTTTATCTAATTTGTGAGCAGAGGCAATTGCATAGCATAGCCAAAAGGAGAGAGGCTGGAAAAGAGAAACTGATGGCAATACTCATGGATAGTGAAAGCAAAATTGACAAAAAGTGATACAGAACAGTGGGTAATAAGGAAACTTATGAGGCAGTGTGAGCTAAAGTCTTGTCTTCTTTCTTTTCAGGATCAATACCAGTTCTGTTACAGAGCTGGCTTGGAGTACCTGGGAAGCTTTGATCACTATGCAACGTAAAAGACCCAGTATCGGAGGAGAAAAGCGGAGGGCCCTTTGGAAAGAAAACCCAGTGAGCCTCTCTTCTGAGCCATAAATTCCTGCTTGAGAAAGTACTTCTTAACTCCTAGCTAACAACTCATTTAAGTGTTGGATGTGCGACATGACATGTCAAAAAATGAAAAAGATGATTCCAGGAGGACCAAGTATTTCCCAATCCCAATAAAACCTCACCTTGACACAAAGGTGAGGGAATCCTGACTGTTGAAGCATCGTATGGGATTACTTTTTCTGTTGCTTCAAGGATTCATTTTGGGGCTCATAAAACTGAATGAAACCAATACAAAAAAGTAAATGATGAACAATAATGACATCGACAAATAATGCATCAACGATTACGAACCATAACGAGAGGCATTGGAGGCACACAGAATGGCTAAAAAAAAACTCGATGCACATTGTAAAGAAAAAAAAAATTCTGTTTCACAATCAAGTACACACAGACAACCCATCGAAAAAGAAGACAACAATGCTTGGTCCACAACGAAAGCAGGACAGACCTGAAGTAATAATGAATAAATACCCCTTTTCTTGTCACAATGTTCATCATCTAAATTTTGGGAGAGGGTAATGTTAAAATGACCTATGAAACAAATAAAAATTATTGATTTAGTTTTTTAGTACTTTATTATACAGCTGATGTGCTTTTTTTGAACTGTGTGAATTTCATTTTTTTACACAAACTTATCGCTTGACAAAAGTGATAAAAAGTATTTACGTAATTGTTCACTTTTTTCTTTTCTTTTTTTAAGCTGTAGAACTGTTCTGATGTATGCGCTATCTTGCAGAGAAAGTCTTTGCTATGAGTTTTTTTGTTGCTCATTTTTGTTGCACTTAGTGCACAGTCTGGAATTCACACTACCAAAATTTAACTTTGTTACAGGGTTTTATTTTTTTTTGGTGTTTTTTTGTTTTGTTTTGTTTTGTTTTTGTCCATGATCACATACACGGAAACTTAATTACTCCCATGAGATAAACTGGGGCTTTGTGGAATCAACAGGGATGAGCAAAGTATGAAGTTGCTGCTACCGATTATCTTAGTTCTTCCATGTTAGAATGACGATAAGAGAGAATCTGATGAATTGGATAAGATATATTTATATATACATCTATGGTATAGATTGTCAAATATATGTGAATTATCTATTAAACAAAGTATACATATAACATTATAAATATATGGATAAAGTAAATAATTTATGGGTATATATGAGATATGGATTGTCTATGAAAGCTTCCAAAATGAGATTTCTGTGCTATGGGGGAAACGGAAGAGATTTTTCACTGGAATGCACATCAGTAGGACAAAATCGAATTCTGATTCAGTGCATCTTTTCTTGTGCAATAAATATGTGTATTATAGATAGGGTTTCATGTGGATACGTTATTCAGTCATGACATTGTTGTTCCCCCGCAAGTGAGGTGTGGGAGTGGGAATGTCAGGTGTCAGTCAAAGCATCACCGGTGCATTTGCAAGCACTCGTACGGTCTGTAATTAGAAGCAGAGGGTCACACAGCCGCGCTCACCGCTCCATACAATAGGGCAAGGTACAAAGACATCACTTTCTTGTGGTTCTTCAAAGCATTCAGTGGTAATAACATGTTTTCATTTTGCATTTAGAGTGCCTTATATTTATGCCTGTTTTTATAATGTTTCATTTAACATATTAATGTATCCTTTAAGTAACCTAGGCATTTAGTGTACATGTAACTGTATAGTTTATTTACCTTTTAGTATTCATTTGTCACATAATGAGATTATATATGCAAATAAGAACATTTCAAAGCTCATAATTTTCATTTTCTGTGGCCTTATTGTGGCTGAGTGAATTAGAATAAAACAACTCATAATTCACTGACCTCTATAGAAAACGAACAGTCAATAAGACACAATGGTGTCAATTAGACACGATACATGTATGCCCCTTTGTCTTTTCCTGCCAATTTCAAATTTCCATACACAGAGCCATGGGTGACAAGACGCGTTTTGCAGAATAGTGAAATTTTGAAGAGGTCGAAGCAACACTCAGGCCATCAATGCATGTATCACGGCCCAGTATGAAGTCAATGAGCTTTTTGCTGACTGTTAACTATGGTCAAGTTTTTCAACAAAAAGTAGAGCATATTCTATGTTTAGAATGGGTCATCCTACTAAAAAAAAAAATGATTTGGGCAAACAGAATGCTCTGAGCACAGGTCGTTATCGCTGAAGGGTTTCTTCTTCATGCCTTAGGTTTGAAAGTACTGACTCAATATGTCACATGACATAGAGTGCACATATAGACAAATACAAACAACAAGAGGATATTGGTTCCGTTATCCTGACAATCCTAAATAGTGTGTCATGTCCTTTTTTTGACATTACAGTTAGCGATTGGGGTTTAGTTCAATTCTGCATCAGGCTTTACTTTGAACCGCATCTTTAACTTCTCCTTACCCTCTTTGATGGCTTTGTGGATGTGCATTCCAGGTGCTTTCTTTCCCTTGTTAACTCAAGCAGCTATGTCTTTTATTTTTGTCAACA
Source organism: Centroberyx gerrardi (assembly GCF_048128805.1). Taxonomy (NCBI): domain Eukaryota; kingdom Metazoa; phylum Chordata; class Actinopteri; order Beryciformes; family Berycidae; genus Centroberyx; species Centroberyx gerrardi. The sequence continues at coordinate 13,135,067 of NC_136019.1, forward strand.
GCTTAATCGATTACTTTTTTAGTCTTTTGTCATAACATTGAGATATAAAAGTGCTATTATTTAACCTCATGGTGGCTAACGCTACATTATGTACTTAATTCATGTCTCCGTACATCAACGTTATTTTCTCATCTCAATCTTTCCTTTTTATTTTTAGTTTTTCATATGCATGGTGAAACATTGCAGAATGGCCGACGCTGGCCTAGTAGGAAGATTTGCACTTTCTATATCTTTGTACTATGCACTGCCCTATTGATTCTAAACCCAATAATATATTACTTGAACCCATCTATAAAAATCTCCTTAAACGTTCACTTTGTGTGTATGTAAATAACACAAAAAAGGTATCAACTCTCGAAAAAGACAAAAAAAAAAAAGTTTGTGGCGAAAAAGAGCATCCATTCTGATGCCATGGTTACTCCAGCAGACAACTTCAGAGAAATCTGTCCCCCAACCATCTGTTCTCGTGGCTTCGCCATTCAAGCTTGGAGTGTCATTAACAGAAATAAACGTTGTGTTCTCTGCTCTCTCTATCTATCTCTCGTCTGGATGCATAGACTGAAAATTAAATAATGAAATTGTAAAAAAATGGCTTGTTAAAAAGAAATCATACAATTACCTCTGATTAGTTGTAAGCGTAAACTGTTTTTTTTTTTCTGAATGAAAGGAGTGCTTTTTATTTTCTTACTTAGGTTACATTGGTGGCGAAAGAAGTCTGTATGAAAATCAGTTCTTTGCTGACACAAGTTCCATTTGTTATAAATGAATTCTATTAAAAAATGTCAGTGTTATGCATCGCCGTCTCACTTGTTTCCCTCCATCTCACTTTGACTTGAAAAGACTGATGAAGCCATTTTACCCCCTGCTGGTCCTGGGCCAAAACATAATCCATAGTTCTCTTGTGAAAAGGAAAATTGAGTCTCACCACATTTGAACAGATTTCCATTGCTCTGTTACCGCTGTCAATGACGTCAGCTGCAAAAAGAAAAACACAGAGGTTTGAATGAATCATCAGGAGGACCTTTGACAGATGAAGTGCAATGTTTTAAAACATTGCTCATGCTTTTATAGATTGTGTTGGCAATGGTGTGGTGTCTTAGAATTAAGACCACAACTCCCTTTATACTAAATCCCATTGAACTACTTTTCCACTGTAAAATGTCACCGCTTTGTTTTGCTTTGTTTTTTTTCCCCTTCTTCGTCTATTCATTTGTTGACTCAATAACAAAGAAATGAGACCACTTAAACCAAAGATCAGCATTAAAATGAGACTACATGAAATGGCCAGCATTAAATCTGAAAGATGAAAGTAGGGAAACGGTGTGTATAGCAATTTGAGTTGCAAAGTATAGACTTGGTGCATTGCTTTGCATACAAACTAGTAGCAGATCCATCCTCAGTCAGACTAGACTGTAGCTGTAGGGTAGCGGTGTGTTGTTCTGTCTGGTTTATGTGGCACTTCCCAAACGTGCTTCAGGAGTTAAAAAGATTTCACGGTAAATGCCACATGGTAAACATTAGCTGAAAGCAGCACATAGAGGCCAAAGTTTGTTTTTGTATGATTTTGCATCAATGTTTTTTTCTGTCATCGTCACAATAATTGATTTTGTTCGAAATGATAATGATGGTTACTTAGAATTCCAAAATACATATGCAATATGATGAATAATGATATTGATGTTGAAATACTTACAAGTACAAGTAACAACTTTAAAGCTGTACTTGAATGAACGTCCCAGGAGCTCACTATCATAGAACACGGCTGTTCCCTGTTACAGCATCTCTGCTGTCTAGACTGTACCCAAATACAACTTGACGCTCTTAACTGTCTCTCCCAGAGGGCCGGAGCTAATTAGGAAAATTGTGAAATTTATGTGTAGCTTGGTTGTTAAGTTTGCATGTATCATCGTTCTATTATAAAACTAAGTTTATCATGTAATGCGGATATTCATTATCAGACGCCATTTAGGCAAAATATGATGCACTGGCTGGCAGCAATACAAGGCACAAAATGTCCAAGCAAATGTCTTCTGGAGGCGGCTATTTCCTGGAAGCTGACAAACTGCAGCTTTACATTCATAAAGATCTGAAACGCAATCTTTGTACTTCGAGCAACAGTTGTGTGTCTATGCAGGACACATTGGACACGCTGTTACAGGGCAATTCGTTATCATAATGCTGCCCTCACAGGCGTGTAGCTGTAGCAACTGTATAACAGTGAGCATACCTGTAAATATCTACAATTAAATCTTTACACATTTCACAAAAATACCTGCAAAATTCCTGCTGGTTACTACAATGATCCTGTATTGTTGAGTGAATCACATAGTGACTACCAAAACATTACTGGCTACATTTGGTGCCAAAGTTCACTTCTTCTACTAAAGTGACTGCTGATTGGCTCGCTAGGTAACTACTCGCCACAGGCAGGAAAAAAAATAAAAATTGTCCAGGCCTCAGTTTGCTTGAAGTAAGTACACAATGTCGCAAAAGGTCTGGCTTTTTACAAAAATTGACAGCGACAGTGCAGGGTGCAATATTTGTGACAAGAAAATAACTGCCAAGTCTGGCAACACCTCGAACCTAATGAAGCACAATCTAGTTCACAATGTTAACCTGAGGCAAGAGAGCTGCAAGAAGAAAAAACAGCAACGAACACTGCTTTTTTTTCCAGACCATGCTGAACCGCATTTAACATAAATGCACAGAAAAATTACTCACACTTGATCTTCTTGAAATAGTTCTAAATGTCAAGTGTTGTTGGCATAGTTCTAGATATATAACATTTCCCCAATTAAATAGTTTTAACAGTCTTGAATCTGATAGTTTTGATTAAACCAAAGTGTGATTTTTTTTATTTTGTAAAATTGCATTTTGAACAAATATGTCCTTTCATACCTCCTTACATCCTATGTGTTTCATACTGTTAAAGTTAAGAAGAAGAATAGATACCTAAAAATGTCACACTTCGTTCAAATGCTATTTTTTTTAGATTGAAAAACTAACGTCAAAATCATATAGCAGTCAAAAAATGTATGTTACTGCTATTATTTGAGCTATTATTACATACGATACTGGTACCAGTATGGAATTCAAGGCACCATTATCGGTACTGAAAATGTAAAAAACGATACCCAGCCCTAGATACACCTACCTCACCAATCTCTCTATTTGCATTGTGACATTACATGTTATCTGTTTTTTACAGTAAAGGACAGTGATGTGCAGGAGATGGTCATGTTCAACAAGCACAAAGTTTTCACTTTTATATTATAGCACAGTAATAATTCATATTAAAACAGCTTTTCCTGAACTGATATCACAAAGATATTTAGGTCCTGATTATACAAAACTACTATGAACGACTACAGATGTCGTTACAACATTCATTTTGGCACTTTATTTTCATGGGTTTTCAACATTGGTGCCGGTGGTTGCATCAACATCTATTCATGTTTGCTGGGTTAACAGCATGGATAGCCAAATATGCAAAGACTGACATGGCATTATAGAAGGCTATAAAATACAAAACTGTTTTGGTTTAACAAATGATCTGATTTGGTTAAAACAGTCTTTACAGTCTATGCTGCCACCTTGTTTCTTCCTGTGTGTTTTGTTTTTTCCCCCACTCTGCTCTTCCTTGTGTGTCTGCACTCTCATAAAAGCACTCTGACCACCTAAAGTTTTCTTGGCACTTTCTGAACGAGCAACTGTTTGGAAGGCAATAACCGCTTGCCTGGAGAAGTTGCGATTCAGAAAATTGTCCATGCACCTGATAAGAAAATGTCATTCAACACTATAAATAATAGAGGCTGTCAGACATGACATTGGGCCTGAGATGCATCATCCCGGAGTTTACAATGAAAAGCTCTGATGTACATCACAGGCTTCGCAAAATGTTAGTCTACAATAACAGATCATAGCACTGCTGAAATGTAATAAATATCAAGGTACCTCTGTGTCTTACACAGAAAATAGAGTTGTATAGATTATGTGTCAAAAACAATGACATACTACAAGAACTGCAGAGATGATGTGCAGCACAGATTGCAGATCCGTGTAGGACCGGTGTGTGAATGAGGTGCGGCTGATGTTGTACTAAATCCACCCTTAAAATTGAACATGTAACTCCAATATTGCATCTCCCAGAACAAGCTCAAAGTCAAACTGTTGTTTACATCAGAAGGGGGCATGTTTATACAGGGCCTCTAACAATCTGCACTGTTTACTGATGCTTTGATAGAGGGTCTTGCCACATCATAAATGTATCAAAATTGAGTCAAGATACATAAATCTGTTTTTCCCCTAAATGTTTATGACCTGACTCCCTATAAAGAGTATACTGAGAGACCAATAAGATTTCTCATACCAAAACGGATGCTGGAACAGACAGACCCATGTGAAAGCTGCAGTGACATATTACCACTCATAAAGAATTGCATATGACATGTAGGGAAAATGTTCATGCGGCGCTGTATGGCAAGAGCAATTATTGCTTCATCTTGTTTCCCACAATTAGACGGAAATTGGCTAAATTGGATTTCTAAATTTCTTGAGCAATCGTGCCAATGCAGATGTCTGCTTCAGAATAGATGAGAATACAACAAAATAACTAACTCCTACTGTCATCATCTTTTATTTTTCACCGAAGACTGCACTTCAGATGTGTTGAGCAGATGTTCCATCCTCGTCTCTCAGCAGTTTCTGCAGAATGATGAAACCAACCAGCCAGTCACAACACCACACGCAAGTCATTTCTCATTTATCCTTTTTTTTTTTTTTTTTTTAAACGACGACAGCTTGCCTCACTCCCCTGGTGCTTTATTTTCCACATTCTAAATTTGATGAAACATTTCCAAACAAAGGCTAGGGCGCAGTGCCGCTTTGTTGTCAAGGGCTGTGGGTGGGATAAAAATGGAGGCATATTCTATAGGCAGCAGCTTCTGATTTAAAATATCTAAAAAAAAAAAGTTAATAAATAAATAATCAAATAAAATTAAAAAACACGTATGTACCTATTAATACTCAAATCAAGCAATAAGCAATGGATAATTAAATAAGTATACATTCAAAGCATGTAATTCTATTGGCACAAATTATATTACTCTTTGCTCTTAGCCTCCACAGCCCATAGTCAGCTCCTTCCTGTGTTGACACACAATTATCCGTTACCACGTTACTAACTTATGTATCAGCCCCTTCCATTCTATTTAATTTATTAACTGAATGATTTTGACATAGAACTTCTAAATCTATAAATGCAGGTGGTGAGAACAAGTTATGGCCCCAAGCGCACAGTCCAGTTAAAAACTCCATGTCAAGATCTGTATGTTCAAAGATTTGGTTTTGACATTTTCACTGGGATAACATCATCCATCCAAAGAACTAGATATAGTTATGTACTATATGCAGCCATCTCCATATTAATATTGATGTGAATGGGTAAAACCTTTAAAGCTCAGCCAATCAGCCCTCTTAGGTTGGATTTTACCAGGCTGTTATGTGCTAAACAGCACATACATGCATCAATTGGAAAATTTTACATTTTTGGCAACCCCTATTAGTGTAATTGGAAATGGTCTTACATGTATAGTTGTCGATGGCTAGTGATTATTTGGTCCAAGATTTATGATGATTGAACCAACTGTCATAGAATCAAGATGAATTTTGTGATCATGTTGTTTGTCCATACTGGCTGGAAAACACACCGGATCTGTATCTCAGCCCATTAATGTTATGAACGAAGTGCAGACTGGTGCAGACTGGCCGAAAAATCAACTGTTTTTCAATGAATTCAAAATGGTAGAAAATCCAATATAGGGGACTTGAATGAAGAGACACATTTATATTCACTGGATTACTGGATATGCATACAGTTTTATGGCAAAAGACAATGGCCTTGCAACAGAAATAAATTCTTATTTTCTTTGGGGTCTTTGCATCAGAGAAAAGTCGTTCTTAAAATGTCTTTAGATACCTGCTTCAGCCATCTCTAAATCATGACGCCTTCTCTTTAAACTCAGAAGAGCTCAGTATTCATATTTGAAATGCGTTTCAGTTTGTCACATTGTTCGCTTTCATCCAACACCCCTTTGTAGACAGAATTTAGCCTCAAACATACCTACACATCCAAAAATGAAGTCTTTCATGTAACATCCTTCTAACTTATTATGGGGAACATGGAGAGGGCCTAATTCCATCTTCTTAGCGCTATGTGCTGTATTTTTAAATATCTTCTCCCAAAACCCTGAATAACTAACAACATGATCTCATTACACATAAAAGCAACACAGCCTGCCACCCTGAGCTATAACTTGGATTGAATTTCAAACATTTGCCCCACAAGGACATTTTTCAAGTGCGGTGCAGTAAAGTGCATTCAATCTAATTATTGAGTAAACTAAGGCCAGTTTAGCTTCATCTTAAATGTCGACGTGGCAGTTAGAATTTACAACGTCAAGCGCAAAACCTCAGTACTGATTTCTTCTACTTGTTAAGCACTGAACTCACACCCTTGTCACCAATTCACTGTCACAGCTGGCCGCCGGCAAAGCTAATATTAAACTTGAGAGCTAAACAGCTGAGTAAACAGACATTGCACTTCCTGGATTCTTGGCTTGACTGGACTAAAGGCACAATGCAGAACAAGTGGAGCGACTGTGTGCGGCAAATTAAATGGACAGCTACGGGTCTGCGAGCAGCAGAACCCAGGGGCCTTTAGCCGGCAGAATGGTGAAGGCTGCGGTGCAGCGGAGAGACAGGCACCATGCCCTGCAGGAGGCCGATGATGATGATCCATATGGGGATCCTCGATCGAGTGGACTCCCAGTTCAGCGGAGATGATGAACCCAGATAGGAGCTGACACCGTTGCCGACGCTACATTGAGTTTGCCTGCACATCACATTACGGCTCCTTCAGAAGCCAAGGGCGGCTCTGACCTTCAGCTACTGCAAGTGCGAGGAGAGTGGAAGGAACAAAAGCCTCTTTTTAAGAGTGTGTGAACTCGTTTGGTGATTCAGTTTGTTTGTCTTTGGATTGCCCAAAAAACCTAGGAATGGTCAATTACCCCTCTCACTTTTACATTAATGATCATGTACTGTATTCCCCCCTTAACTTCAATTGTTTAGCTGAGATTGAGTTAAGAAACTGGGTATAAATGACTGTATAAATGACCGAGTCAGGCAAGAGGGAGGGAGAGAGATAGGGAGACATGGAGCCTTTTATTCCACTAGTAATCAGAATAGTAGCCCAATCAGAGTAAAAAATGCCTCATGTAACAACCTCAATCAGAATAAACCGGCCCATTCCGAATGAAGTTTCATTCCGTTTGAGAGGGATGGTATAACCCTTTTATAATCTGTTTGATGGATAACATTTCATCATGTAAACTCTGGCTATATCTTTACTCTTTCTGCGCACACTCGCCCATTTGATGACGTTTACTTTTTTCCGGGAGAATTTGAATGGCCTCGGACTTGACTTAGGCGGTGTAGTTCGTTTTTATATCAAGTGCTGACTCCGCCTAACCGGGCCAGTTTTGGCATACGGCGGTGCAACTACAAGTGAAGCCACTCACTGAGTGCAAAACAAAACGTCTTTTTCTGACACTTTTGGAGTCGTATGTTCTGATAAAATGTTGCTTCATCACAAAGAACAGCATAACAGCGCCGAGCACCCAACGCAGGTCCATCTTTTAAAAACGTAAACCCATGTTAGAGTGCTGGATTCTGTATTTTGCGCATGTCAAAAACTTTCATTCTGATTACATACGGTGGAGCATGTAAGCGCACACCATGCAATCCTTTTATTCAGCGCTCATGTAAACACTTGCGGGGGAATCTTCAATCGGAATGATTTCACTCAGAATGAAAAAATATGGCTCATGTAACCGCAGCTAATGACTGATAAACATGGAGAGGGATGGAGTACAGACGAATTCAGTGCAAGGGTTGAGTGGGGAAACGAGAGAGAGAGAGAGAGAGAGAGAGAGAGAGAGATGGGGAAGAGAGGAATCCAGAATGAGCCAACAGTTGCCGCAGTGTGAAAACCTCTGAAGGTTAATTTCTCCAGCTCAGCATCTTGCCAATATCCCTCCGATCTCAACCTCTGTAGGCCAGCCATCTGCTTCCCCCTCTCTCTCTGCCTCTGCTTACCTCATTCTTAGGCGCCTTCATCTGAGAGTGGACACGCATCAGGGCACTTTCAGAAACTAATCCCTGAATGCGAATGTGGGGGGGGGGGGGGGGGGGGGGAGAGTTACAAAGAAAATGCAATGTTTAAGTTTTTTGATGTAAACTGGCGTCAGTCTTGTTCCAAAAAAAAACTCTTATCAAGTTTCAAATCTTATGTTCTTCTTTTCAACAGATTGTATTGAGATGAGAATGATGAGGCAGCGAGAATATTTTTAGGTTTGCGGCTGAACAGTGTGTGCAAAAATGAAAATAAATACAGGGAAACTGTTGAACGTATTAATAGCAGCTCCCCTACAGGCGGATTACTCTGCATGTCCCAGTGAGAGTATGATAAAATATTTACTCAGATCGAGCCTACTGTGTTTTACTCAGATTTATTTCACATGACTCACAATGATCCACAAGAAAGTGGTTAGAAACAGACAAATTATGAATTCGTCGTCTCTGAATTGATATCTTATGATTTCTACAGAAATGTGTTTTATGCATGTGACGTTTTGTTCCAGTAAAGCGATTTCAAAGTTTCTTAAGTGGTGAGCTGGGAGTTCGGTCATTTCCTAATATGACCTAAAATTACACCGCTGGAGTCACCGGTGCCCTTTTGACTGACAACAAAAGGAAAAATATAAGATATATAGTTGAAGTCAATTTGAAGTTCACGGCACACATCAATTATCCTGTCAACCCTGAAAAAAAGAAAAGGAACGGGAAATATAATTTACGAGCTCCCACGACAGGTTTTTGTTGCAACCTAAAGCAATAATGCACCTTCAGTTCAGTGCTCAGCTCCAATCTTTTCATACACTGCCACTTCACCGGGGGGATAAGTACTCGGGGTATATTTTTTGTGACCTCCGAGGACACAGTGTCAATTATTCTGGGTATGGCTCTGTGGAGGACTTCATTCCCCTAATCAAAATAAATGGCCAGGGCAGCAGAAAGTGAATGGAGCTAAGCCCCCAATATTCCGTCGAGACAGGAGGGGGGTTTGGGCGGCAAACAAATCCATTACCACAAGGTAAATAGGACGCATCAGCACTTTTGGCCTATTTGAATGGCTCTAGCCCCGTGACCACCCCTGCACAGGATTCCTCCATTTTAGACCCGGGAGCTGATAGCCAAAGTGTGTGTGTGTGTGTGTCTTTCCCACCGCCCTGCAGTCAATCTTACATAATACATTGTGATGATAAAACTCTTCCTCGTATGGCAGCTGCGCTAACTGAAAGTGGCTGTGACTAACGCACTGTAATGGGAAAATTCAGCTTCCCCCATATAATGGGAAAAACGTGGAGGAAGTGTAAGTTCAAACTTTAATGCAACGCTGTAGCCTAATGTGGTCTTAACCAATTCATGGAGGGGTTGGGGGTTGGGGGATATAATTAAAATGAGCTGTCATGAAATTAAATGTTTTTTTTTTTTTCCACCGGCTGGTACAGTCATTTCTCTGTCAGGGTGTGTATAATTTCAGCTGATAGTGGAGACAGTTCTGCTCTAAGGCACTGTTTTTTTTTTTTTCTCACAGCGAGAGAGTGCTTTTCGGAGGCTTCTCATACACTAGCCAGGCTTTCATTTTGTCCATCTTTCTACTGTCTTGTCATAATACAGCTTTGTTTTTGACATAAAACAACAACAGGAATACTATGAAGTTATCATACTGTGTACAGTGTCAGTCATTTATGTACATACCTACTTCCATTCAGAAAGCTCTGATTTTGCTTCAAAACGGTTCACGTTTCAGTCGCCATGCCATCACCTACAGCAAATATCGATTTACTAATTTACTCACTTATGTCTATTTTTAAACAATTTATTATCAATTCTGAGCGGACAGAATGTACTCTATTTGAAATTACAGCTTCGGCGAGACCGTGGATCCTCCCTTTCATCTCTCGCAATTGCCATCACAGTTGTGATACTTCTCCTGCGCTGCACCGGGGAGGTTGTTAAAGCGCTATCCGCTATTGAAGGCCGAGGCTAAGAGTCGCCGGCCTTCAGCGCGGCTGGTGGCAGATTCCATTTTCCCCGCCAGGCGGGGGGTTCCCACCTGAAGGAAGGGAAGCGCAGAAATTGTTGTGTCATTTAAAAGACATTTAGCGACACCTTCCCCTGCATGCCTACGGTTTATCTACGGGGTGATGAATTTATGGTGACATAAAAAAGTGGTAACTCGTTAAGTGCATGCTAATGAGTGTGTGGAATCCTGCTTGGGACAAGGAGAGCCGTGAAATTTGGTATCCAGTGCGCTAGAATGAAACATGGCGGGGGATGGATAAAGGCTTTACACAAAGAAATAAAGTGGTCTGAGAATAAAAAAAAGCTGCATTTTTGAGCATTTTGTTTCTTCTTCTATGTGATGTTTAGTTCCAGTTATTTTCCCATATGTATGGTACAGTGTGGAGGTGGATATATTTTAATGCCAGTGAAGTTACTATTTAATATAGAATATGTAATATAAAGAATGGGAACTGAGTCTATTAAAGCTACAACTGCACAAGCCACGGGCCAACAACAAACAATTCCAATCCAACAATTAGTGCAGTTTAGTAATACTAAACAGGCTTAAAGACGCTCGCTTTGAAGTAAGGCTTTCTTTTATCCCGTGTAGCACATTAAAATAGGGCTGAACAGATTCCCAGGAGAGAAAGTAAAGCAAAAAAGAGGGGATGGTTGACTGCTATTGCTCAGGGCCATACAAGAGCATTTAACTAGCAGAGATTAACTACTGTATTCCCACTGGTGGCCTTGATGTCCTAGTGTACCGCCTAGGGGAGGAGAGATACCGGGGCAGGGAGGGAGGGAGGGAGGGAGGGAGGGAGGGGAGGAGGGGTGGAGTGTCCATGTAGCGCTGGCAGCTGTGGTCACTTGAGAGAATGGAGTGACAGGTGATAGGAGACAAAAAAAATACAGCATGTCTACAATATATCAGCATATAAGTGTCACTTGACTGGAGAGACTGGAATCAGACTGGAATCAAAGAAGAAAATGTTACTGTATTACAGACAATAGGCTGTTATGTTGTAATGAATATTCACACAATTAAAAGTCTCTTAAGATATTTCATGTATACATTATCGCAACTCAGAATGACAGTGTGCTCCCTGTCTCTCTTGTGGTAGTACAGGTGTGGAATATATTCAGTAACGTAATTGAAATTAAAAAAAAAAAAAAGAAATCAATGAGTTATTACATGTGATACATTTCTTGACAAGAATAAGAATCTTGCCAAGATCAAAATCTGCAATGTGACCAGCACTATATGAGGTTGTGAACAGCAAACCAACTTTGGCCACGTTGACTATCAGCTGTAATGACAATCAAATCCAACTAACTTCCGTAACTGTATTCTGTTCTGTATCATATCTTTTAAAGAGTGATTCTGCATCTTTTCAAATTTCCAATAAGCAATAATTCATGAGACATTTGAATTTTTCAAATCTCCAACCAAAGTGAAATATGACTGCAGATATGGAATTAAATTATTTTGTTTGTATTTTATTTTTGATAGCATTGAATGCCCCCTCAATAAAAAAAAAAAGAAAAATAATGGAATACCGTGACTGAACTCTCGAACTTGAGTGAACTTTTATTTTTGTCCCCTCCCTGGCAAACACTATAGCATTCAAAACGATGGCACAGCAGCTGTGTGCGCCAGTCAATTTATTCCCTCCTGAAAACTGTCTCTCATTTTCTCACTGTCTTGAAATGTACCTCACCTAGACATGGCAGCAGTCACTGAAACTCAAATGGACACGCTTGTGTAACTTCTTCCCATTGCTCCTGATCCGTCTTTGACATTTTCCCAGGCCACTGCTTGTTAGCATTCATAACATCATAGCCACATCCACTGGCATTTATGTTATAAATACTTTATGTATCACTCAAATAAATCAGCCAAGGACAACCCAGTTGCCGAGGTGGGTCTACTGCTTCTGGGTTGTGCTTATCTGCATGTAGCCTTCATTCAATCAAATGACAAAAATCCCCCCTCCCCAACTTCACACCAGTTGATTCCAAGTCAATTCTGAAGATTTATATTTATATATTTTTTATATCTATTGAGCTATTAAACTCTAAACGCATTCCACTGTGTGGTCTGATTATCCCTTGAAACGGTTAAATACGTTATGAATAAGAATAATGCATCTGAGTGACTGGATACAATAATATTACTGTGGTTGCTCCTTAGTCATCCCGGAATAAAATTTATCATGTGCCTCATGAGCAACATTTTGGTAATGAAATACAGTCAATTGCTTTCTCCCAGCATCAAGTTGTTCAAAAAGCCGTTTAAAAACACATAAAAAAAAAAAAGGTGAGTTATTTTTCAGTGGCAATCTTGCCATGCTTAGTAGCAACATAATTGCAGACACTCATCTCAGTATAATGCTAACAGATTATCGCTTGCATAACCGTCTTGTCCCTTTCAAAACAACCCATTTCAAAAGCTGTCTGCAAATTTTCAAGAGCAATCAATATTATTGCGGTTCAGTCTAATCAATTGCAACTGTGGGAGTAAGAACAGAGGTAAATCAATGGCCTCTCACATCATCATCTACTGAGAGGCCGGCTGATCAGATTTTCAAGTTTGCCTCAACACCTTATCGTTCTCTCTGTCCTTTTTTTGAGTACATTACAACAACTGAAACAATTGGGACCCCCGACCAGGACAGCGGCCGCCTCCTTAGGAACACCACAGAGTTGTTTATTATACCAACAGCTTGCATCGCAGGCTTCCCCTGTGTCTCATATCCGCCTGGGGAATATACTGTATGACGCTGAGCACCACGAGGAAATGCACAGCAGGGCTACTGTGTCTTTTTTTTTTTTTTTTTTTGCCCTCCCTCTACCACCTACCATTTTCCCTCTGTCATTCTCCCCCCGCTTCCCTCCGTCTCCCCTCTGTGTTTCTGCTCGGAAGTGGAACCGTTCGTTCTGGTTGCTCTCTCCACTTGTGATGCAGAGCAGGAGCAGAGCGCAGGAATATGGCATGTCTCCCACACGTTGGTTCAGAGAGGAGGAGAGGGGCATTTTGTATGCAGGCGGGATTAGCCTAATTGAAGTGTCAGCCTGAGAAAATTGTGGATGCATGCGGGTTAATGTCTGGGTATAGCAGAAGCTTCACTCATCTCGGTGATGATGAGGAATTTGGCTATCATTGCAGGCCTCATTTGTTGGTGTGTGTGTGTGTGTGTGTGTGTGTGTGTGTGTGTGTGGACCCCACCCTGTGGAGATGCTAATTGTAAAACCTACCATCTAGTATATTTATAATGCTTAGACAGCAAGGTGGAAGCTGCTGGCTATATAATTACTTTCCACCATTGGGCCATTACATTAAGAATTCACAATTAAAAACAGCAGTAGTCTTGATTAATTGAATTTATGAGCAAACTTAAGAACAAACTGAAGAACACACATATGTTAGCTTTTATATGTAGTATATTGCACTGTGCATTAATACGGTATAAGAATTCTCTCTCACTCTCTGCCAATGTAATTGTCATTGTAATTGAAATGTGTCACAGTGTGACGGTGGTAACCGGGAATTAACGCTGAACCTAAAAGAGAATAAAAAAAAAATGATGCAAACCACCAGCCTTGAAGCCGCACTGCCTTGACGGAGCGGTACAATTTCCCCCTGCTAAGTATACACTTTGTTATCAAAGAGCTATTATTGCTCTGTCAAGGCATGGAGCCAAAATGACTACCTTAAACAGGTCTCACTCACCATGCTCCCACCATCTCCAGTAGAGCTGGTACTGAAGGCATTAGTGCTTTCACAAGACTTTTACAGGGGAAAAAATTGAGTTAGTTGCACCTTGAACAGCATAACGGAGGTTCATGCACCAACACCCAATTTCACAGGACATATAGCCTTCAATTTCCCATTTTAACAACTAAATCCGGTCCAAAACGAGAGTCTTTGCACACTTTTTTGTTGGAAAGTCTGTTAGTGCCACCAATTACTTCTCATTATGATCGTAAACCCCTATGCTGCTACCTAGTCAAAACGGTAAACCTTGCAGTAGAAGATGTGGCTTTCCTGTTGGAGGGCCCAGGTAGCTGTGAACATCACAGCAGTGCCTCCCTCAGAGATGCTGGTAGCTCTGTTTAAAGGAGCATAAAGCAAGGAATTAATTGCCTTATTTGAATTAGTGGATAAACAAACTTAAGGGCCAGAGATGTTTCTTTGAACTCCATCCCATTTTCCCTCAATTTGGGTTGACTTTGTTAAACACTTTCAAAGGGAACTGAATGAACAGGGCCATAATAGGTATAAAATTTGCATTATTAGTGCTTGCATTATTAGTGCTTGGGCCGAGCACTTAATAAGAGCCGTGTTTGTTTGTTTGTTCGTTTATTCCTTGGGTTTGTTTGTTCTATCGTGTCTGACACTTTCCATGGTGCATCACTTAGTGGTATTACGATAAGGAAGTTAGTCTCTCTGCAAAGCAGCAGTTTGTGTGTAATGCTTTTTGGCATGCACAGTGCTTAGGGGAATTACGGTAGAGAGGCCTGGAGCGTGCGCTTGTACACCAGACATTACGGCTTTGACAGGGTCTTTACTGCAGTCTGCAGACATGAAGCAGCTCGGTTATTTTCTGACTGTAATCAACGCACGAATACAATATTTTGTTCAGCGATTCTCAGTTACAACACTGTGCTACCAGAGCACGTTGGTGTTAGGTAGAGATTTTAAAGTCAACAAAGTTTCAATAACTATAATCAAGCATTCCTCCCACTCCACCCTCGCACTTGTGTAATTTTATTTACAGGAATATTTACCTTTCTGTGAGAAAGCGCTACAGTCCATACCATATGGAAATCATAAGAAACAATTCCTGCACAACATACATACCAACCTGGCGACACAAAAGAAAGTGACACGCTGGGTGAAATCTCTCACAACAATGATGTTTAAGCGAGTGTTTTGAACAGTTGTCATCTGTAACATTTCTGTGGGCCTTCCTAATGGACTCCATTTGGCAGACTCTTTACATTGAATGAGGCGGGTGAATGCCATCACCCAGCAAGGGCAATTTAAGTGCCAAAGTGAGGTATTGTGTGAAGCCATGTGTTACACAATGACAGATGTAATTATGTGACATTACGTCTCCTGACCAGCATTATTCCTTATAATCTGTGCTTGTACAGTTCACATGTGGTAAAGAAAATGTGGAAAGCTGAAACAAGTCAGCACACTGTCTGAATCAATTACCTACAGTAAATACCAATGGTTTTTGTTACCATTCTGTGATTATCCAGTCCAATTCACCAATGTAGGAGCTATTATTTTGCATAAATAACCATACTGAGCAATTAAAAGACATATTTCAGCCTCGAGGAGTTTTCACTGTTAATTGTCATTTACATTTTGCAGCAAGTGTTTTTGACACTACCTCGCACATAATGGCCATTTGAAAGAAACCGTCTTAGTGCTTATTAGCCATAAATCACGTATGATCTCATTCAACATAGAATGGGTTTCTCCCCGATAAAGCCAATTAACTTAATGCGATAGGAGATGGGTTTGGTAGCTTTGCTTATGTCCACTATGGCATTACTCTATTGGACGACCACCTTGCCATTTAGAATATTGCTGAGTCATTGGATCCTGAGGATGAGGTCAGCGTTAAATGCTGCCGTAGTACTATGGCACCTGGTGATTTCACTGAGAGGTGCAGCTGTCAAGGTAAAGACCTCTGTGGGTCCTTCTGCACCTCATGCCAGCTCAACCCAGTTGCTAAGAATAGACAACAATCCCCATTGAGACCATGAATATAACCCTAAGTTACAGTACATTATTGACACAAGCACAAAGGCACACAGAGAAAATGGTTAGATAAAATCTTGTGGGTGAGCTGTTTGTACTCAAAATGAGAGATTCTTTTATCCATCGTCACTGCTATGATTTTATTTGCATAATTTGAAATCAGGACAGGACTACTTTCACTGTCACAAAATAGGTTTCACCCATTGAAAGGTGTATTGTCCTAAAAAGTGATGAGGTATACAATCCCAATCTGTGGTCAGAACAGATTGTCGTATAAAATCTTATAAGAACATACGTAAGTCATATGGTTAGTACAGAAGACAGATAACCAAAAAATCTCCCAGAGTGATGTGCTAAAAAACTTGCAGCTCTATCTGAAAGCATCAAGCCCACTTTGCAGTCGGTAAACACCTAAATTACAGTTAATTTACACTGATGAGAGAGAGAGTGGGCGAGCAACTGGTAAATACTCAGTACAACTGTAGCCAGTGTCTCAGGAAGAGAGAGCCCATCTCGGAGTTGGCAGAGCCACGCGTGGGATGGATTAGTGTCTTCTTGTTTATTGCGCTTTAATAGGATTTGATTTTATAGATTTTTTTGGCAATTCCTCCTCCTCCGAACACGCCATCTGAGAGCTGTGAGATATATAATATGGATTAAGAAATGCCTTCTTTGAGAAAAATGTGGTTGTTGCTTTGCTTCAGGAAGATATTACCCTGCCTTTAAAGTATTCAGAAGTGGATGTTGTATTAAAGTAAAAAAAAATTTAAAAAAAATTAAAATAAAAATCCTTTTTCGGCCAAAAAAAGAACAGTCTTCATGTTAGCATGTTGCGTGACCCAGATGTATAATACAAAGGACTATCAGATGGACTTGTAGGAAGTGGAGTAATTATTGCCGACAATGAGAACTTGAAAGTGATGTCATGTCATCTTAGCTCAACACTGTGAAGATTACAGTAGCAATTCCACCCAGATATTGGATTATGTTACTCCCAGAACAGATGAGCCAGTTCAGGGTTTCCAGAAGTATCCTGAGAGGCAGCATAGCAGCCGTGTCAAGAGTCACACTTTGTAGAGCGGTGTTCAAACAGTACAAATACCCAATGGCACCTGTCAGATTTAGAGTTAGGGCGACTATTTTATATTTTAAAAAAAACTGCCCCTCTATAGAGTAGGGTCCCATCACTGCCGTTTCAAAGTACTGCCAAAAACATGTCTGTCTGCATATTTATGGGAGGATAGCTGTAAAGATGGAGGTCGTAGTGACATCAAAGTTAATTCAATTACCTATATGCTGACTAAGTCGCCATGGGACTCTTGGAGCATACAAACCGGATCATAAGTCTTGCCATCTATTAGATAACACTTGTGCTAAATAGTTGGCTATACCCGTAGAAGGCTCCCATGGGTACAGCATGTCATAAAAATTCACACTTTAATATTGATGCACATGCACAGACTAAGTTTTACAATGTGTAATCTGTTTTAACAGTACAGCAGAAAAAAATTACTAAAAAATCCAGCAAAAAATAATTAATGAGACAACCATATTGCCAAAAAGAAAGCAGCAGTTATTGGGGATAACCTCGAGACTACAGAGGAAATTATATTGCATTTTCATATACATACCAAGGCAATATTATGTCAAAAGTTTCAAAAGCTTCAGTGCCAAGTCGAATGTCGCTTTTAACAGCCTTTCTGCACAGGAGCAACTGTAGGTAAAAGACACAGCAATCACATTTATCTAGAACCACCAGGCAACATAGTGGGGATGTTTGGATTATCTGCTTAGAAAAACACACCCGACACTCCCCTCAGGAGAAAATGTTGACAGTCTGCTCTCTTTGCTGTGAGCTACGTGTTCAAATATTCAACTAATTATTTAAGTGGGTGATCAGGCGGTACTTGGAGGATTCCCACAGAAAGCTGAACATAAATATTTCAAGGCATTTTTCTCAGAAGTAAAAAAAAAAATATATAGAGGGCTCAGATTGTTGCCACGGATATGAATTGTAGTGTAATTTTAGCCAGCAAATTACACGTAGGTAATCATTTTTGGGGAATGAAAGATTGCTTCGCTATTTGAAGGGGAAGGTTGTCGCCCCTTAACTTGACAGTCATTTTATTGCAGCCATTAAACCCTGAAGAGCCTCAAGTTGTTAACATGACAGAGACAAAGACAGGGAAGCCCAACATTTAGTTGCCCACTCTCCATCACAAGAGAAGAAGGGAAAAGGGCAATGTATCACGACAAACACTTTTTTCCCAGCGCTTTATATTAAATGTAAAAACCAAAAGTGCTCCGGGTGCCGATTAAGTTTGGACAGAGCGGAGATACAATTGGCTTTGGGCGTCGTCCAAACTGTAAGCCTCCAAATTCAAACCACTAGAGATATATTTTCTCCCTTTTGGCCTTCCTCTTTAATATAACGAGGCAGTAAGAGAGCTTCCTTTCGACTCCAGACTTTCAAACTTTTGTCATATTTTTTCCCTTATCTGTATTAATTCCACTGACAGCCTGCAGATAAATTCAGAGCTGTCTCAGAGCCACAATGACAGCTCCCGGAAATCCTCTGTGGCAAAGAAACTTGTCTTTTTTTTTTTTTTTCCCTCACAAGCTGTGGGATAAGGCTGAGAAACCCCTAAGCACCCAAACCTGCCTTTTGCATGCAGATTCCTCAGCTAGATTTAAGAATGATGTACCAGTGTAATTTCATGTAATCACAACAATTAAATGTCACAAAAAAAAAGGCTTTAGCGTATAGATATTATTCTTGCAGTTACTCGCATGTGACTGCCTATGTCCTTTGTATGAATGGGGAATGGAGGTTAGTGGAGTAGAAACAGTGAGAGGGACTTAGAGGAGAGAAAATAAATGGAGGCTTCTCACTTCATTTGCTGCAGTGTCTCCCAGCTCCAGAGAGGGAAAATCATCCTCTATGTAATATGTCAAATCTGTGCTCAGGAGCCATCACGATCCTTGTCACATTGCTGCCTCCCTTCTGACTTTCAGAAACTTTCCAAATATCTCAAGAACTTACCTGGTCTTATTTTTTTTCGCTGAGGGTTTTTCTATTCTATTCGCATCTATTACCTTTTCTTTTCGATTCTATCTCTATGAGAGATGTTTATTTTCGAAATCTACATCTGTCTATCTACGTCTAGTCTTTGGCATCAGCTCCCGCAATGCGAGGAGTGTAGTAACAGATCAGTACAAGGAGGGGTCGCTTACTTTGTGTCATAATCACACACACACACAACGACACGGACACACACACACACACACACACACACACAACCTTCTCCTATGCACCAGTGTCCGTAATGGGCAGCCTTGTCACTCCCTCAGCTACTCAAACTGTTCTGCAATCCCTCCCTCCACCTCCTCCCCCTCCCCACTGTATTCTTCTCCTCCGCTCAGCTGTCTTGGCAGCAATTTGTTTTCCCCAAGTCCCCACACTGAAAAAAAAAAGAGCAGTGGAAGACATAACCACAGTTCCCTAATGACTACATTCAGTTGGGCAGCCAGCTATTGATGGATGCAGTTTTACCAGCCATGTCAACATATTGCACCGTATGTAAGTGGGAGTGCCATGGACTGAACCATGAACCAAAACATCGTTACAAAAAAGAAACTTGTCAATTACGAGGTTATATAGTGGAAAATTCTGACCTGAGTGAAGGAGGATAATGTTAATTTACAGGAAAGGTTACTGTAATACAACAGCAACAGTATCCCATCAATAATCTGTCAATTACCTATCTTTAGGACTCTGATCTTAGACTTATTTAAGAGGAACTTTCTTCACAGTCATTTGGTGGTGCATAAATACATAAATTGTATTTTGTTGCACATCTATTATATCATTATTGATCCCCATACCTGCCACTGACTCAAAGGATTATTCATATGAGTGCATAGCTGAAAGAAGGACCAGACAAAATGGTGTAAATGTTGTGTTGACAGAGAGGTTCCAGTGAAATACCAAATGGAAAAGCTAGTGTAAGTCTATAATATCAATATTACACCCTCAGCCTCCTTTTTCTTGATTGATATTAAATGACCCACTAATGAGTTGATACTGAATCCCCACTTCAGGACTTGGCTCTTGTTTATTCAGGCCTGCTGTAGACTCCTCCAGTTTGCATGATGTATTGTATTTAGCCGTACTTTTAGCACTCTCTGTATCTCACCACTTGAGTTGATTGATGAGGTATCTCACGGAAATAAATTCAAAATCCTGTGACTTTTATTGCTCCGGTTGTTGCCAAACCATATGGTCACCATCATCTAAAAAAAATACAAGAAATTCTGGGTTTCATTCAAAAATAGCCTGGGAACAGCTGCTGTCTATGCAATGGGAACCGGTATAGGTGAACTGAAAGGGAGGCCAATTTCATTGCGGAAACCAGGCATTTTGCCCTATGATGTCAGGGTCTCGTCCAAATGTAAGGCTAGCGCGTGGATAGGATGCCGAGGGTCTGTCATCTCTCACCGTTATTTGGGACGACGCGTGCTTTGGAGCGCAGCATGACCCCACCGTCGAGGAATGGAGACTGGGAGAAGGAGCGGGGCGAGAGTGGGGGCAGGCACAGTGCTGAAAGGCTAAGTTCCCAGCAAACAAATCCTTGGCAGGCCAACAGTGAGACTACTGTACTGAGCTTCTTATTACACATAAACATGGTATTCCGGTTTTAAGACCAGCGCATTAACAACAGTTACTCAGTCTGAGTGTGAACTCACACTGTCATTCAATCACTTGCTTTGAACCCGAAGAAAATTGGTTGGGAAGATTGGTCCTTCAGATCCTAATTTTTGCAAGACACATTTTGGACATGCATGCACACAAAGACACATAAAATTTCACTGCGAGCAAAATGCTATAATTTGAATGTTGTTGTCTGCCAAACTGCATCGCTGCACCTCATAGATTGGACAGAAATAAAGCATTCAGTAGTTTTTAAAGAGCATCCAGAAGAAAGAAGATTTTGTGAAGCCCCGCAAAAACAGTTTCCAGCATAATCCCCCAATTTTCAACTTCATTAGGTGCCAGATGTCCAAGGGATTTCATCTGATCGATAAACCTGAGCGATGTTTATCCCCGAGTGTGTACCTTTTATTATGGTTAATACCTGCAGGCGTCTCTCCGTTAGCTGCGCTCCTTCCCTTGAGGATTGCAGAACAGATTCCTGAGAAGAAAACATTAACACCATAACGCACATCGTGACATGGAGGTACATTGTTGGGGGGAAGGTACGAAATGAAAAGTATGTGGATTGTTATCCACAACGGTAACCACGGCGATTTCTAGGATAACTGTTCGGAGGCTGAGAAATGTTTATCGCCATAAGTTGGCATCAGTTTCTAGGAAAACTTGTGCTTGTTCACCCGTGTGCTGGATGGGAGTCATTTTGCAATTTTTTTTGCTGAATGAGTAAAGAGAACAATTTCTCTGCATTTCTAAGTAGGCATAAATAATGAAGTGATCAAATTCAAGATATACCATTCTCAATTATTTATCATGTTTAGTGTATAGAAATATGACATGGTTGTGATACTGGCTGTGAACTGTAATCAACATGGCCTTCCTTTTCACAAGCCTCATCATACATAAATGCATTAATGGTAAATCTAGATAAATAAATTCTTAGTTAACTCTTAGTTAGTTGTTCTGGTACAAACTGTTTGATTCTGACATCAAAATAAGCCGAGTCATTAAACTTTAAAGTTGCTAGTGCCAGCACCACTGTATGAATGATTTTAGGGGGGCTGACAGAGATATTAATGATGCAAAAGTATGCGTGCATGAGTGTGCACGTGTCTGCATGCGTCAGACCCCTGCCAAAAAAAAGAGGCTTTCAGACGTAACGATGAAGTGCTACAGACCAGCCCCCACACCTACTTCACTTCCCAGAGGATGTGAGCACCTGAGTGGAAGCAAACACAAAAGGTAAGAAGAAGAAGAAGTCTGCCCTACACACTTAAAAAAAAAAAAAAAGGAGCGTGGGAAGCGAGCAGTTCAACATGTGTTCTCTTTACATACCATCGGACTGCAAACATTAACCACGGCGTGTACATAAGAGAGCTGGATTGTCTTGCAGGGATTGAAAAAAAAAAAAATCACATTAAAAATCTCATTAAAATCGGGTAATCATGCTTCGCCTCAGGACTGAGGAGGGGGAGGGGGGGGGTTTGGTAGAGGAAATGCTTACAAGTGGAATCAGCTTGGGGAGGAATACATCTGCTTTTGCTACATGCCTTAATGCTCCCGAGTATTATTAATGCTGAGAGGAAATAGATCCCATGTGGTACGGTGGAGGGAAAAAAAAAAAAAAGAGGATGTTGCCTCTTCTCATCCTGTATTAGGTCATCAACTGATTTACTACCGTGCCTGATTCATGTACAGTAAAAAAAAAAAAAAAAGCATTATCCAGCAATGTAGTCCCACACTGGACATAGCAGGTGGCTTAGGGAAATAAACCTGGTGTGGGAGAACGGTCACTGGAAGTCTCATTTTGATGTGTGCTCCAAAAATTCCTTTGTATGTCTCTTGTTCCTCAGAGAGTGGAATAGCAATATATTACATACTGTATATTATGCCATGAAACTGGACACTTAAAAGGAGCGATTCTTTGTGGTTCTTTTTCCAGTTCTGTGCACCTGGATACATTGAAATGCCACCTATCAAGAGTCAAATGAACCTTGAGTTTATTCTGGCAAAAATCAAGAGTCAGGCTATTGTACATGGATTCCCTTTATGTGGTTTCGTCTTGACTGGCCTGAAATATCTAAATATTATTCCCTATATTGCATTAATGGCCCCAGATTTTGGTTGGAAATTGTACATCAATAATATTATCCCAATCATGGCTGCAACTGAAGAAAATATTGAATCTTTTGATCAACCGCACACCACTGGTGCCATTTTGCATTGCACATGGCCAGGGTCAAGAGGAGTTAAATAAACATGCTGATGTCACTCACCAACTGGCTGGCTGAATGACTAAAAATAATAAGCATTCCCGCCTTTTAGAGCCTCGTACCTTTAAAGGAGCGCCGAAAATATGTTCCTCATGAACCAGACTTCCTGCTGCTAGTTCCCTACTTGTTCCCGGCATTGCGAGTCGACATTTTGAGTTTTCCTATTTGCTTTGGCCTCCTGGATTTCACGGCCAGGAATAAGAACAACGGGCATCACACCGCTTCAGTGTTTTTTCTGTAGTTTTGTATTTGCACCAATAAAGTATTCTGAACAAGCCATCATTGGTAGACAGAAAGTATGTAGGCAGACTTTTGGCTACTTTTCATGTTGCTCTCTACAGTCCATTACCTTTCCTGACAAGCTGTCCCAGAATAGACATGGGTGACTTCTAAACTCCACTGCCATTGTCTTTAAGATAATGTTTTGTGTGTTGTGGCCAGTGCAGTTTTATTGAAGCATTGGGTAAATTGTAATCAGAGAGCACATATCAAATCAGCCAGCTTTGTTTCTCATAATTGGATAAAAGGACACATTCTGAACCTATCAATTATCCTTTCACTTTTACCTACTTTCTGTGCAAGACAATTAAAGAATACAGCATGTTTGACTTGGGAGGTTGGGTGTTTATCTGCCACTGGTTGGGAAACTGATTTTGACTGTGAATGATTTGGTGACTATCTGCATCATTTATGTGTACAAAAAGGTCAGGTGATTACAATCAAAAGTCTCCTGATTCCAAAGGTCTTCTTGCCCAAGCCACAGGGAACCATTATCCTCTGCATGGCCTTTTAGTGCTTGACAACTGACATTAATTACAGTGCTTACGCTTCCTTTTAATTATGCCCAATTATGTGGCATATGTAATAATGGTCCACATACGCCAAATGTTGAGATGATAGGTAGATTGATAGTTGGATAGATCGGCGGAACATCCTTTTGTGCTTGGCCCAAAATTAACACAGCAATTATTGCATTTTTATAGCACACAAAGGGAAGGCTAACTTTGACATCTCTACCATTACCTCCCAACAGGAAGGGAAAAACCGTCCGTAAATCAACCGGGCCATCTACAGTGGAGTATCGCACACAAGGCCGCTGTAAACGCTAGGGACATTAAGAGAGATGTGGGCACCTAAAACTGTTGAATTTATGACAGTGAATTTATATTCTCATTGCTGCGGCGGGCCTACTTTGAAGGGATGATTGATTCCTCCTCCTCATTACTAAGCTATTCAAACTCTACTATAGATTTTTGCTCCTCATAACGATGCAAATGGGGAAAGATAAACAAAACAAAAACCAGATCTGATAGAGCTGGAAATGCATTGTTGCTCACATGAGATTACAGGCTTATTCTGAGAATATGTAATGAAGCTTAACAAAGCTAGGAAATCACGTAAAGGACGGGGATCTTATTTTGCTATGGTTGACCTAATGACGCACAAGTGACCATTCATCATTCGTCTGCGCTTTAATTATCTTAAGTATGTTTGATCAAAGTCAAACAGCAATGAAAGTTTGCACCCTGGGCTCTCATAGCATTAAAACTACTGTTTTGGTGGTTTTGTTCATGGTTGCTTAGTGGGCACCAAACACAAAGGACATTTAAAAGAAAAAATATCACATGAATCCAAGAAGTGGCCATTTCAAAAGTAAACACTTTCTGCTACATCAAGTTCAGGAGCGCAACAACATGGAAAAACAACTTCAAAGTGAGAGAGCACCACTCGATTTTTCCATGAATCATCCTTTCTGGAATAATGCTTGTAAACCTTAGATACCCCAGCACCCTGGAATAGCACTTATGTATGACCAAAAATGCTCATAAGAACCACAATGATTTCTTAATGGTACATATGCATCGAACTGCATTGTGGAACTATTAAGTATAGGATCTTTTGACCGAAAGGGAAATTATGAACTAATTGGAGAAATCATGTCACTTGGAAACCATAATTGCTCCTAACATCTCTGAAAATGTACTTGAGATTTGTCCCCTTTTCAGCTAAATGCATTTATTCAACGCTAAAAACAGCTGTGAGGATGATGAACTCCAAATTATGTTTGCCTTCAGCAGTAGATACCACTAAAATTGCCTTACTGTGTTGCAAATGAAGAAACAGACTAAAATAGGGATGCACCCTCTATGAAAAACTGCACCGCTTTTGTTGTCTTGAATTTAATATCCACACTGTATAGATATTGCACAGATGCAGTTAACAAACACATTTTAAATAGACAAAGGTAAGATTTCAAAGATAGAGGATAGAAAAGGAAAAATACAAGAGATACAACAGTAGAGATTAAGCAAATTTGTGCCCCAAAGCGTTAATATTTTTACAAGATAGACCTGGTTCTATTTCTAGATCTACGCACTTGAAAACATACAAAATCTGCTTGAATGTCTTGTATCCGGATCATCTTTAACTGTATTCAAAATGCAGCTGTTACTGTCCTTTTTATCTCTCTCTTTCTCTCCCTCTCTCTCATCTCCCAGCCCTCAGTGTTGTGCTTTCTTCTCATTCATTTTTAATGAATTGTTTCAGGTGCAGGCGCGAGAAGAGCAAATCAAGGGGACATTTAGCACTGGGAGAAAGGAAGTGACTATTGAGCCGATAAACCAAAGTAATGAAAACAGGAGCTCCAATCTCAATGCTCTCCGCAGGACGTTTGTCTTTTTCTCATAAGTGGCGTGCCAACTCAGTGGCTCTGCGTCTCGTGAGCCATAAGAGTGTCAGATCCAAGATTGTAGAGGCTGAAACTTGGGCCCTGGGCCTATTGTGTGAATGAATTTCCATTACATTTTTTGACTTCATTTTTGCACTTGTATGGTATCATGTGCAGTGAACATTTTGGTTTTTGCGGGTGCTTGTGTGTACACGTTACGGGTGGTCAAAAATTAGCCTATTTGTGAGAGATGGAACACCTACCAAATTCACCATGAGGTCATGAGTGATGATAGGTTGAGGCAGAGTGTGTGAACCTATTGACTCTGTGGCAGCAGGACAAATTTGGCAGCACAAGGGCTAAAGTGTGCCATCATTCATTTTCTCACATAGAGAGGCCCATAAATAGGGAACGACTGACATAACTGTATAACTCTCCGAGTCGCGGTTACTATACAAACAATGTGATTATGCTGACATCATAGCACTTTGGTTATATGAGGGACTATTAGGGCCTGACCACACTGTCCTCGGACTTGGCCAGCAACAGGGACACACTTACGTAATGGGAGAAGCTGTATGGCCTCAAACTTGGACCCAGTGCTGCTTTGGCAACAAGCAAGAAGCGAATCATTCTGTGCCAGGGTGGCACACTGAAACGAAGACCTAGTACACAATTTGCATTGTGACTAAAGCACATTAGAAATTGTTCAATGTTAAGAGTTTTGTTGCAAAATGAGACATCGGCCATTTGAAAAAAGTGACTCCTACCTCCATAATTAATATTTAATACTTCGGAATAGAACTCTAAATATATACTGTTTTGTATATTCTTTTTTAAACATCTCAGATGCATATATGGTCCTGAGAGTGATTTCTCATTACAATGATTGAAAAAATATACAATGAATTAAGTCAACCTGATCACATGTTATCATCAAACTTACTGTATGTAGTTAATGTATCTGTTAAGGATTGGCTTTGTCTGAAAAGACAATTGCCAAACCCTTTTTGCTCATGATTGCTAAATAGAGCATTTTATTGTGAGTATAGGCTGCATGTTTACTGTGGCACATGCTGTCAGGGAATGAGGGAAAAGCATGGCAGCCTTTTTTGTTGTTTACTTCCCAAGCTATATTCTTTTCCATAAGTATACACATGCCCACAGTATAACACAACACAGCAAACCCCTCACTGATTATAATTGTTATAATTTTGCCTAATTGTCTACCTGGATTGCATGAATTACGTTATTTTTGAGGCTGGTGTGGGCCGTCTACCTGCAGTTTGTCAAAGTGACAGGCGCCAACACATTTTTTTTTGGCTTCAATTTAAAATATGAGATCCAAACTAAAGCTATCCACTTAGGTATACTTTGGCCATTATACCAAATAAGACTAAAGAGACAAAAATGCTGTCTCACTAAGGGACTGACTAAACCTATAATTGAGGTATTTCAGACAGACACACTTTTACACCAACTATAGCACAAAAACATGCCATATAAACCCCCTTTACGATTTGAAGCATATATTCAGCATTTACAGAGTGAGTGTAATGAGTCCCCAAAATGCCTGTCTTCAGACTGCTGAAGGTTCACCTCACAAAAATACTTTGTCCATGAACTGTGTGTTTTATTGTCTCTCTCCTCTGCACAGAATAGTTAGCAGTGGCCACTCCATGCTAGTGCAACGCCTCTACTGGCCAAATAAGGAAATCTACCACTGAAGCCCAGGGGGATGTTCATTAAAATGACGATTTCATGCCAATACTATTCAAATCAGACAGAAAAAAAAACATTTTATTTGTTTATTTATTTATTTATTTATTAAGCAGACTGCTCGATATATTGTGATTAAGCTGATGAAATGCCTTCGGACCAACTACAGGATAGACCCAGTATTTCTTTACTTATATCCAATATCAACACTTCAGAAATCCCTATTCGGCTGGTTGTGGCAGACGCTACATTACACTTTAAATGCTGATGACAATGTGAATCATAAAAAGATCCCTAAAAACATTTTGGGGAGACAACATCCAATTCACTGCAAATGGGATATCTCACCGCCTACTAACAAACATGAATCACAAAATTGAGGTGTAATGGTGTCAATTCCAAGAGTTTGTGGCAAATGGCAGCCCACCTGCTGTGAAAAGACAATCTTCCCAGCGGGGCGCCAAGATCCACAATGCACTCTGTTATGAGCTCGCTTAATAAAACACATTTTTATGATGGGAGTTTTATATAAAAAATGGTAATGTATAATCAACATTGTGTGTGAGAGATGGCATTTGCCAATCAACTGCAGATGAACTGTTTACTAGTCTTTTCTCACATCACTGTTTAGCAGGTCCTGAAAAGATTAAATCTATTTTATGTCAAGCATGGTCAGGAAATGTTGTGTATAGCACCAGTAGCTATTGGTGGTACTTCTTTGAATTTACATGATTCATATGTGTGAAAAGATAAACCAATTTGAGAATGTGCGTTCTGTCTATGATCTGCGAAAATGTTGTTTGCGTTTGTTTTTTGACATTGTATTTTTTTACTTTCTGAGCATCTGAAATCTGACCTGACATTTTAAAAACAGAAGATTTCTGTAGCATAGACCAGTAATAATTCATACAAGGATTTGTGCAAGAACCAACTTCCTACAGTAGGAATCAAACACAAACTATGTATCTTACAACAGCCCCTTATGGCACAGGGCATCCTCCTAACCAGGGGTTACTGGAAGGAGAAAATAAATAATTATAATAATAATAGAAGGAAGGGGAGTCCGACTGGTAGTGTGTCATGTTGTATTGTTAAGGATTGTGACCTCTGCTGTCTATCTGTTTATCTGCTGCAGGAAGAGGAATGCCAGCCGTTGTTTTCTAGCGGAGGGAGAGAAAGAACAGAGAGGACTGCAGCCAAGCATGACACAAGAGACTGTACGAATATGGACGGACACTTATTTCTTTCTCCTGTCTCCCCTCTCCTTTTCCACTTCCCTTCAAAGAAAAAAAAAAAAAAAGAGACAAAATCTACAGTGACAGAAAGCCATTTCCTTCTGCATAGGCAGAATTGTTTTTACGGCTTAATTGAGTCTTTAAGTTTTCTAGTTTCTTTTCCAGTTTTTTTTTAGTTTTCTACTCTACTCTACAAGTTAGACTGCATTCCCAAAATTGGGCCTGCATGGGTAAAGATGGTATTTAAATGGTTCAGTTCTGGGTAACACCGACTATGTTCCCCAAAATTGACAGGTACCAAGGGCTAAAATTTAGACTGCGCCTGAGATGCTTCATTATAAATTTTAGGGAGAGTGCGACATCCATGTTGTCAAAATGTACTTGCTGAGAAAGCACTTAAATCAATTATTTGACAGCAATATTTGTTGAGCAGAGGAGCAAACAACAGCTGCAGCGCTACGGAGTGACAACCCACAGAGACTGAAGTCTCACACAAACAGCAAACCACACTAATTTGGGCGGTTCATACTGAGTCAAACACTATTTGTTTCATACACAGCATTGTGAGAATTTGTCACTTGAGGTGGGTGTATCCATCACTGGGGGTGTCAGCAAAAGTATATATAACAGGAGTATTCATTCATTTTCTGTATCTGTTTGCTCCTATTCGGGGTCACGGTGGGGGCTGGAGCCTATCCCAGCATGCTTTGGGTGGAAGGGTGGGAAACACCCTGAACAGGCTGCCGGTCCATCACAGGCCCAACACAGACAGACAGACAACCAGTCAGTAATATTCATATTTGTGGGCAATATATAGTCTCCAATCCACCTGACTTGTCTTTGGAATATTGGAGGAAAACCACACAAACTTCACACAGAAAGGACCGGGA
This sequence comes from Centroberyx gerrardi, assembly GCF_048128805.1. Taxonomy (NCBI): domain Eukaryota; kingdom Metazoa; phylum Chordata; class Actinopteri; order Beryciformes; family Berycidae; genus Centroberyx; species Centroberyx gerrardi. Next base: position 13,164,527 of record NC_136019.1, read on the forward strand.
ATCCTTCTTGCCATGAAGTGACAGTGCTAACCACTATGCCACCCTCCTATAGTACTATTCCAAGTCTTAAATTTGTCAAACTATACATTATGTCCAAAGATATAGGAACATTTTGACCACCCACAAATTCTCCAACAATAAGCAAAATAACTTCTTCACTGTATTTCCTTTGTGCAGAAAGAGAGGAAAGAGAACATGCAAAGCAAAGGTTTCTCCTCTATAATAAAGAATGAAAATCCAGCACAAAGGGTCTAATGTTGTTTTTTTTTTCACTCTGTGATTATGAGGGTAAAGCTTTCAACTCGGTGGTGAGTGTTTTCTTTCTTCCCCTCTGTGGGCACGGTCCTAAACACAACAAAACATTCAGACTTCTGAAAACTAAAATGAGTTGTTCAGTGGTTGATTTGCTCTCAATCAAGGAAGGCTCTAGCCTCTGTACACCTAAGGCAGCTTAATCACTGTTTTTGTATATAAAGTGTGTAACTTTATGGCTAATTTGCATCTTTGCCATCTCCATGGGGTTTGGAGCATCTGCCTAAGGGGTGTGTTAATTATGTCTAATTTTACACTTCGTCTTTTTGAGAGGGACCCAATTTGGAGTCTGGCCCCCTTAGCTTCCTTAACCTGCCATTTACCACTCATTTCTGCAAAGTAAACAGCCTGAACAATAGATAATCAGAGAGGGGAATGATGAGGAGAGAGTGGCAGATGCGGCTCTGCATTGCAGATATCTGCTGCCTCTGCTTCAAATCAATCGGCAATTAGCGCCATTTCACCGCAGCTGTTATGGACCGATTTATTTCGCTGGAGTGATCCCCTTTTCTGAGCGCCCCAAACGTAATTGCAGAACCCTCCGAGGCCTCGCTGAAAGAAAAGAGAGAGAGCAAGGGTGAGAGGGAGAGAGAGAGAGAGAGAGAGAGAGAGAGATGGATGAGAAGAGAGCATGAGAGAGGGGGAGGATGAGATTGAAAGAGAAAGAGAGAAAGACACAGAGAGAGAGAGAGAGAGAGAGCGGAGAATGCAAGGACAGAATTTTCTGAGTTCAACGGTACAAGCAGGCTGCGGCTCTGATTTAATTGTAGCTGAAGTTTCAACAGTTGAGAGCTTTTTCAGAACTCAGACGAGCAACTCTCTTGATAGAGTTCTTTGTATTTTTTTTTCTTTGCTGCTGCAAAGAGGAGAAATATATCAATCGGTGTATGGCTTCTGCTATTGTCTTCTGCACATCTGTGGAAGTGGCATAGACACAGATGTTCAAAGCACAAAGCAGAGTCTTCCCATAGTTCAGGATAGGCAGGACACAAGACACTGCCCATGACACAGTACTATACTTTTTTTTCCGCAGTTAGCCAGTCTCAACATATTGAGTATTTTTCATAACTAGCTGCATTCATTCACTTTGTACCCTGCCCAAATTTGATATAAAAAAAATGCAAATTCCAAACTTTTTCATCCCCTTTCGGATGGTGGAAGTTTAATTATTTCCACCTATTCTGAAGCACAGTTGGAAAAACAGCCTTGTCTGCAGGTTGGGAGTATGATACCCATTGCCAAATTCCTTCCCCAGATATCGAGAATACATCTCATATTTATTTACATTGTGTGCACTGACGTTTTTGCCGAGCAAGGTGCATATCCCAAGTGTTCGGTGGAACGTTGGGCTAGTGAGTCTCATGAATTCCTCTCTGAGTACACAGACTTGAGACTAAATTTTCTCTACAAAGCATAATGCATGCACAATAATCCCAAATCACCGGGCCCACACATAGACACTTGGCAGTGTGGGGGTGTTGGGGTGTGGAGGTGGGCAGGGGAAAAAAACATGCCTAAAATCATTTAGACATGCGTGGTGCCATTTTTATGTATTCATTTATTTTTAGGTACATCTCGCCCTGTTTTGAGGTTGAGGATGATGGTACACAAAATTTGTATTGCAAACATACATGAACAAACACATTTCTGTACTGCCCCCTTTGGAGTTTCTGTGTATGAGCCTTGAAACAATGCTTTACACTCAGATGTAGTGATATCTGGGTATTTTCCTAAAATCACACAAGAACTAGACCTTCAGTATGGACACAGCCCCTCCTGCTATTCACTGGAAGCAGTTGGTAACAAAACTGCCACTCTCTTTATGCCTGTCAGCATGATAAAGTTATTCATTTCATCATTTCACCATCTGACAGCCAAACACATGAGAATTGATATGGCGAACATCATGACCGGGCTAACAAAACAGCAAAGTACATGTTTAAAATCGGATCCTTGGCCATCTGTAAATAGTTGTCCTGCATGGGAATCTACAGGCTGTGGAGGAGTGTCTACCCTGCTTCATTTTCCTCTGTCTAACCCCGCTTCTCCATGAGTATATAGAACCCTGAAGTCAATGTAACCATAAAGCATGTTGCATCTTTTTCCTATCGTTAACAAGCCTACTCCTTACCTCAGACAGCACACTGAGGTACAATTCCACTTGAAAATCACAGTGCCAGAGCAGTTTGCCACCACAACCTGCAATTAGGTTTGGCCAAAAGTCATAGTCTCCTCCAAATCCTTATGGAAAGTATTTGGTTTCTATGGAAACCCTTGTTGTTACATGGTGGGAGACATGAGTACACTGAAAGGTGGGATGGAGTGCCGAATGTGAGGGATAATAAGCAAAGTGTTTTTTCAGGTGTCAAATTAAGATATTTTTTCTCTCACTGGCAGCAAATGGAATGACATTTGTTTTCAATACACCTCAGGAGAAGAACAAGTGACTATATGTGTGTTAGTTGTATGTGTTATGTTTCATTGCATCTGTCTCTTTATTCACTACCATACACACATCCCCTGGAACAATGTACACAGTGCCATTTAAGTGAGGTTGTGGCGATGTGTTTCACGGTCTTGTTACCAATCACATTACACACCATCTGAAAACTTTCAAGTCCTGCTGGTTTCCGGCCAGATGCATACTGTAGCGTATAGATCATCATCACGTCAGAGATAACCTAACCCTCGCAACCCCACTTTGTTAATTCCCCAAGCAATTTCTAGGATTACAAACTGGCCCGCAATTTCATTTTAACTGATCTGCCATCCCTAATTCAGGCAAAGAGTAAAAGCAAGCCAAGTGTTGAGCCCTCACCAGCCCTCATTATCTCCACTAATCCAGCTTATTGCAATAGGTGACAAAGGTTAAGTTCTTTTTATTTTGTCATTTTATTATTTATTTTTATTATAGCCATTTGGATGGTCCATGAGGTGTTGAGCAAAGTTTAAATACTTTATCATTGCCTTATGATTATGCCTTATGATTTAATAACTTGCACACAACAGTCGTTCATTACAAATGAAACATATCAGTCAGTAACAGCATACAGTGTTTCCTCTGCATTCATGTAGCAGTGGTGCGCCACCACAGCAAGGAAATAAAAATGTGAAATTAAAATTAGTATTGAAATTTAGGCAATCATCTAAAGTGTAGTCCACATGTTTTAGAAGCAATGGCTTTATTATGAATAAAAGCATTTTTAGCATTGCAACCTCAACTTGAAACATAACTTGAACCCAAACAGTGACAGATATGGGACAAAACTACAATTATCCCCCCAAGCACCACAGCTGCATAAAATTAAAGAGGAAACACTGGCATGCACTGCAAAACATACAATGTCATCTGCTATTCATAGTCTTTGTAATGTCTGTCTTTGTATTGTTGTGTGCTCATTTCATTGTCTGAGTCCGTCATTCCTCCAGCATCAGTCCTGCTAACTTTTCATTCATTACAATTTGCCTTATTGTATTACCTCAATACCCTTGAGCCTCTGAAACCATTACTTGAATCTCCAAATGGGAACAGAATATTCATCATGAAACAATACACACAATATTTGCAATACATTTGCCTCCTGTTCATTTTAGTCACTGTGGATTTCCGCAATTCCACAGAATGTATATAAGAGATGTGTTGAGACCCTTATTACAATGCCACTTATTGATCCCCAAATCCCAGTATAAACTCCTGCCATGCTTGCCAAATAACAAAATAACATGATAGACAAAATGTTCAGGCCTTACAAAAATTGTTGTGCTGTATCTTTCACTTTTTACTGAGAATGACAAGCCCTTGCATGCAAATGATGAGGTAAAAGTCCCATGTTGTGGTGAATTTGACATAGATATTGATTCATCATCTTGATTACAGCTTTCTGTGTGATAACCAGCAGTCCTTAAAGCGCACAGCTGTGAATAACATGTGTGTGACACCCAGTCACTATTACTGTGACGTGCATGCGACGATAATTCCTCTGCTCATCAGCAATGTTAGGAGAGTCCACATATCCACTTACATGGTGGGCAGGGGTAAAAGGGATCATTGCTAAAAAAAAAAAAAAAAAATTATCTCACCCTCCCTTCTTTCTCCTCCCCCTTCATCCAGTCCCATCGTGAAGTAATCTTTGAAACTCAATCCCTTATCAGTAGGCCCCCGAAAAAATATGAAATGAAGTTCTCAGAAGAAACGTAGATAAGGAGTCAGCTGACTGTCAACACGCTGCTGATTTTATCTGCCAGAGAGAGAAAAGTACTAATTAAACAAATTCTTACTTTTTTTCCTCTCGTTCCCTCCGCTCTCGTCTTACTTCACACAAAGAACACGTTTTGTTAAGTCTTGGATCAACGTTCGTAATACGAGGGATGAATGAGTAATGCTGTGGATATAATGTTCTGTCCTGTATGAATTACTTCAGACATTAATCATAGGCGTCTTTACTAGAGAAGGTTTATGATGAATTCCATGCATTTATATTTACCTGCTAATGGCAAGCAATCAAGTCACAGCTTTAAATGTTTGCCTGCTCTAATGGGTGAATATCATCCTCTTACAGATTTTAAATGGTTGAATTTTCATATGTACCCTCTCCTTTCTTCCCCGCAAATTTTCACATTTGCTCTGACAGGGTTGTTCTCACATAGAACCTCACATCTGGCTCGTGGTCTTTTCCTCTTGGAAGTCCACTTAAGATGACAAAAGTAGCCGTCTGCAAAGATGTATGGCCTCAAATTATGTCCCGAGCTTTTCTCTAGCTGTTGCTGATGGCACTTTGGGAGCAAAGCGATAGCGAGTTGTGAGAAAGCAAAGTGGCTGGGCTTTATGACCTATTGCCTTGTCTGCCATCTGCGGGGATCAATTAGTCTTCCTTGTGTATTAGCTGAGAGCAGAAAAAGCTGGAAAATATATACTTTTTCCAGAGTAATAACATGGGGTTCCTACTAGCTTCCTGTGTCTAGGCAGCAGTGCTTTTAAGTGCTCTCTGCTTGTTAGATTTGTGGCTCACAATACAGAACGAGTGTCCATAGTATTGTATTTAAAAAATTGATATAAAAGAAAATCTGCTTTCAAGGATGTATGGAAAGGAAGGGGGCTTAGCTTTATTCCCACCCATGCCAAAATAGCAATGAGCCAAATGTAAAGCTTTGAAATTTTACTCATCTATAATTTATGTCACCTCCAGATATCCATTTGTTTCAGTGTCCCCTACTGCATTGTTTGGACCAAAGTGATTGACTTCAGGAGGAATGGGGGTGGATGCTGCTTGAGCCGGCAGTGTCAATGCACCGTATTTAATAGATCACACCCAAGAGGTAAACATGTATTTTTCTAGTCAGATGGTCTGTTCCTGTGCTATATGTTCACTCTGAACATCAGCGGGTCCATCTTGTGAGCTAAATAATCAATGGCTTCCCTTCCGGCAGCCTCAGGGCTATCTGGCCGAGCACAGCGAAAGGGAAACATAGCATGTTTGCTTTGGGAAATAAAAAAAAAAAAGTCTGCAGCGTTTATGACCCTCGAGGGCAAGCGAGGACGGAGCCATTTTCCTTCTTTACCAACTTTTTCTCCCTTGGGTGACAACTTGTCACCGGTATCAGGAGGACAAATGTTAATTGAGATTGACACCCTGAGAATGCTCTTTTGAAAAGGGTCATTGCACTGGGAAATAAGCACACTTTATCAATCTTCAATATATGTTTTTCAATCTACCAACACACGCCTTTTGGCAGCTGATAGAAAGCATTTTCCAGAGAATTTATCTCAAATGTAAGCCAAGTGGTACAGAGTGAACTTCTCAAAATAACATGAATTACTATTTTGGCAAATAACACGCCGAGGTATGACTCACTGAAACAATCTGAAGATACACTATATCTGTTTGCAATCATGCTCTCCTGCTTTCCTTTTATCTGTCTGTCCCCTTCGATCTAGCTCTCCATTTAAGGGGCCACATGGGGCCAAGATGGATTGCTCTCAAGATGCATTATAACAGACAAGGATTACCTATGCGGCCTAGATTGAGCACAAGATTGCAGGTCTTGAATTGTATTGAGTTCTTGGAACCAACATCTGTAGGCTTTATAGAAGCTCCATTAAAAATCCTTTCCTGATCGGCGTTTTGCTGGGGTTGTGGCTGATCAAATTTACAATATAATTGAGCACTGTAACCTACATAGTTTAAGACTAATGGTCTTGTAAAACGGATACTGTTTCTGAATCTCAACAGAGGATTGTGTACCCCTGCGCCATTTTCTATAACATAATTCACCCCTTGTTCCTCCATCCATCCATGCAGCCTTGCTCCCACTCCGAATAGCGACTTCAATCTCCGGGATAAATCCAACAAGCGTACGACCCCGGGACATTGTTGTAGTTAACTTCCTGTGTCCCAGACTTCCCAGGAAATGTCTTGCCTGAGGGGGGCTTTAAATAAGCACACGTTGATATTAGATTTTCAGGGGGTTAGTCATTAAATAAAAGCGTTACACGCAGAGATCAGAGTTCACATGCCAAGAGAATGTAATCGCCCTGAGTGGCTTGTGTCTAAACCTGGGAATTTAACATATTAGCCTCTCATACCCCCTTAAAAGGGTTGGAAACACTGATACATATTTTTTGAGCTTTGCAATCTGTGTGTTGCCCGTGATGACATACGACAATATCAGTCATCATCTCAACACTTGAGCGCATATGTGGACTTGCCGGCATTTCAGGCACTAAATCCAGTTCACTGATTTTTCCCGTGGTAAAAAACCTCAGTGGGTGAAAGGCATAATGTCGTACCAGAGTGCAGCTCTACATAATAAAATTTGAAAATGTAGAAATAGTCATCAGCCCCTGATTACACCAGGTGAATACAATTACTCACCGGGTAAAATATAAAACCAGCAGGACCACTGCCTTGAAATAATGAAAGATGAGTGGAATTATGAATGCACTTTATTTGTTATGTGTGTTTACAAGCAGTTCAGGGTTATGCTGTGGTGTGAAAGTAAAAGTGAAATGTATTGATTAAAAATGTGATTAAATTAAAATTGGGCAGGTGATCCAGGTTGTTTACATTGCGACTTAAATTACATCAGAAGCAAGATATGTTTGGACCAGAGATCATATTAGAAAAAGAGTAACACACATTGGATGCAGTCCATGAGACAAAAATGCCTTAACATTGATATCTATTTTTTGCAAATCAACTACACATATTACACTTTTTATTCTGAGAAGTACTTCTAAGCTGCACTGTTGGACTAACTACAAAAACAACCTGCTACAGTACAAAGGCACTTATGAGTCACAGTGTTTTTTTAGGATGTGTGAGACATAGTAGACTTTGTGCGACAGGCATTATACAATTATACTGTTGCTCAGCCCTGCACACTCACACATCTATCCAAAATAGACTGTTGCATTTGTGTCGCTGTCGTATCAGTATCCTGCGGAGTTCAAACTAATCTTAAATGTCAGTGCATGCACAAAGGTACTTTGATTTGCTTTTAAATATTTAACCTCATTCAAAATGATAGATGCCAGCTTACTTATAGAAGCTCTAGACTCCACATCTCAAGATCATATCCAATTTTCTCTTCTTTCCCTTTCTCTACATTCTGCTATAAAAATAAATAAAAAAAACAGAGTTATTTTCAAAGTTGGTGTCCATTACATAATCATATTAATAGTCTCTTCCTAAACCACCTGCTGGGCACCGGTGCTAATTGCTTTGGCCTTAGAGTCTGCCACTGTGCCTCACCTATGATTCTTTCCTCCAAATGAGATGACCCCTTCATTTGCTAACAATGAATCTTTTATACCGTGGAGGAGTATGCTTAAGCAGCGGCGGTGTGTGAATAGGGAGCGGGGAAATGGAGGAATGGAGCGAGTTGCAGAAAGCACCTCGGCACATGGAGGAGATTTCATCTGCTGTTATAAAAGCAGCTATCTTGGAGGGGAAGGGAGCAGATGGATGTGGCTGCAGATGACGTGGCTTCTGTTAGGCGTGTAGGACAAAGTGCAGCTGTATCTACAAGAGCTGCTCATGTTCGATCTGCTGCTACTGGCCAGGCTACAGTGTCTATGAAAGCAAAGGTATAAACACTTAATGGAAGTGGTCACATGCAGCAAGACAATCTCATGTGGCCATATGTGTTTTCATTGTCTGATATTCATCTTTATGCAAATAGGGTAAAAAAGGCTTTGGAGTTACAATGACCTAAAATACACACTATGGACATTTCTCTATTTGGAAATAAAAATGGCTTGGCTATTCATTGTGGATATAGTAATCTGAAAGAGAAGTAAATTAAAGCCACTCAAAATTGTTCTAAATTGACCTGGCCCTGTGACCACTTTCTGCATAAAAGCTTGGGGAAAAAAACGCAAATACAATAATTACATATAATCCCAGCAAGTAAATAGTTGGCACTCTACTGTTGCCAAACTCATATATGGATGAGACTGTTTCCTGCCAAATTGTGTGCTTGTACTGACTAAAAACCTTCTGCATGATCCAAAATCCTTAGGTCAACAAGCGTTGAATCAAACAACATGACTAATCTTGAACCAATCCACACTAGACCAGTAGGATTCCATTGCAAGGCCAAAGGGTTTGGCAGTACATACTGCATTTATTAAATTTCCCAGCTTTACTGAGAATAAATTACTTCGTGATTGTATTATTGATGTCTCTATTAATCAAAAAACCACTGTCGGTTTTGAGTAGAACATTCCATTGGCTGATGGGACGACTGCCTTTGCAACACTGGTTAGGTTATTCAGTGATGTAAGCATTCTAAAATTCAAACATAGTTGTGATTGGTTTTCATTTTTGCAAGGATTTGTGATTGTTCCTCTCCAAACTGTGAATACCTGAATAATGTGCACTAGGAGCGGATTCCTTTATTTACTCAATAAATCACCCTCTCTCCCAAATATGAAATGTGACATACACTTTCTTTTACTGTAATGCCAAGAACCACTCCAGCAGGTACTGCATGTTGTTGGTAATCTATTTTGTTTTTTGTCAGTGCAACAGATAGGAAGTAAAAACCAAGTTGGTCATTTCTCTTCAGAGAACAGTTGGCTGTGGTCAAACTTGCTGACACAATCATAAGAGGGTAATAAGAGCAGCTTTACACAAAGGAGACCTGCTAGTAAGGTTACCTGTGTGCCATTTGTGTAGAAAATACAAATGTCAAATGTTCTATGCTGAGATAGGAGAAGTATGTCCTTACTAATAGTGTAATTAACCTATCTGCATTTGGACTGGATTGCACTGTAGATTATGAGAGCTTGTTTTCAAGACAGAATGCTAAAATATAAGCATGTATAAAGACATTTATCAAGCTTAATATCAGCATATATGTGGGAAATTACTGGTAGCATAAAGAGAACCTAGGCAATAGAGAATGAGAGGTACAAACGGAACATTTAAAAGGTAAACAATGGCAAAAATCTGCTCAAAAATGTTTGTATTACAGAAAAGTATCAGATGAATGAGAATGTCACTGCTATTTATTAGCTCAGCCCCAGCCTCACTCATAACAAATGGAAAGTCTTAATCTGAATGCCATTATTTTGACAGCAGCAATTTGTGGAGACATCAGTAAAGACTACATTTAGGGGTTTCAGAGGGCACTTTGGTGTGTAAATGACTTTAGAATGTTCAGATTAATCTTGCAACTAAAAACTCACATAAATCCTATTCTTCGGTAGGAAAGTTGAGCAAATGGCATTCACATTTTGTGGCGTGCATAAATGAATGTTGTGTTGATGTACAGCTACACTTTATGTGAAGACAGATTTGTGTGTGTGAGATTTCAGTCAGAATGAGGAAACATCAACCTGTATTTTCCATCCCTTTCTGTGCGATTTGTAGAAACACAATACGACATAGCCAAAGGCCACACATCAGTGTACGACTGGTAGTTTTCAAGTGGACAAATGAAACGTCACAGCTAAAGTTACAGTGTGAGTTGATTTTGTTTTATATAACGACACAATGGAAATAACACAAACTCTCGCAGTTCAAGCAACCACATTAAATTCCTACTTCTCTGTTACAGGGGATTCGTAACGACAGCACAAAACAAATGCGTTACATAAATTTATGTTTCCTAATCATCATCATTCCATTTTTCATGAAAACACAGAACTAAATTTTAGCCGTAATATTATCCTGCGCTGTCAGTAAAACTAACTTCACTGACTCCAATGCACATTATTTTCCAATTAATTTTAGGATGAGATAGCACAGGCTGCCAAAAGTACGGAGAGGCAATAAAAAGCAAATGGTTCAAGTGTCCTTTTCCAAATGGTGTGCCCAATGAGGCCTCCCTAACCTCGGGCGAATGTCATTTGCCCACTATTATTCCCATCTTATTTATTTGGAATGGAACATCCATTTTTATTTCACATTTGCTCAGAAATCTAGACAAGGCAATCGCATCTCTACCGCTGGGCCCCCATATTGTTAGAAATTACACTTTCAATTTACCACCGCATAGCCACACTGTAGCCTGCCTCTTTTGTGATGATCGGCAGGGACAATTGAAAATACAATGGATTTTGGAGGACAAACTGCGACTGCTGTGATTGGCATCACAGACTCAATTTGATGGGGTCCTTGACTGCAGAGGTTGATGTGTGGAAAAATGGGGCAATAAAACACAACTCCCATGCATTTGTTCTAGCGAAAATATCTTGATTTAAGAGGAAGTTGAGGCATGTAAATAAATGTGTAGCAAAGTAAAGGATTTATTTGCCGTTTACGACAGCGAATCACTTGGGTGAACTTTAATATAAAGTCCTTTTAAGTGTCACTCATCATTGTCCATTTCATGCTCAGGTTGATTAGCCTGTGCTGTCCACTCAATAGACTTGTACATCTTTATGAAGCCATTCTGGGTGTGAATCCGTCTTGGTGTTATTACTTGGTGTTCCTGTTAAAGACTTGTCCGTGATAATAGAAAGTGTCTTTGCTATCTGTCCCTCAAGTCCAAACTGGGTAGGTAAATATTCCTCTGCATGTAACACATTGCATTGTTTAGCCAAGATCTGTTCAGACTAGGCCTTTAATCCTACTGGACTGCTATTGGCCTCTTAAGCACTCATAATGAATTTTGATTGTCTACTTCCCTATTAGGTGATGTTTAATTATACTTTTGCTTATGTTCATTGTTATATGTTTCATTACAACTTTTATGTTGGTGATGCTGCTCTCTCGGCCATATTTCTCTTGAACAAAAGCTTTTTAATCTCAATGTCACAACCTGTTTAAATAAAGCTTTACGTTAAAAGTGTCAAAATAGTAGTGATTGGGAAATTAGTTATTGATTCGGAAACTATAGCAAACTATTGATATTAAATTATATATATTTTTCGGTCCCATTTGGAATACTGTAATTAGCATAACAATGTTGAACTGATGGTGTGGCTCATGGCTTTTGTTTCACACATTCAATCATTGTCACATCCATCATACATTCATTGTGTGTGTGTGTGTGTCTGAAGAGTCCTGGCTCACTGAAACAGGAGTGGTGGCACTATTACCACAAGTGTTACACATGTACAACAGGATATTTTTAAAGAATGATTCCCCAGTTTCCCAGAGTTCTACCAGTTAGCCAGATGGAAAATCCCCACAGACACAGTGGATTCAGAAAGCTACCAACCACATCCTTGCACCCATGTCCCTTGGACAGTGTCCTCCAATTTATTGCTCACTGCAGCACCGAAAACATTCTGGCAAACGTGTCAGGTGGCCTAGCCATTTGAGAGACAGTCCTCTAACTGGAACATCCCAGGTTCAGTCCCTAGTGACCCTAAGTGTCCGAGAGCAAACACTGAAAGCACTCTGACCTCCCTCAAGGAAGTATACAGACAGACAACTGGAATCAATAGCACAGATTAATTATGACATTTTCATGGGATTAGCTACTACACTTTTAGCTCATTCTACCTATCATGCCATACACCTATTTGACAATTTATACCAAACAAATGGCAAAATCTTTATTTTATTGTATTTGTATATCAAAATCTCATTGCTTTTACTGCCTCGAAAATGTTAAATCTTTAGTGGTGACTTCACTGTGTACCAGTAGAGGTACATAAAAAATCCAGCCAACAAAACTATCACAGAGTTTTGAACAACCCTGCGCCTCCGGTAAGGCCACTCTGCAAAACCTCACCCCTCTTTAATATCCGCCCAGCATTGGGTGCCCCTATAACACACCAGATCTGAACCTGGGTCTCCAGTTGTTAAACATTTGCCAATCAGCCAAAGGCAACTCCCCATCTAGGTGAGGGAGAGGGGTTTTACAAAGTTTCGGGCGATGCTATTCATGGACTGTTACACCCATAGAAAGCCAAGCATTCATATCTTCCTCTGCAAAACAGTTGACCTGCTGAGTTCATTTTAAATGCGTGCTTGTTTGATTGAATAGTAAATGCTGACTTAATTCATTTGGAAATTTTAATATGGGACATAGTTGCCTCATCCAATTTTGTTTGGTATTAAAAAGGTTAAAGACCATGACATTAGCTGTGACTGACTAGTGTTGCTTCCGCGAGGGTCCCCTTGCCAATGAGGATTCGGCTGAGTAGGTTCCTCCTCCACGTAAAAAGAGGACTCTTGTTATGTGTTGTGCCCCAGAATGCAGAGCTTCACAGCTCACTGGGTTCCATCATCATTCCCACTACCTAATGAGTGATTGTTTGTGAGCTGATAAAATTAAATTGCAAGCCTCGCTGATTTCAGCAACAGGTGTTTTTTTCTGTCTCATAATAACACGAGAGGCAGTGTTCACCACCTACTCAGGATGATAATGCATTCTGGTTTGCCAATTCTCTTGGTTTACCAATCCATTCCCACATGCAGCCAAACAAGGGAAGGATTTGACCAATTATGCTTCATAGAGAGTTTTCATTATGAGTTTCACACAACTTATAATCCCTTCATATCAAAAGAAAAGGTTTACAGGCTGAACTCAAGTTAAAATTGAAAATGTTGTACTTCTGGGGTCTCTGACAGCAGAATCTTTAATATTTTTCTTCCTCTCCATGGTCTTTGAATGGCTATATTTAAAGGCTATGTATAATGAATGGTTGGGGGATTAGGTATTTGACACTGTAAGGTTTAGGCTGCAGGAACATTGGGAACTGAGGGAACATAGACATTAACCTTTCTGGGAGTTTGTCATGAGACAAATTTAGCATATTTTCCAGTGATCCATTTCCTGTGACTGGGACGTTTCACAACTGGAAAATAAAAACAATGCTTACCCACAAATTAAACTTAAATACTAAATAGGCTAGGTCCTGTGATTTCTTATTTATATAGCGGTCAGATGCTCCGAATTAGCATAAGAGTTCAACAGCTGGTTTTACTTCTCCAGTCCACTGAGTTTTTTTCACACTGTGAGCTGTTGTAGTGGATTTATGGTCATCTGAAACCACAGCATGACTTTTAGTTAATGGTAGAGATTGGGAGTCTGTTGTAAATAGGAGCGTGATAAGTTTGTGTCAACACAGTGATGCTCTGTGGCTTCTCCTGCCAAGAAGCCTTGGGAAACTTAGTCAATTCTAAATAGACCTTATTGGTTTGCTTCTTAGAGCCTTTAAAAGTACAGTCCAACAACTATTTATTTTCACCTCGTTGCACAAAACAATTGCTAACATAATATTAGGAACACTGATTATACTGCATGGCATGGTTTTTGAGAAATGGTATTGATAAATTTGTGTTTGAGATGATTTGGACAATTTCTTAACAGACAATAGCAGTTTTTAACATTTGGGCTCCCGTGTCATTCTTGCCTTGCCACTGCTTTTGGAAATGTTTCTGCCTACTGAGACGGAGGCTGTATTACAGTATGGAAGAAAATCTCCTGAGTGACAATCAAAAGTTAGCAAGGCATTTTCCTCAGATATAATGGAATCCTATTAATAGTGTTCAATCAAAAATGAGATCAAATATATCACTGAAAAAGTTCTGATGTAGTATAGCTAGGGTGACCACCTGTCCCACGGTCCTGCATCCCGCACGTCATAAGCAGTGTCCCGCATTTCAATGATTAGGCCTATTTTTTTTTTTTTTTAGTAAACAACATACTTATATATTTAACCGTGCATTTTCTAGTCGCTACTTAAGGAAACTGGTCTGTTTATCCCTCCTATTCTTGCATAAAATGTGATTTTCAACCAAACTATTAGCCTATTATATTTAATTCATTATATTTATTGGATTGAATAGGTCCTAGTGTCGTTAAAATAAACATTTCATAAAGCCTACCGATGATTTAAAGCAGGTTAATATACAACGCCACTGCAAATAGGCATTCCGTCTAATATTAAATCAATATTTACACAGCCTAATAATAGTCATTTAGGGTTAGTTAGGGCTCCCACGTGTCCCGCATTGTCCCGCAAAATCACGTCTGCTGTCCTGCAACGGAACAATTAAGAGGTGGTCACCCTAAGTATAGCTCCATGGCCATTTTTTTCTTTAAGCAAGTGAAAACATCTGACAATCGAGTAAGATATTTCCACTTTTTTCCTATGCTAATCAAACGGTTTATAAGTAGTTCATGAATCAATTGACATTATCTTTAAAGAAGTTTTACTCATTCAAAATTACTCATTCACTCAAAAAAACAGATTTTGAGACTAAACAAGATGACTTTTTTGCAGTGCAAAGTGGAAGTGGATGTGCTGTTTAGACAAGGCAGTTGTCAGAAATTGTCTTTTTCCAAATCAATTATGCATAGATAGTGCACAGCCTGTACTGTATACCACTTTTTTAAAAGTCGCTTTTGGTGTGTCTGTATCTCTTTCTTATTATTACCTGGGTTGGGGGATTTATGCCAAACCTGCATTTCAGCTACCTCATTCAATAGAATTTAGATTGTTTTTCCATCCAAGACAGTTCTTAATGAAATCATATCTGCAAGTACTTAATATGATAATCTCAATTATGATCAATTGTTGGGGTGTGAATATGCCATGACTTCTGTAAACAAAAGTAGTTCTGCTCAGTGGCAGGATTCACTTCCAAGCCTTCAGAGAAATAAAATGTTTTAATAGCCTCTTTTCCTGTTAATGATATTCTGTTCGTTCTTAACACACCATTGCACAGATATTGAAACCATTCATTTCTGTAATAGGGAAAAGGGGCCCACAGAGAACTCCATCTGAATGTTGTATTCTTGACAGTTCGTTTTCTGTGATAATACTTTCAACATCCTGCACTATCATCTGTTCAGTGGATTTACTGATCTTATAGATTTTCTTGCAGCTTGATCTTTTGGTTTGGTCAATTCCATATTTCACTGCAGCTAGGAAATCACCTCAAACATTACTGACACCCTGTATCCTTAACTGTATAACTGAAAGATGTATTAAAAATGTAATATGGAGCTTTGGTGAGTCAAGGATCAGATTTAGCATCTCAGGTCACTGCATTAGCAGTCATGTCCATACATGCAGGACTGCTTCTCGTTGTGTATTTATGAATACCTTCCACGAAACAAGCGAAAAGCCTTCTGTGGTCTTGCCGTAACCTCAAGTGACCTAGAGGTGGTCTGCCTGAGGGAAACACGAATACAAATAATACATTTCTGAGCGCTTTTCACACAAGTTGCTAAGCACATCAATAATCAAGCGTGTTAACTGGAATAACGTTTCCGATCGGTGCTGGTTGTCTCAACTGTTTTTAGCTGTTTCTGTTTTGTAGTGAGCATATAATAAATAAAATTAAGTAAAAGTTGTCTTAGGTGTCTTATTGTGAAAATGTAACTTCAACTGTAAATCTTCATACCTTGGCTGCGATTTTAATCTCTCATAACTATGGACTGTTGTGAAGTGAATAGCAATTAACATTTGATACTAAATCACATTGTTGTATAAGCAGTGCTTCTATGTATGTAATAATGGTAATGCTTTATTTTACAGCCCGCTAATTACGGTGTAACTAGTTTGTAATTATGGGGTACTAATAAAATAACAATGCTGCAGTCACAGTGTAACAAAACAAGAAGTCCGGCAATTAAGGGGGAACAATTTGCTAATTATGAGAGATTTATAAGGTAGTTATGGTGTAACTATTTTCGTAATTACCGCATACTTAAACAATTATTACAGGGTACAATAATGTAATTAGGGGCGACTAAACAAATGTTATCGGTGCTTAAAGGTTCATGCACTGGAAAAAGGCCAAAGTAAAGTGCTACACATGTTTCTATTAACTACATGGGTTGATGCACAGGTTGTTCTGGAAAAAATAAATTCTACACCTGAAAAGCTGACTTGAAGATGAATAACTTTTCTTTTTATTTTCCTAAAGTATCCCCTCAGATATGATAGTAGGTAGTAGTAATAATAATATATAGTAGTAATAGTAGTAGGTAGTAAGATTAGAGTGAGCTAACTTGTGGCTTAAAACAGTGAAAGTGCAATAGGAATTAGCAATTAAATAGAGTTTAATATGAATTGAATATAGTTTTCCACATAAAAAAAACGGTATGTTAATACAAATTCCAAATATTCAGTCCTGAATAAGGAGCAGTACCTTTATGCTGAAGCCTCTAGTTTCTCTGGAGTGACCGCTGAGCTCGACTGTGACCTTTCACCTCAGTCTGCTGTTGGTCTCGTCTCCAAACCCGCTTGTGGATTTGAGAGCCTCAATGTATGGGAACCGATAGTCAGCACAGCTTCATCAGCATACACACTTCTCTTGGATATGGACGAAGGAGACCTTCCTCCCACAGAGAAAGAGTCTCCTCTCATGACCAAGGACACAGTGTTAGGTAATGCTGGAGCATCCATCCACCCAGCTCAGCATGTTGAGGCTCAATCCAACCTGCTCTGCCTTGTTGAGGCTCCAATGCCTGATGACTTCAAAATCATTGAGAGGTTGAGTCAGCTTCAGCACTCCCCTAATGGTTTTGACGAGGACTACCACCTGGAGTCAGTTGGAAAGAGATACCTCTATGCCCCCCCATGTGACACATCTGGATTTGTGGCTGACTACTTTCCACCCTCTGGATCTACTCTGGGCTGCCTGGATGAGTGGGAGCCACTGGTCAAATCCCACTTTGACTTGGAGAAGGAGGGATTTGGTGAGGAGCTCCTCTACGCTTCATCACATCTCTCTAGATTTGTAGTTGACTGCTCCCCACAGCATGGGCCGACTTTGGACCAGCTTGACAAATGGGAACCACTAGTCAGCAATGATTCTCACCTGATGCAGTTCCTCTCAGTCCTCCTGGAGGAGGAGGAACTTGGTGAAAAGCACATGAATGCTTCCTCAACAGTGAGTTCTACATTTATGGCTGCCTGCGCTGCACACCATGCCCCTACTCAAGATCATCTTGATGAATGGGAGCCAATCGTCAGAGCTGACTCTAAACTGATGCTGTTCCTCCAGGACTTGGAGAAGGAGGAAGAACAATGTCCTTTTATTATTAAGAGGGAAACGGTCAACTCCTGTGCACAGATTGAGGCCACTGCTGAAAGCTCTTTCACCGTCCTGCATCAACCTGAATGTTGCGAGGGAACAAAAGTCACTGTCCTCTCTGCTGGACCTGACAATAACTCCACCTCAGAAGAGGCTCTCCCCGTCTCTCTTGCTGAACACACCCTGATTCACCTGCTTAAGGAAGGATCAACCGACCTGCTTCAGGAGTCCCAGGCTCCAGCCATCCAGGTTGAGGTCAAAGCTCCACCAAGCCTTGTGGTTGAAACTGTAAAGGACACCAAGGATCTGTCCGGTCTGACCCTGGAAAAGACACTTCCACCTGTCCAACTGGTCGAACCTACAGAGTTCCAGTGCCAAAGACAGCCTGTCGACAAAACCAAAGAAGAAAAAGCGTGGCTTCTTTTTTTGGCTATCCCGCACATTCCGGAGGAAGAACAAGAGATCTGCTGACAACATAGCTGCAACAGACCTGCCAAACAGAAGCAGATGAGCCAAAGCCCTGCTTGACTGCCCTCTCACCTGCAGTCCACTTCTGAACTCCTGTCATCTTCCTATCCACTTTACACAGTTGAACAACTGAATCATTTTATTTGAATACATTTATTTGCACACTACTGTTATAGTGTCTTTGCGCATTTCTTCAAAACACACCTTTATCCCTGCAGTTATGAGTAACCTGCAGCCTAAAGCAGTGAAAGTGTAATGGAATTAGTAAATATATGTTGGCCATTAACATTTTCTATACCTCTATTACTAATAATATAATCAATATTTATTCTAAATGTGGCTGTTTTTTCACTGAGAGTCCATTGCTTTTATTTTATATTTAACTTGCTTTTAATATACCACTTGTTTTCTTAAAAGCTCAGCAATACACACAATTTTTTACTTGAGGATGAGTTCCCTTGCAAACGTTATTGTAAACAGTACAATAACTGCAGTTCAGCAGCAGAAATATTTAATACCATATATATATACTGTATATATGTATGTATTCTATCTGCATTTTAAGGTTGTAGACTTTTTATTAGCTTTTTTCCTCATGAAATCACAAGTTATCTTTAAATGAGGTTTTATGGTCATCTTCAACGCTTGAACACAATATATTTCTCAAATTTTACTTGAAATCCCAAAAGATTATATAACATCTATACTATATTTCTCAGTGTACTTTACATGTGTAAGGTATGAAGTCAGCAGAAGCATTTCTCAAGGCAAGGCGCTGGCTCCCAAAAGGCAGTTAAAGCTGAAACGGGCCAAAGGTGTAAACAGCACCCGCAGGGCCTTATTGAACACAGTGTCTGTGGAGTTAAGTAAAAGGCTTTATTCAGATCGATAGGCAACACATTAACCTTTAGCACTTCAACACGACAGGATCAATACACTCACACAGCTAACTGACTCTACGAGACTGTGGCAATGCTGCTTAGATGTGGCCAATCTGGATGTCTTTATATTTCACAGAAGTAGGTCTGAATAAATGATGGAGGTCATGGAGGCATCACGATTTGAAAGTGTCATTGTTGCTTTGTATTTAGATTCATCCCATTGGTTATGCAGTGACACGTCATTGTCATACCTCAGTCATACCGCGCGGCTGCATCGGTTCCATATATATACAGTAGGTATACCCTATGGTAATTACAGAGAGCCTGATGATTTGAGACTGAAAAAAATTGCCTGATTTTCACTGTCTTTCCATTTCTGCACTGTAAAAAAAAAAGAGAGGAGCAAGATGAAGAAATACTGTAGGTTACCACACCCAGAAGTAAAGACTAGGGCTGAGTATCGTTTGAAATTTTGAAATTTTCTGTACCTTGAATTTTTGCCATTCGTTTTCCCAACTCACTTTAACAGTATAAAACAATCAAAACTATATGATTTTAAAACTATTTAATAGGTTAAATGTTAAGCATTTAGGACAGATGCCATTAGTATTACCAGGGGACATCTGTAATTTGACTTTGCCCATGCACATTAGTAATTTCAGCTAGTCATCCGGACGGTAAAATCATTTACTGGGGAATCATGGTAATCCAGGGACACGCCACTCAACGTCACCCACAGTACAACAAAAGTGGAAAAACTCTCTTCAAGTGGTTCCATATCATTGTAATGCCAGACGCAGCAGCCCCTGCACTCTTTTCCACTAGTTTCTCTATTTTACTTGGTACCAAACTGTGCTTAGATGCACTCTCTCTTCCTTTAATTGCTTATTTTATATTCTATTGGTGTGCTTATATTCTATTCTTTCTCCAGTGAGCCATTTTCCTCACATGGATCAATACAGTTTCATCTAATCTTAAGAGTGATGCTGCTCTACCCTGCCACTGGTTATATGGCCCTTGTAATCCAGATGCACAAGTTGGGAATTGCGTGAAACACCAGATGACAGAGGTGGGGACTCGAGTCACATGACTTGGACTCGAGTCAGACTCGAGTCACTATTTTAGTTGCTTGAGACTTGACTTGATGCATGAAGAGAATACTTGAGACGAGACTTGACTTCTGGTGTTGTGGGTTCTGGTGACTTGGGACTTGACTTGTACTTTGATGACTTGCAAAGGTCATTAGGGCTTAATTATGTCGCACATTTTCTATGCATTTATGTAAAATGCAGTTTAACATGGTTTTAAAAAGAGCGATTTTTGTCACTGTTTTTTTCTTCTTGCAGTTAAAGACAGTACAGTTCTTTTGCCTCAAGTTAACAATGTGTGTTGTTAAGTGTTTCTTGAGGTTCAATGTGTTGTCAGATATGGCAGTTATTTTCTTGTCAGAAATATTACACCGCACACTGTTGCCATCAATTTTGGTGAAATGTAGCCAGACCTTGGACCTGTGACAAGTAGTTACCTAGTGAGCCAATCAGCAGGCACTTTAGTCAAGGAACAGGTAACTGGATGAAATACGATATAAGATTAACCATTAAAAAACCAAACTTTTGCACCGAAATTTAACATTTTTTAGTAGTCGATAGTACCGACGTAATTAGACACAGAATGAGGAATTTAGAAACAGAACAGAGGCAAAGCGTGCATTGAGGCAGAGAGGATGTAAAGAGTGGTCAGTAAAGAAGACCCCAGGGTGAGGTAACGTCCCCCTGGGACGATGCTTTAAGTGACCAGTGGGAAAATGAGAGAATTCTACATCACAAGTTGGATCCACTATACGCCCTTGACAGGCATGCGTCCATAGCCACATGGTTTTAAGACAATCTGAGAATATACATCTGTCCTTGAAGCTTTTGGGTAGCTTCCAACATATTTTCCCCTATGAATCTGCCAAGAGAGCAAGGGAGACAATTTGAACACACTTATCTCCTTGTATATGAATTGGTTTGAAACCACAAAAGGACAACAGATTGTGCTTATCTGGGAACGCTGCGCTTGTGTGTGCATTTGAGTGGCAGGCACACACTGCTTGCAGTTTTTGTCTAGCCTACAATCATCAAACTATTTTAGATTACACTGCACTGCAGAATGTGAAACTGATTTGTCACAACAAAACAATTGTCAACATTTTGTTATGTTTATTGCAGCTTTCTAGAGTAATGCTGCATCTAGGCATTGTGCTTTTATTGCAGAATTGAGTTGGATTTGATAACGAGAAACTAAACATCACCAAACCAAAAGGCTAAAAGGTGGCCACAGTGGAGGAAACAATGAAATCTGTGCACCAACTCCAAATCCCTCTATCACAATAGAAAATGGAATTAACTTCCAGCTGGGTTTTTCCATTAATTGTAAAAGACTACTGAGATAGGGACTCACAGACAGTCTTCACACATTTCCACTGCAGTGTGCACATCCTGTGTGAGTGCTGTAATACACCAGGAGGCCAACACCCACATGCACACACACACACACACACACACACATTCTTTTCATGGTTGTTTACGCCACATATACCCTTTTGCTCAGATGGATGCAAACCAATCTCTCCACTGTTTCTGTACAGGGAACAATCTGGACATGTCATCGCATCAGTTAATTTCACACTTCGCTTGATACTTTGTGATGTAAGGAAACATTTGGCAGGCCATATTGCCGGGGTCTCGTGCAGTCAGCCCCATCACATTCACATAGAATATGAACGGTGAGTATGTGGAGGAGTTTAGTATTACTGCATGTGCTGTAGGATGTCATTGCATTATAACTTTGGATTGCAGTAAGTGGAAGGTAAGGTAGGTAAGGTAAGGGGAGTGTGTGTGTGTGTGTGTGTGTGTGTGTGTGTGTGTGTGTTTGGGGGTGGTGGTGGGATGGAGCAATAGGGCTTTTCTTTCCTTATTGTACAGCCATATGATTGTTATGACTGAAAACCTTCCAGCAGGGTCATGGGCATGCTGCGTTTCTTAAGCTTCACTGCACAGCTGTATTACCTAATATACATAATACAATTGTACCCTGTATGTGTAGCCTGAAATGCCTCAGTTAATCTCAAAGACAGTCTGAAAATATTGTTAATGCTCAAATACATCTCAGTTAATTGCCATGCCACTTCCTTAATAACTGCAATAATTGATATCCCAAGTTTTGTCAAACATTTGGCTAAGAGCATTTTAGACGCACTCTTATAAAGTCTTTGCAGAAACCTTTTTTTTTTTTTTTTTAAACTTCGTAATGATGGATAAATTACATTAGTTTTGTAAATGGGACGAGATAAAGTCATGACAGGTTTGAATAACTATCACTGACAATGTGATGTTTTCAGAACGGACCCTCACTAATTTGATAATTCAGTTGCTGAGATTTTACACACACACACACACACACACACATATGCATAGACAGATCTGCTCACGTGCACACACACACACACACACACACACACAATTATGATGGAATGTTAGTTTGACACAGTATTCTGACCTAACTGTTATGGGTGGCTGAACAATTGGTATGCTGGAGAATGCAATCAGCATTTTAACAATGGCTGACTGGTATGTTTTTATTGCTGCCGTTAAATACCCAAAAACCAATTACTTGTGATACGAATCACATATTTCAGATCAAGAGGCGTTTTATGTTTTCCAAAGGATTACCCCGACCAAAGCACCAATTGACCTTGTGTGGAAAAAGTTTTGTCATTGTAAGAGCAGCAATATTTTTGTCTTTTTTTTAAGTGTTGGCGATTGGAGGACACAGTAACCCAGAGGAAGGTTTTACGCAAACAGTAACCCAAAGGAGGTTTTATAGTCAAACTAAGTCAGAATGAACTGAGCCACACTCCTCACTCCACAGGTCTTAAGGATACTACATTCTTTGAATTGAAACCACAACTGGTACATTTTTCAACACAAATATATAGACAAAATATATAGAATTGCTCTAGATTTCCCTTCTTTTTTTTAGGCATCCTGCTGACATTGTTGCATGCAAACATTTTTTACACTATCTAAAAAATGTATTTGTCAAAGGCAGATACATTTGCAACCCCTACTACCCACACCACACTCCAAACTTGTAACTACTGTTTCAAAATAAAACATTAAAACATATCCAGTTTGGCATAAACTCTACATTGAATGGAGCCAAGCACAAATATACAAAAAAATGAAGCAAACACTGAGATCCAGTGTAGGAAAGAACATTAGAAATGACTTCCACACTTACGGACCATAAACATGAGAGCAAACTCAGATCAATGAGATTCCATTACCGTCCTATCTCATTTCCCAGAGCTGAATTGAAAATGGGTTGGAGATGGATCGTGTCATTACCAATTCCAGCGGATCCACGGGAGCCATGGACGTGCGCGCGCGTGTGTGTGTGTTTCCTATCTGCACCCAATGCCAATGAATAGGTTTTTAGTGACAGGCAGGAAGGTGAGCAGGAGTTCATGCACTATCACAGCCATCACCGTCGTTAATACAGTGGCTAGAGACGCACAGCTATACTGGAGGTTTCCAAACAAAATGGTTTCTGACAACTTCTTGTTTTGAATGTGAACTAAGGCATGCTGATAATTGGTTTTCAATGGTCAACAAAATTTTGAAGATAAAGATCACTTATTATTGAATTGGAATGTGTGCCGCAAATCCCAGTTAAACCATGGATGGCTCAGCTGTGAGAGAATCTTTGGCTGCAGATTGATTCACCGATAGATTGTGCTTCTTCTGAACATTGCACCGCAAACACATGGGCATTGTTTGTCTGTTATGCTTCTGTCTATGTTTTATTAAGATTGTTTCTTCATTGTGCCTGCCATTCAGCTCCATAAAGTTGCCATGAGTAGTGAATACATGAATAAATTATACTACCAATACCTCAGTTGACCCCTTAACAATGCGTTCAAGCCCAAAAGCATTCAGAAAAGAAATGCTGTCTAATTTTTCCCTCTCTAATGTCTTTATCTTCCTTATTCAAGCACGCTGCGCCTCAATAATCCCCCTTTGCCAAATATTATACTTGACCGCCCATGGATGTTCCACTCAGTAGACATGTCCTAAATAAAAGAGAAAGAGAAGTCTTTCAAATACTAAGTAACAGGCCCATAAAAATAGATTTTGCCAACTCACTCGGGGCAGCATCAATAATTGAACAGGTTTTTTAAATATTTCATGTTTCAGATCATAGACCTAACTCCGGCTTTGAGAATACACTCGCAGCCTTTATTCTTCCAGCTCACCCATCCTATCCTGTTAGCAGGTGGGTCTCTTGTGAACTGCGGTAAAAGACTTGGATGTTTAACATGCTCATCACAGCCGCTGGACACTGAAGGTGTTAATCGATCAGACCGCGAATGTCAGCAGTACCCTATGTGTTTTGCCAGTATCAGTACAGAACAGAGGCTCACTGCCTCGCGGGAACAGACAGGAAGACATGTTAGGAATATTACATAATTGAGCACACAGCATCTAATGAACAATTGGGAAACTGAGCATGCAAATGCACTGCAATAGTTTTGCACCTTAGCATGAATGATTTACAAACATACCATGCAAAACTGAAATCTTAATTACGCGATGCACTAATATAAGAAAGAGAACAGAGGGAACACAAAAGCATAACACTAGTCCATATGTCTGACAGTACAGTATGGCAGAGGCAGAGCTTAAATCACTTAGTTGAGCGCAAAGGGTAAACTACAGTACAGGTCTCAAGAGAAAGACGTCAAAACACTCTCAGTCAGACAAATCCACACAGACCTCAAGTCAGTCAACAGCCTCGGCGGTGTCTCATTCCCCATCTATTTTCGATTCATTTGAATTTTTTTTTTTTCCCTACCTTATTCACCCCACATGGGCTACGCTGCCTGGATGCGACTGAGGCAGTTTTGGCATGGGGCTTGACACCGACTGAACTCATGCCTCTTACACTACTGACAACATCAGAGCGGTAGAGAAAACTGGCAACTGTCTGGATGCCTCCACTCTCTGGAGAGGAAAAAAAATGGCACGCATAATTCTTTTCAGCTATTTTGTTTTTTAACCAAACAGGCTTGTAAGTTGATGTGCTGTGTTACTGAGCTAGTTTGTTCTAGCATGTTTACAGGAACTGAAAATCTTGAGGCACGGCTTCTGATAGTCATATATTTGATAGTGATTGATTGCTTTGTCATGCTACCTCCTGTTTCAGAAGCACGTGGGAGGTACACTGAATATGGCGATTGGTGCAATTTCACTAACTTTTATGATGACAGTGTCTGGAATGCAGCACGGCACAATGCAGTTTTGGCAACAGTCTTCCCTGCACTGATACTCTGAATGTTTGTGCTATGGAGGACAAGCCATGGGTGGTGGTGCTGTACACAGCAACTATGTAAATTCCTATCATACCCCAAAATAGTAACATTCAATGACTGGGTACAGTTTTGATTAGGTATTCAGTCCAACTCAAGATGTCTTTAGTGATATTCAGCATCATATTATCAGAATCATAGAAAAAGTTTTTCTGAATTAAAATGCTTGCCGCTCATTTGCAAATGGAGTTTGGCTGGCACTTGGCAGAGAAAGTTGGCAATTACATTGATTCAAGCATCATTAGATGACACTGGCTCACAGTAATTAGCATTTAGCATTAGTGGAGATTTCGCTGTGTTCAGAATGGAATAATTTCTGGGTCAAGCTGGTTGGAATTGTGGCTGCATCTTATCAACATGTGCAAAGCACTGTAATGACACGCAAAAGGGAGAAGAAGCATGGGGGAAAAGTTGACCATCTTCTTCGTTAAACCCAATGTTGGAGTTCTGGGTTGAGGTTCGCTTGGGTAACAAAATTACAGACTTGAAGAATCTCACAAATCAGTGCAGTCTTAAAAACAACGATCCTGAAAGAGCTTTAAATCAGGTGGTATGGTGGTGTTCAACTATCTACAGAATGCACCTCCGTCATGCTGCATGTAATGCAAAACCTCCACTTTGCAAGCAAATGTACTGCACACAGCACTCTGGGTCTAGTACTGTAGCAAAATATTTATGTATAAAAATGCACAGCACACCCCTGAAGGACACATGATCGAAACATTGGGTGTTGTGCAGCTTTTCTGTTAAATAAATTATGATTTAAGCTTGAACATCAGTCGTCATCTGTGTGTGCTTTCCCCTAGTGTTACAGTTGATTGGGACTCCAGCACCGTGAACGCAAAGGCTATATCCATTTAGATCTTGACAGCAAGGACTATAGTATAAGGCATCACATAAGGCTTTCATTGTCCACTGGAGAGGGAACCGTTATTTGGCATTTAAATTAATATTTACAGTTGTGAGCTTTTGTTTAACAAGCAGTTTTGACCCTATTCTCTCTCACACCTGAAGAGATGCAGGGAGGAAGATGATTGAAGTTGATGGGATAGATTTAGCCATGGACCTGTGTGTGTGTGTGTGTGTGTGTGTGTGTGTGTGTGTGTGTAAAGTAAGGCTGGTGAGGTGAGGGTGGTGGATGGGCGGATACATTGGCCTTCAACTGCAAGCCACCTCACTGTGTGTTAAATGGACATACAAACTTCACTGGTGTTTTGACCCTGGTTTCAACTGACATGAGCCTCAAATTGACAGCACACCGAAAGGTCAAAAAGGTCACGCAGCTACTGGATAAGGATCCAGCTGTTCAAAATACTTAATGATCGATAAGAGGTATCGTTAGTGCGGTCGCTTATCGATTCTGGTGAATTAGGCAAATTGGAACCGGGACTTAATTGGAAACGGTTCTCAACACCCAACCCTACCTAAACCTAACCAAAGTTGTTTTAGTTGCAAGTCGCAAGTTGCAGTTTGTTGAAAATGGTTTGTGCTACTGTCACATAATCCAATTTATGATATTGTCACACAACCCAATTCATGCTGGAGGAATGCAATCTTCACACGATTTGTGTCCACAACACGTAATCTGCGTTTCAGAGTTCGTTCTCATTTCACAAAACTTTACGAGACTGTTGTGATGGTTTCTAACCCTGCATAGCTGCAAACTGCCTGTGGGTGCACAATTAATTAAAACCTAATTAAAATATTTGTTTCAAATTTGTAAAAATAATTAGGCCTATAATAAGTGATAAATGACAATAAAGGATGCTCCCTTCTTTCTCTTTATGATTAAACCTGTATCTTCTATTCATTAACTTGCTAGAGGGGCAAGAAAATGAACTGAATTGCATTCACAGTAGTATGTCACGTTACAAATAAAAGATGACCAATTAAGTAACTGACTCCAGCATAATACACTTTGAACAGTACATTTGTTTCTAACACAGAAAATTATGAGGCTATTTCAGTGCGACTGGTGACTCAGTTTGACACCCTCATCCTCCAGGGACAAGATAGATAAGCCGTAAAGGTAACAAGAAAGGAAACACGAGAAATGACTACAGTGGAATAAGATACCGTAGAGTTTTTATTTAAAATGGCAACTGAGAAATAATCTGTGCCACCTACAGTCAATAAGCAACAGAGATTGCAAATTTGAACAAAGGGAGGAAACCTGCTGGGATGCTTATGCTTATAATTGTAAAGAGGTTTGGGGGAGTTTCTACAGTAGATTAGGTCTAGGCATGGAAAAAATATTGCAGATATAATAGCTTTTTGGAAATCAGCCTGTAAAAATCAAATTGTTAAGAAAACATGCCCTCAATCTTTAATTTGTGTAATCAGGTGTGCTCCATTTATACTTCTGGAAGCAGCAAAAGATGAGTCTCCGCTGCGCTTGTTGTCATCTTAACCCTTTAGAGACAGTTGTGTACAGTCACTTGTGCCACCAATGTGGTAAGCACACACATGCATTGACACACACACACACACACACACACACACACACACACCAACCTAATCTGACCTCCACCACAACAAGATGGCCTGGGGAAAAAAACAAAAAAAACAAAAAACAAAAAGAAAAGCTAACAAATTTTAAGGTTTAGCTTTAGCCGCTGGGGGATTATGAAACAGCATTGTGTTCCTTTCATCGTCCACAAGGTATGAAGCAAATCTTGTTTCCCGTGCATGCTTTGATTAAATGCCAGCCACACAAACCATTTTATAGGGTGGGGTGAATAACCCTCACCTGGAACTGAATTACACCAGTCACTTCTGGGGAGCTACCATCTATGCAGCGGAAGTAATTTACAAGCATGTGTACCGGTAGAAACACACACACACACATGCACATGCACACAAACAAACACTGGGAAAGAGAGAGAGAGAAAGAGAGAGACAAAGAGGGAAGGTGGGAATGGGCAAGAAATAAAATCATGTTGGTAAAGCATAGGAAGTGGGGTGAGTTTGGAAAGAAGACCAGATTAGACAAACTACAGACAGTGGTACTTTGATGAGCAGAGCTGCCCGTATTTATGATTAAAAATCGGCCGCTTCTCTCTGCCAATAAGCCCTTATCTGTACTGCATGCATATAAGTCTGATAGGGCCCCTAGCCATAGTGAAAGATAACAAAAATAATTAGCTAACATTCAGCTTTGAGCAGACGGAAATTTTATACTAAAGGAAAAAAAAAATACATTGGAGAAGGAAGATAGGAAGAGGAGCAGCAGTTTTACTTACAGTTTATTCATACATTAAATGTTTCTGTTTATTTCTGTGTGTTTGTGTGTGTGTGTTTGTCAAGAATGACATTATTTCCCCTAGGCATGTGCAGGCTCTCTCTTTGAGATAAGTACATATTGAAAATCTGCACTTGCACCTTGCCATCCGTCCGCAGTCAATCTTCAGTGATTTCAAATGGATGGAGCCTCAGCTGGGATTTCCATGTATAGGACTGTTCTACCCTTTAGATAATATTTAAACTTGTACCTGAGTGATGGAGGAGATTAATGTCAACAACTGTCATATTTTACTATGCACTCGCACAACCTTAAGGTAAGGCCCCAGTGAGAAAAGGTACAACTGCTTTTTGTTGTTTTCTTTTGTTTATTTGCTAGCAAAACATGCATGCAAATACAGATACATTCTTCAATCATTAATTTTTTCCCTTCTAACAGGGGCATAATGTTGTGAACTAGGTGTAAGCCTAAGTATAGGTACAGAGTAATGTAGATGAGTATAGTTTAGATCAATGTTGACAGTGGGTGTGAAGCAGGGTGGTTCCGGGACACGAGAACCTACTGTTTAGCCTTCTGGAGGTGTCGGTAACCCCAAAGCTAGGTTTCCTCATAGGTGCTCATCCAAAACACACACGGAAAGTAACATCAGATCCTGTGTATTGGTAAATGTTGCACCATACTGGGCTAGCATCTCTCATCATGGAGGGAACTTGAAAAAGACAATCTGAAAAAGTGGCTGTGGCTATAAAAGCCACTCACTGGACTGAATCCAGGTAACGTCCCATCTGCCAGTAAGATGATTGAATTACCTCTATGGGTGGGAACTATTGTATATGTGGAGGCCCGCCTTCAAGCAATATAATCTTTGTTCTTTTGGACACTTTGCTGTCAGGTCTGGCATCAGTGCATCTCCTGAGTCTGGTTCTGTGTGGTCGCACATTAGGAGGAGAAATGCCACAAGCTGGCCTAGCTGTGTTCTCAGGCTCCCCAAATCATTCTTACAGCAGAGCCATACCACCTCTTTAAATCTTATTGTTTCTCATTATGCGGTGGCCGGCAGGAATATAGTTGTCTCATACAGAGCTCATGTGCATTAATTGACCACTTAGCTGGCTGGCTACCGTTTTCCTTTTTCTCCTCTAAAGATATGTTCAGATATTAAACAACTCTAGTCTAGTTGCAGGACAGTTGGCGCCTCCACCAATTTGGGAGCAGAGTGATAACATGGGAATGTTTCGGCAGCAACGCCAATCAATAACCATTCAAACGCTCATGTTACTTTATGTCCTTCCTGCCATTGCAATAAAATTATAAATGGAGCCAGCGTGAGGTGCCATTTTCTCATACTTAATGGAAGTGAATAGGAAAATACAGTTACCGGTAGTAACTGAATACAACTGCAAGGTAACTGATGCAATACGCAGTTATTGCGATGAGAACGACGGGCATCTAATACACATCATGAAATATCATCTTAAATGTGCATTGTTTCTCAAGGCCTTTTAGTGGGCCCTGCTGTTTATCATTGGGGCAGGAAGATTATCTGCCTTAGTTACAGTTTGCAAGGTGAATAGAGGGAGCCATATATGATAAAACCAGGGGAGAGGCACTGTCTATCATACTATGGGAGAGGGTAATAAATTGATAATAGATGTCTTATATTGAAGGATGGAGTTTAGGGTGACCAAGGGTAAAGAATGATAAAAAGGAAGGGTGGTAAAGTTACAGTTAAACAAATTCAGTTTTTCTGAGAAGAGCAGACAAAGCATTTTAAAACAATAAACAAAAACAGGGTTTTACACACACATATATATATATATAGAGAGAGAGAAAACTGAGAACAGATTTAATGGCAAACAAAAACAGGCCAAGATCAATAATGATGACCCATAGAAGTTGGGTAGGCTGTACTTTGTGGAAATGATCCTTCTGACTGATTCATCGTCATGCATTTTCAGGTTTTAGGGAGAGGGAGGAACATTACTGTTAGATAATTGGAAATTAAACTGCATGTATGTACGGGATGTTTTGCTATCTTTATCAGGATGTAAGGGCATAATGAGAAAGTATACTATCTTACTGACAAGTATGTGTCAGTGATTTCAAGTGATCACCATTGGTTGACAAGTCATAGTAGGGAAATTTTGAGTCAGCACTTGTGAGCCTGAGGCAAAACATAAATCATTAAAAGAGGGAGAAACTGAAAAACAATGCAAAGAATGAGATATACAAGCACAGACAACAAATCAGGAAATAGCAAAAATGGTAAAATATGGGGACGATTGTGATAACTCAAAGTCCTTTTGTATTCAGCATTATGGCTATGGGGAGTGATTTATGTCATTATTCAACCTTGGGAAAGCTGTGGCTTTGTGAGCGAAGACCCAAAACTCTCTTTGTTAAGTACACACTTTAAACAGCAAATTAGCACTACATCAGTTTTTTTGAGCTGTAAGCATGGCCATATGGCTTCTATATAGTGAACAGAATTAATCCTGTACTTAATTCCAACATTTTTCAAATCAAGTCCTGCATCTGCTTCTAGGGCCAGGAAATCATTGCACTGCTCTCTATGTGCTGAAACGTAGATTCAGTGATGTCTAGGCAAGTATTTTGCCTTTGTCAGGATCAAATGTTTTGCGATCAGAAAATTGTTACGGCCCTTTCTTTGTGTACTAGGTGAAGACTGGCTGAAAACGGTGTGTTTACGCATTTAAACAGTCTCCAGCTCTGATGGATCCCTTAGACACCTCAATGCCTGCCACTTTATGCAATTCATGCAAAGTATAGCCTATACGGTATAGAAATATGGTATACATACAGCACACGGATATATTTGTGTCTGACTTAATCTATTTTTCCAACAAGTTTGTCATCACCGCCTTCAGTCCATCACTGGCCTCTTGTTTAATAAAATAAATGTCGCTACCTCATCTTACAACCAATGTGCATGAACTAGAAAAAAGGCATTCTGCTGAAGCGCGTTGGTTTCCCTGTACCAATAACGACACATTTTCAGAACATCCATCTGCCTCCGAGAGTAGCTGAATTTGTTCTTCCTCTCTCAATTGGTGTGCCACATATAAGACGAGGTGTGGCTGAAGTTTTTGTCACAATGTAAAGAATAAAAAAATTTTTTTAAATCTAAAACAACCCCTTTATACTTTTCTTTCACAGTTGATGCCGTTTGCTCCTTTGCCAACAATTAGGTATGCATTGGAACTATGTGTTTCATGTACATTAAGTGTGCTGCAGCATAAAAAAAAGATTGAGAAAAGCTGTCTTATTTATCGGATCGCTATTGCTCATGAAGACAGCCCCTCATTGAACTTGATTGAAAATCCAAAGTTTTTGTCTCTCAAATATCTCAAAGTGAAATATGAACCAACAGTCTGATGATTTACTTTCTTCCCTTGAGTGAAACTTTGTTCCCTTGCGATGAGGGGAACATTGATGTTTTCTTCTGTGAACACAATGTGAGCAGAGACAGAGAGGAAAATGCTGTGACTGTGAAGATAAAAAACAGAGGAAGAGATAGACTGAGACTGAGAGAGAGAAGTGTCCTACAAAGGCAATGTCTCATCTTTCTCTATTTAGCACCAAAGAGGGGGTGGCATATGGGGTCCCAACAGGCCTTATTATTACACTACAAATTCTGAACAACTTTGAATGGGCCACTGATGCCAGTTTTATTTGATAAACAATGATGTCCAGTGGATAGGTCTTAGGTTAGAATACAACTTCTTTGTTGCTCTTAATAATGATTTTGGCTGAGTACCAAATATGTCCCAGAGTAATTCCACTTGGGGCCCAAACATGTAATCACATATCCCTTGAAGAAATAAAATGAAATGTCTGAAAGCATAGCTCACAGCTCTATTACAGACACTCATTGCTTGCTTGGAGACACTGGGAGCAAGAATGTACTATATATAACTTTCCAACACTTTCAGAATTGGTATAAATTATCATATGTTGTTGACTGTTAATCCTCAAATATAATAATAGTCACCTCCTCACAACTTCCGCTGGTCATAGGGATCTCTGTTCCAGTACCAGTGATTTAGAAACAACATAGCATGACAACTACTGCTAATGCTGAGACCTCCAGTTGCTTAAGAGAGCATAACTCCATAACAGCTATGTTTACATTTTACATTTACATTTTAGGAATTTAGCTGACACCGTTATCCAGAGTGACCTAAAATAAGTGAAACCATAGAAAAGCATGAATTGCTACATCAACAAAATTACAAGCAATCAATAGTGAGGAACGCAAGGGTCAGCGCCATAGTGCCCTTTGAATATTCCTGTGATCACTGAATGATCATGTACAACAGAAGTGCTGGAAAAGGAAACAAACTAAGAGTTAAGGAGAGAGGCAGAAGGGATTTTTGAGAGCAATTAGAGAAAGTAGAAGAGAAGGGATAGGATTCGGTAAGGAGAGGGTAATGTGAGGTTCTTGAAAATAAGTAAAAACCTCCTCTAGTATACGTCTTGGAAGTGGTGCTGGTAAAAACTGAAGCAGGTAACTCCTGTCAATTCTACCACTTTGGCAAGTGAGTTTTCTCATCTGATTTCTGAATTAAAATGATAGTTACGCATGATAACTACTAACTAGTTCTACGATCACAGGCCCTCCGATGGGGCTCTATTGGCTTAGACACTCATCTAGTTGTATCAGTGCACCGAAATTCACATGCATGTGCTCAGCCAATCAGGATGAGCCTGCTCAACCCTATATAAGGCGAGCATTCCTCTACTCTGCATCCAGTAAGTCTTCAGTGACTCACGGAGCAGCAGGGCGACTTGTTAGAGGGCTCCGCCTGTGATCATAGAACTAGAGGTGTCATGCGTAACTATCGTTCTATGTCACACAGGCTTCACCCTCGATTGGGGCTCCATTGGCTTAGGAGGCGAAGCCCAATTACTCCACGACATTAACATGTCGACATCATGCCACATCACAGACCTGATTGACTGCAACTGTGCAAAGAAGTATACCAGTCATGGTCAGTCCCTGTCTTACACACTAGACAGTGGTAAGGGAACAAACCTCATACTATGCCGCCCTGTGTTTAACACCCCAAGCATGACCAGCTTAGTGATTAGTCTTACCGATGACACCACCACTATAAGTCCTCCTCATCACAGGTTCTATGTCCAAGAGATGAGCACAGACCCGGAAAGACCCTGACACATCCAACAGATAAAATCTGATGAATGGGCAGGACGTCGACCATGACGCCACTGTACAAATCTCCTCCACACTTGTTCCACTGAATAAGGCCGTCAACGCTGCTACACTGGAGGGTCTCTGCCCACCAACACGTAAGCTGGTGACATGCCATCACAAAGCCAGTGAGCGAGCCTCTGTTTTGACAGGGGCTTGCCGGCCACTCTGTCCCCACAAACACCCGCTGTGTGTGTCTCAGCGTAGCTGTGCGCTCCACATAGCATGGCACGCATCGGGCACAGACGATGCAACCTCTCCTCCCTCTCCCCAGTAAGGCGAGGCGAAAATAACACATTCAGCTGAATTGTCCTGGACCTAAAAGAACTTTTGATGTTCTTAAGGGTAAGGAGAGATTTTGTGGCGCCACCCAGATCCCCTCTCACCAGTAAACAACTGGGGTGGACAAATGGTGCGTACAGATCACTCACTCTCGCAGCCGGCGTCAATGCCAACAGCTGCACACTCTTGAGTGACAGCGATTTAAGACGGACCTGCCTAATAGGCTGGAAAGGCTCTTTAGAGAGGGCATGGAGAAAGGCAAAGGCAAAGGCAATTCCCTCTGGGGGGAGGATAAAGTATCACTGGACATTTCCACCTAGCCTGCAGAAAACGTTTCAGGAGAGGGTGGCCGAAACCTTCATGACAAGAGATCACTAATGCATACACTTTAAGTGTAGAATGTGCCAGCCCCTCTCCAAAAGGTGCTGGAGAAAAGAGGGACTAGACCCAACTGAACAATAAATGGGTCAACATCCCTTTCTTCACACCACTTTTGGAAACCCAACCATTTTGCCCTATAGCATTAAATGGTGGCTTGTACCCATGCCCCCTGGATAGTCTGCACCACATCTGCAGACAACTCTGCGCACATCAGTCTGTCCCATACAGGAGCCAAACCTTGAGAGGGTAGCCCAACGACAGCGGGCCACTCTCTCTGAGTGCCGTTCGGCAGGCAATTGCTGAGTAATTGCGTGCAGGGAATAAACTTTGCTTGCTCCTTCAGGCTGTGTGCATGCTCAAATATGGATTTCCACTTGTAAGCTGCAATATTGCACACAAAGACGAAGTTCCTTCTCACCCGGCAGCTCTCACTAGGTTCAAGTAGTTACGGGGGCAGGTGTTCCATTCCCTTGTGTAGGTAGTCCTCTTACTCGCACGCAAGTTCTCACTTACTCTCACAAGTTTTGTCTTGTTTTGGAAATGTCACCATACTTGGGCAATAAACAAATTGTTGATTGGAGTAATACAAGTAATACAGTGATATTGACATGTGCTCAAATACATTTGTGGTCATGTGTCATAAGTTTACTTACTAGAATTTTGTTTTGAAATTATTGGTATAATAATAGTAGTACAAAGTATTAGTATTAGTGTATTAGTAGTAGTACGTACTACTTCCATTTCTAATGGAAGGATAAAAAAAAATCTGAACATATGCTAAAACTTTATTGGCAGCCAATACACAAGGTAATAAAATTACAATAGTTATAATAATATCATGATTACTATAATTAATGTGATAAATAGAATTTAGTCACAGGGAAATAACCATTATTTTACCATAAACTATCTGGGGAAAAAGTACTATAATATCCAACATAAACCCAAGAAAAGCACATGATTAATATTGACATAAATTACACTCATTTCAGTTCAAACAAACAGAAGTTGTTCCCCAGCGTCTAGCCTATAAATGCATGGAATATGCAAATTTACAATCAATAGGGAGGCATCTTGTGTCCCTGGAATGATGAATGAACATTATGTAAGCTATATGTTGGGGAAAAAACACTCCAAGTACATTATTATCTTTCTAAAACTGCCAGCGTATTGAGCGAACTACTAAGCTTAATAGAGATCAAACCATTCACCTGATCACTTAATCACATAGTTCATGACAAAATCCTTATTTGGTGTGAATAATGCACCTAGTTCAACATCTCATGCCTTGCCAGGTGCAGGTAAAAGTCTCATTCAAAGTTTCACATGGTTAATTTGTGAAAATTAAAACACCGGAGTGGTATTGGTTAACATCTCTTTGAACAGTCTGCCAACCAATACAACACTGAATGTGATTTCTACTGCCTGATAATGTCAAAAGTGCACCATACCTAAAAGCAGAGAACCCATATAACCTATAATCTAACAAAATGGTTCATTCAAGCAAGTGTTGGAGACGTTAGAAATTCTGTACTACCGTTGATTCAGTAAATGCAGCTCCAAAGGGGATGAAACAACAAAGGCTGATTTCAGGCAAGATTCCTTGAGCACAGTGTGACCATAATTGGATTAGAAGGCTGGTTGCTACAGACAGAATGGGAGAGATGGAGTAAGGAGCTTTTGCCATTTATTCTCTTTTGTGTGGCTGGAGCTGATTATGACTAATCAATGCTGGCAAGTTTCAGAGGGCTGCCGATGAAAATAAAGCTCTGTCCTAAGTAGTCACCAATCTGTATCTGCGCGACAGTCTAAACTGTTGTAGCAGAAAATGACTCGCTATCACCCTTCAATTATCGCATATCTATTTTTTTCTTAAAAGGCAAGTATACAAGTATTAAGTGCAAAGTTTCAAAAATATACCATTTCAAAAATACATGCTCACAGTTCCTTACAGAATTTGCTGATAGTGTTATCCAGTATCGTTAAGGATGTATTTTGGAAGATGATAGAGGTCAGAGGCCACCCTAGATCCTCATCTCCTCAAAGGCTAAAACAATATCCCAGGGCACACTTGAATCCCTATTAGTTATATAACTACCTTAGTTGCACCGCCCTCAGAGTCAAAAGTAATCTTTGTCCTTTCCTCTGGAGTGCCACTGCACTTAATAACCCAGTCCATGATAGCATCTGAAGAGTTTCCCCATTTTCTCTCTGTTATATGAAAATGGCCACCACTTCATCAGCTCTCATCCAACTCTACTTGATCAAAGCAGGTGGGAGTGGGGGTGAGGTCAGGGTCTGTGATTGAGTGAATGATATGGCATCAAGCAAATCAGATGAGTGCAGATCTTAGACCTATTTGAGGAATTCAGTGTTTACTGAACACACCCGTTGGTATCGTGTTAAGAATCAACTAATTTATGTACGTTTGAGTTGCACATTGTCATATGCGTAGCACTTAATGTTTCAATTGCACAAAATGACACACGTTCAGGCTGACAAAATTACATTTTCAGTTTCCCTATAGATATTTCTGATAATGATCTGATGGGAACTGGTGCACCACTAAAGGAAAAATCCACCCTCAGTTACTCTTACACTATATATCATCAATCTGTGACATTCAGTGGATTCCAGGAGTTATTTACTGATAAAGTGTTATATTTTACCTTATTGGTGCACCCACTTTCGCTCAGGCTCATCTACTTCTAATTCAGTTTTTCGTTTTTTTGATTTCCTACATTCCCCAGAATTACTTAAGACAGCTGCCCAAGAACAGGTGTGAACTTGTTGCAGTGAATTGTAGAACCTTTAATATTGATGTTTAGATAGCTGAAAAAGGTTCTGCTATCAAACTATTGTAGCTGCACTGGAAATATCTCGACATGACATTACGTCTATGTTTATCTGCGAGAATAACAAAATTGACCACCAAACAACAAAATGGACCCAGAAATGCAAGGGGCATCGAAAATAGTGTTAAAATGTTTGAGGGTGGATTTTTCCTTCAGAGGGAAAAGAGAATTTCTCATTATTTTATGAGACTCCGCTCATTTTGCTTCCTGAAAATAGCTGTTCTAAACAACTGGATCATTTGCAAACAGTCCATCGCTACCTTCTGACATTGATAGAGACAAAATATTAAGATAGAGTAACTTAAGTGAAACTGAACTTTGAACTTGTGAAAAGGGCATCGAGGTAGTGTGATGTGGCTTGTTTTTGAACAAACAACTCTATATCCCCATGATAGACAAGTCAGTGTATCCAGCATGACATTGGGCTATCAAGTCTCTTTAATCTTGTATTCTGTTTGCCCGCTCCCTAACGCTGGCAGGCTCTGCAGTTTTCTCCCCCAGGCTGTGGTGGCGTCACATATTAGTGACTTCTGAATGAAGATTGAAATGCTTTGAACAAAAAAAGCTAACAACCAAATGAGGGTCTTTTTTTATGTTAGTTAACCAAAATGTTGCATTGATCGAATGAGTATGGTAAAGAATGTTGAAGAGGTTTGAGCTTTGAGGGCCAACAACAGATATGCAGGAACACAGGTAAAGGCAGTCAGACAGTGAGGATGATACCAAGATTTGATACCAAGGTCAGTGATACCAAGATTTCAGACTAGCACCCTATGATCAACTTTGAACTTAATTGATACTCAAGACTCTCCTCATGTTTCCAAGAAGATATATAAGGATAGAATCTTAAATCTGTGCATTCTGAAATGAAAAAACACGGTGACAGAATTTCAGTGAATTAATTCAAAAGGAAACAATAGAAAAGGACCTAAAAAATGAAAAATGTCTGCACTTGAACACCAAGCAGCCTCACACATCAGAAACAGGATTGCTCAACCAAGGACTATTCATTACTGAGTATATTTTTTTTTAGAGTATATAGTGGGATTTTGATGTATGGGCATTTATTTTTTTCCCAACATCACCTCATCACAACTGTTGAGTCCAACCTATTCTCTTTAGAAGCTCATGAAGTCAGAAAGCTGCTGCATCATATGAGCGACTAATTAATCATTGCAATGTGCGACACAGTAACACAAAGGCATTTCCCCACAAACCTCAGGCTACAGAACTCTCAAACACCAAGCTAAATAACCCAGCTTTCCTACGACAACTCCGCTCTGCTTTACGCCGCTGCACTCTGGAAAAGTCCCCGGTGCCCGTTCCATGTTTCTCTCTGCTTTTTCAGGTGACAGGGTGAGTCATTACTCAAATCCAATTTGCCTCTGAGCCTTTGTGTTGCCTGCTTCGCTCATGTGTCTGTCTTTTGACATATGAAAACATATCTCTCTCTATCCCCGGCACATGACCAGTACGTTTCTCCTTTTTTCCTCCCAACATCAGTCGGTGAGAGGGGCAATGAGTGGAGAAGATGCCACTTTTACCGAGGGCCAGAGAAAATGAAGCCATTCATCTACCACCAGGTCATGAAAAGAGATGGGAAACTCAGAGGGGAAACATTGGTCTGCTTTCTATTATATTTTTGGAGATGGGGAGGCTGTGTGGATGCCTCTCATTAGAGCAGTCCCCCTCCCTCCCAGCCCCTACCCCCGTGGCATCGACTCCAGCCCTTGCTGGCTGGTGCCACTATGCCCAGCTGTGAACAGATGGGTGGCACAGAGCAGGCCAATATGTCAGGGCTGATGGTATTGGAAGAAATATGAAGATTTTGCTCTGTGGCATGCTCAGTTTAGACTTTAGAGTGTGCTGTGGAAGGTGTTTAATGTGGGGTGTCAAAGGCCCACTTTGACAAAGCAGCACCCATCAATAATACAGTGTGAAAGATTGACTTGATCAACCCTCAAACCCATACTTTTTTTTACCTACTTGCTGTCCCACTCCATGAAAGGGATGCATTGTAATGTATATCTGTGTGCTGATGCCATGTTTAGTCTATGAGCTTGAGCACCAGCTTCTTAGCCAAGAACTCCATCTTGACTGAGTTTTCTCTCGTTTCTGCTTTCTCCAAGGTCAAGTATCCAGGGAGAAACCACAGCTCGTGTAGGTGATGGTGATACATAACAGGTTCTGAGGTCAGTGCGGTGGATGAATACTTGATGGGTACAACTGCTCCTGAAAGTTTGCTGCAGAAAGTTATAAAATTAACAGGAGCAATGACAAAGAGTGGATGAGTCAGTGATGGTGAGCAGAAACTGTGTCAACTCTGATTGTTTCCATGCCATTGCATCTGGAGTATTTTAAGGTCTTTTTCCGTAACATTAAAGATTAGAGGTTTTGCAGGTACTAAAAGTATAGGTGAAAGTCTTAAACTCTGAATGTTGTAGTTTTGCATATAATAAGTACAACTGTACTGAGAGGCCAGCTTTAAAATCTGGCTTTGGGTGCACTGAGGTACATACAGGACACAAATCCAGCTTGCCTGTCCATGCTTGGTATGTCTGTATTTGGTAGGGGAGGCTTTACCTATCACTGTCATGTAATTTGAGTAGAAGGAAAGAAATAGGTTATGTATGATTTTAAGTTATGTGCTAGGTTTGGTAAATGAGTGATTGATTATCCAAATATGAAAAGACAGCAAAAAACAGCCAGTTGTGTGCTGGCGAGCTGACTACACTTGGCTTGTCTGATAGCTTCCCTCCACATGAAATGCTTATATTATTTTCAACTTTAAAACATTGTTTCATTTAAATGTGTTTAAAATGAGATTTTCAATTTGTACCTCTATATATTTGACTAATGCGTAGTACACTCCCCGAGGGATTCAGAATGGATTAGGCTTTTCACCCAGGCCATGGCATAATGATCCTTGTTACTACTGCTATGATGTAGCATGAGAAAATATCAGCTTTGTAACACAAGAAGATGAGAGGTGAAATCATTTGCTTCTTAAATAAGTGAAAAAAATAAGCTTAAAGTGTCCATTTGTAACAAAACAAAAGCAGCTAACTATTAGGTTTTAATAGTATTACAACTTAGTGAATTATACTGTATACAGGCACAACCATTGATTAAATGCAACTCAGTTTTTGGTTGGATTTAATCAGTTTTCTTTTACAATAAACAGACAGATGAGGAGTGATGAGCTGCATAGCCTTTAAAGTTATATATTCATTGAAACTGTATCTCTCTGTTTATCTTAAGCACAACCTGAACTGAACAAGAAGAGGACAGAGACAAAGAAAGATGAGGGAAATAAGAGAAAAATTCAGAAGAGAAGGAATGAGGAGAGACAGCAACAGATAAGACAGACAGTACACTACAATATTTCACTGTAGGCCTGTACAGACTGAATTTAAAACATTTTCTTGCAGGGGGGAATGCCCCCAGACCCCCCTACTATTGTCCAAACTGTCTAAAATCCTAACAACGCCCCTGTAACCATTTCGCAGACCACAGAATATAGTCTTTGAATAGAAATCAGAGTACTGTTAGGTAGGAGCAATGTCATGTGCCTTTAATACAAGCCTCTTTAAATGTTTTTGAACCCTGTTATTTTGTAATTATGCGTATTCCTTACCTATCCAAATACAAAATCTAGCTTTAATATGTTTTAACTAATTTTGAATCCTCCAAGCTTAATGCTTATCGATGGTAGATCACCTTTAAGGGATGTCTCGTACCTGTCGAATTCCTCAAAATGTTCCTGTAATAATAATAATAATATCAATGTACAGTATATCAGTGCTTGTCATGTTGGATTGTCTTTCTGTCTTGCGTTGTAAAATCCGGCTAACATTTTTGTGGACCCCCATATTAGCATGTGTTCAGTCAAAGCAGCATTTGAAACAGACCCCTAATGTTTTGTCATTTCAACACTCTCCATGACTCCATTTCTCCAAGCGGTCAAGTGTTGAAGCAGGCAATGCTGCACAGCTTGTCCTCTCCCCCCTCCAAAAACCAAGATGGACTCCTCTGATGAATGATTAGCTTGATGAGGAATCATGATCTAGATCAAGAGCAGGCTAATGTCAGCAATCTGTGTTGTCCATCTGTCTCGCTACCCAACCAGCCACCTAGCTCGCTCCACACCTAGAGAAAAGCAGAGCTGGATTCTGCAGATGTACAGCTGTGAATGGGTTTCTGCTCAATTTTTGGGTTGTTTCCCTCCAAGATGCCTGTAAGAGCTTTTTAATGCATAATGTATGGTATGTGCTGTTTTCCACCCTCACTTCCTGCAATGTGTGATTATTTCCTGAAATAGTGACCCTGAAGCATGTATCTTGTTCACAGCTAAGCCTTTACATGGAGCCGCAGAGGAGTGATGTTGTCGGAGAGCGCCGAACACACAGCGGCCTTGTATCATATGAGCCTTTAAATCATAAGCAGATCATGTTAAATCTTTTGCAGTGATGAAGGGAGAAAGGGAGAAAAGGAGAAAGGGAAGGAGGGACTGGGTGGCCTAAGAGTGAAGGAAGGAGAGAATGGCTTAAGAGTGAACCTACTGGGATGGGAAACCATAAAAATGTGCGTTTGTGTGTGTATATTAATTGTAGGTGGGGGTGGGGATTCATAATATAGAGGTTATGGGATTAGAGAGGGGGATGGAAACAATTTACAATGATGGCCACACACTATACCTGCATTGGTGCTCACTAGTATTAGAAAGGGCAACCTGCTAACTTCCACAAAGAAGAATATGTTATTGGAGAAGGCTTCAAAAACCTGGTTTAGTGCAGTTTATGATTATAGCAATGGAGCTACAAGTGTACAGCGAATGAAATCGTATCTATATGTGGGTAGGGAGGGAGAAGAGATGGCTTGTCATGACATTTAAGAAACAGAGAAAAAGGTAGCAACGTCTGTGTCATCGTGTACATCTCCCCATTAATATCAGTATTTATGTCACAGCAAGACATCTGAAAGGTACTTGTGACATGAGTTCACATGCAGGTAATGTAAAGAATAATGGTGAGTGATGTGGTGAAATGGCTCACAAAATGAAGTCCTGCTCACTTGAGCTTTGCCATGCAGCGCGCCATCCATTTGAATTATCTGCGGTCTGGTGGACACACCTTGTGTGGCATACAACGTCCATGTGAAAGCGCTCAAAAAGCTCAGTGCAATATGTGAGCTGGCAAGTGAGAGGTGCACAATGACAGTGTCATTTTTCAACCATGTTACATGACAGAGGTCTCAAAAGTGTCAGATACTCAGGGTTTGTTTGGAGCGGTTCTTGGAAAATACACGGCTAGCATCTGATTGGACTTGATAGACCTGAGTGAAGTTTCTATAGGCAAAGAGGTGTGGAGCCAGGAGGGCGAGGAATAGTTATTAGCACAGGTCTACAGGCAAACAGAAGAGTGCACACAAGCCATCTCTCTCTCTCTCTCTCTGTCTCTCTCTCACATACAGAGTGAAAAGCTCTGATCTCAATGGAAAACAGGTGGGATGACAAGGAATTATCCCTTGCTCTCAAACAATTACAGCCCCTGATTTACAGTGTCAAGCAACGGGCAAAGCCAAAGTGAGTCAGCCCTCTGCATCACATTAGACAGCAACTGCAAAAAAATTTCCCACTGAAGAAGTGACTCCGGTCTCGCTTCACTCGTCCCACGGGCAGCTGACATCCCAGTGCAGACTGTGAGGGATGCCAACCCTACCAACCTCTATCCTGGCACTCACCTGACACAGACTGCTGCCTGTGGCAGGATCACCAGCTCCCCTTCCCTTGCACGCCACGGCTGGCTAATCTCATGGTCAGTTTCTGTTTTGGCTTGGCACAAGGCTTGTCATAAGGTCTTTAAGCTGGTGTGAGGACAACTACCATGCCATCAGAGGGAGTAGTGCAAAGTCCGATGCTGCTGTCGGTGCTGCCACGCAAGAGTGTCTGTTTAGCACAGGTATAAAGTACAAGGCTCAAGTATCGCCACTTTCAGACAGTTTTGAAACGTTTATCTCAGTTGAGCTCCTGGTGATCGTCTTTAGATTTCTCATTCACACATGCACAGACAAATGCAAATGACTGGCACAAACCCTCCCAAGGGACACCAATGAGCCAAGATTGCCATCCAAACCCTATCCCAGCAAGTTCTTTCGCAGCCTCGTGGCCCAGAGGGATAACATTACAGTTATCGTGAGCGGAGACCCGCCAGACTGACGGACCGACCGTGGCCACAAAAATGAAGAAATATTACCAGTGTTGAAGGACTGTGAACCTAAAACCCAGAGGCCATACATTATCCTGATAAGTCCTGTCGACCCGAGCCAGCGGACTCATTGTCGAGCCCCGCCACCTAATGACGGGAAACTGATAAGCGGGCGCACCATGTCACCCATGATGTAAAACAAAAATAGATCCAATTAATCATATGAATTGCCATTAAAGAAGAAATAAGATGATGGGACAGGCTCCGGCCAGGTATGAGGGCCTAATGAAGAGTAATCAGTCAGTGAATCATTAGGATTTGAGTGGAAGGACATGTGATGTGACTGCCTGGATAACGGATGATAGTGTTGGACTATCTTTAGAGACAGGACTCCAAGTGTATGAATGAATAGTACTCAAGTTGACATTATCACTCTTATGCTTTTAAATTACTGATAATTGATTGGTTCTGATGTTGCAGACTTGCTGTACATGTCTGATGAGGCATTACTCACTCATTTAAATGAACAATAATGATTGTTTGAAATTGTTGCATACGCAGCATATATGATGGACATCTGAAGAGTTTCATTACAAAACGCTATATATCCATATTTTGAAATTTTTTTTTTAAAAAATGCTACTTATAAGTCATTAGTCTAACTATTTTGTTAGTGAGGGTCTTAAAATGACTTATTACTTTAATGGTAAACTATAATGTTCTTTTTTTTCCTTGTTTTTACCAGCAATCATTTTGTCAGAGTAGGCAT
Source organism: Centroberyx gerrardi (assembly GCF_048128805.1). Lineage (NCBI taxonomy): Eukaryota > Metazoa > Chordata > Actinopteri > Beryciformes > Berycidae > Centroberyx > Centroberyx gerrardi. Next base: position 13,209,020 of record NC_136019.1, read on the forward strand.
ACAGTTTTTCAAATGGTGAATATCTATATAAATGCATATGTATACCCTATATGTAATATATGCTGTCCACGTCTACAAAGCACAAAGTACAGAGGTTTTAAAAGCCACAGCCTTACAGCACTGCGATGAATAATACTGATACAGGGCAAGCTGTTTCATTGGTGTTAAGCCATATGCCAATTAACCAACACATTGAACATGTTTCTCTACTGCAATGACAACAAAAATAGAACAGAGTGGTAATACATCTAACCTTTGATCTTCTGCCCAAAGTTGAAGAGATTTTTCCAATATATTGTGACAGCTAATATCCTTGGATCCTTGCAACATTGTATTAGCATTAATTGTTTAGCTTGAATATTACATCACTGTGGGCTAATGAATGCAGAAATCATAGAGCCTAAAGCAAAAATTAGTGATGGAATACAATAGAAGCTGAAAAGTCTAGCCAGTTGCAATGAAATGTCAGCAACACAGTGACCTGGAACAACCTTGGCAGAGGTAGTCAAGCCACATTAAACATGTCTGGCAGGTTCTGCTATACAATATATGTATATATAGCTAGTTGAAAGGGTCACACTTGTTTTAAACAGAGACGTGTGATCACATAAAAAAAGGTCTTGTTTTCCACTATCACCTTTGTAAAAGGTGAAATGCATTAGCATAATTAGCATCATGGATCAACAGTAAATAGAAAAGAGCTTGTTCATTCTAAAAACAAAACAAAATATTCATCTTGAGGGAAAATAAAACTGTTACCGAAATAGATGATTCAGTATTTTAAAAATATGGGTGATACCATGCTTAATAATGTTTATCAGATGTCTTAAGATAGCTAATAACTCTAATGATAATAACTAATGATACTTCATGCTGAGGTTTACCGTCAACAATAATTTAGTCAGAATTTTATTTTATTTTTTACAAAATACTAGGTATCTCATCAGATTTTACTTTATATGATGGGCTTAAATGAAAGGAGTCTTAGAAATTTTTAGATCCAGTGAATTGAGAGTGAAAGAGAAACAGATTTATTCTTTATTAAAACAGCAAGCTTCATACAAAAATGTAATTTAAGGCACTAAAGAACAGTGTGCAGTGTCTGCCTATCGCAAAACTGGTAAAGGTGGACTGACTTGCTTGGAGACATCATCGATGCCCCATGAAATGTGAAATTAATATCTGTATCTTTAGGCGAGTGAGGAGAAACAAGTCTAATCGCCTTGTACACCAAGTCATTTATTTATATATCAGATTTGTGTCCAAAAGTCTATTTCAGTACTGACATCTAGGCTTCAAGCCCCACTACTCCAATCATGGCTTTGGAAATCTGATAAACTGATAATAGCATGTCCCAGTAAACTGTAACATTGTATTTTAGAGTGGCTGCAAATTAAAGCTGCCTGAAGGCTCCTCTTAGCTGGGAGTTAGCACAAAACTCAATCACAGCACATTCTGAACGTTACTTTGCATCAATTTGCTTGTTTACTTAAGGGCTAGTTGGCCTCAAAGACACGTGTGTATACAGTATGCGTGTCAAAAAAAATCCCAAAGGGTTTTAGCACACAAGCAGCACTCCTACTTTCTACTACCTGCTTTCTCCCAACTCCCACTTGTCTGTGAGAATTATGACATCTCAAATGGAGGTTTTATGTCTTTAGGCAAGAGGTAAGCATCAGGCACACGCTCGTCTACATTATAAATGTATAGGTTTCCAGTGTTGGCGATGTGATGGCCTGACACTCGTGTCGCCTCTCACCCTGCTATTGAACAAGGGGCCAAAAGAGGTCTTGCAGGCACATGACCGACCCCCCTCCACACACACACACACACACACACACACAGCACCCCCGGCAAGCATTTGTATTCTACCAGTAGACCCAGGAAGTCATTTCAAACTGGTATACACCAGACTTATTAATCACACATTTTTTTATATGACATCCAGAGTGGACTGGTTGATTTTTAGAGTAAATGCTTGGAACCACTCAGACTAATCTTGTGGTATTGTGATATGTCTATGCTAAACCTGAATAGTAAATCCACTATATTTTGTTTATGCACAACAAAATATGTATGTAATTTTGAGATTGATTTGTGGGACACTGTGGGTTTGCCACAGTGTTGAATGTAATAAAGTAGTACTATTACATGTGTATAATACTTCAATCATGAATTTGATCATGTAATTTATACATCATACACTTTAATTTACCTTAGAGGTAATTCTTACATAGTAACATACTGTAGAGATGCACAGGGAAACTTTAGCCTTTTATTACTGTAGCTCTTGAAGTAATGAGTACTATAGATTTTTAACTAGCTGATAAAGTGTGCTATTGGTCTTTTAGATGGGGTTTTTATCATTTTTCCTCCACTCCCACCTTTTTAACTTCACTTTTGTTCTCTTGACTGATCCCTCTCTTCCCTTCCTCAGCTGCAGCTCCTCTGTTCCTCCCCTACCACATTTAATTCACACTTTTCCTCTGTCTTACCCTCTCCTCCTTTCCTCTGCACCCCCCCCCCCCCCCCTTTTTTTTTTTTCTCTTCACACTCTTTCACTATCTCCCTTCCACAGAGGGCACATAAGCGGAATGTTCTGGGCGCTTGCAAAGCGTCTGGCTTCCAAGCCCATACATCCAACCGGCCAATATGTTTGCTCCCACAATGTCCCTGTACACAAAGTACACTTGTGACTGCTTGCTTGAGTTGTCAAATACAAATTACTGGCCAGCGGGAGTCTTTGAGCTTCACTGCAGTTCTAAAAACCTCATTTCCGTGGCTTTATTTTGTTCACAAGACACAGGAGAAAAAGAAAGGAAGACAACCTTTTCAGAATTTGAGCTGACAACATAGAAATTTGTGGAGATTTCTAAAGCAATATCTATGCAACAAAGGAAGAGGAAATGGTGCCTTAAATTGCTTATGTTTCCACACTCCATGACAAGAGAAAAGTGCAAGCTGTTGTTTTGGTAGTGCGCCATAGATGTCGACTTTGACTTTTTCCATTTGTAAATGGGTCATTATTCAGTCTCTTTTCCCGTTCTAACATAATGGACCAAAGCAAGAACTTATGGCTTACTTGGATTTCAGATTCAACAATCACAAAATATTATATCTTACTGTTGCCAAACTGCAGACACATACAGTAGCTTCATATATTCTTCTGTAGACAGATATAGGAGATGCATTTGAAATGCAAAGCATGAAAGCCTAGATCAGAGGCATGTCTTTGGTGTTTTTAGTGCTATTAAAAAAAGAAAAAAAACTCGCAAAGAAGTTAGTTAACAAGTGAATCCTATTTTTTATACACTAAAAACAGTTCCTTGGGCTCTTCCATGCAAACCTATGCAATGAAAGCAAAACTAAAGTTAACTTGAGGCTTCCACTGCCAAGGCCTTGCTTGTGTGAGAGGATATCTCGTGAAACACAAATGGAAAAACGCTATGCCTTGGGGCGGCTTGAGGAGATGGGGCCATATTTTGAATACAGTACTGGCAGTAGTGTTCAGAAGCATTTAAAAAGTATTGCAAAACCAGCTCAAGCACCTCAGGGATGGTATTATTCTAACACTTGATTATCAAGATTTGCAAGCAAGTTGACTGATATTGAAATAAATTATCATAACATAAATTATCCCTGAACTCAACCTAATGATCTACATCAAAAAATATTCACCTAATCAAGAGCTGGACAACAGGTATAAAGACTGTCTCCTTTGCCGATCTCAAGTGAGTACTTTTTCTTACCAAATCCATAAAATACAGTCTCATGTAGCAATTTATAAATTTCAACTTAAATCATTACTTTAATCATTGTGTTCACACTTTATCCAGGAAACCACACACGCTGTTGAAGTAAATTAAAACACTTAAAACCAAATGCAAACTGCATTATTAGATGGGCTTACTGATGGTCAACTACCCTTTATTGACCAGAGTTCTTAATTAGGCCGAGTCATTTATAGTCGTTTACATTAAGTAGCATCGTGATCATTTGGAGCAGTATCTCATATTGCAGAGGAGTTTACTGGGCACAAGTCTAGCCGTTTCTAATGTTGATTTTACCTACACTGAAAACAAAGAGGATGGCCTTCCTCTTCATTTATGCTTTATGCTGCTGCCTTGATATCTGGAATGTAATAATCCATCAAACCATTCTCACATTAAAGACAACCTTCACAGGAAACAAAACATTTCTATGCTTCTCAATGAGCATGTTTACATGGACTGCAATATTCCGATATTAACCCGATTAAGACAATACTCTGAATAAGAAACTGCCATGTAAACATCATTTTCTGATTACCTTAACCCGGATAAGGTCATAGTCGGAGGAAGCAATAGTCGAATTAAGACGTGGAGTATTCCGATTTTAGTTGCATTATTGAAGTGCATTGTAGACATGTATACACCTTAATCGCACCATGACGTCCTATCCGAGTTTTCGCAGCATTTTGTGACACATACGGCAATCCAACTGCTTGACGACACATGCTCTAGCTTCCAAAAAATAACGCCTCAAGCAGTGTTTTGCAAAATTTGCAAGAAAATACTCATAAGGGTATACCACGGTAGCAACATGACAGAAAGGGTTTCAGGTTACATTCCAGAGGGAAACTCAGACGTAGGACGTAGGGACATAATGTGGGTGTGTGTCTTCAGTCATTAATCAGACTATGCTCTGTAGCATGTACACGGGAATATGAATGAAATATTCTATACACAACTCATGTAAACACCTTAATCGAAATATTGTCTTACTTAGAATAAGGTCAATAGTCGGATTATTGCAGTCCATGTAAACGTAGTCATTGAATTAATTCAAAATAATCGTATCGTTTTCTGGTTTGTTTTGCTATTAAAAAACAACTATGGTACAGGAGATTAGTGGAAATGAATTTATATACTACGCAATCCTCTACTAAACATTGATGGAGAAGCACTGAATCAGGCCACCCCACATAGTATGTTTGTTGTGGATAATAACTAGGCTTGGTTTGGTATGTTAAAAACTGCTCACACATCATCCAGATTGGTCAAAGAGCAGACAGACATGTGAAAGGCATCTTTGGTATCTGCCACACACCCTCTCGCTTGTTCATTTCACAGGCTGTTAATCATTACTGTGATTATTTAATTAAATAACTTTTTGCTTTTTTCTGCGGCCCCAAGTCTACAAAGACTGTGCAGTTGCCAGCAGCAACGGTGTACGTGGGAAGGAGGGTGGGTGACATAATGACAGCAGAAACGTCTGTAGGAGTGGCACCAGGGATGGCTTGTGTGTCCTTTCAACTAGTCCACAGTCGGATTCACATGGCAGAGATCTGCTGATGTCGACAAAGTTTCCACTCTGTTTCACTGATGAAGCTCACCATGAGGACAACACGCCACCCTGTCATATATTACAAGGGTCCATCTGCAAGACGATTAGCAGGATTATTGATGCATGGGCATCATTTTCATAGCTCACAACTGGTTAGGTCAGGCAATACTCATCAAGAGTAATAAACATGGGATGAGCTAGTTAAGAGTTGTGTGGGCTGATTCCATTGGGCTGACTGCAAGGGCGGTGTAAAGATGAAATTTTCCTGGGAAATTTAACAGCATTGAATTTGAACTTTTTTTCTTTCATTTTACGAGATTTCACAGCACATTGTTCACCCAGATGTTAAAAGGATTCAGTAGGAATAACCCTTACCTTAAGGATAAACCTATAGAGCACAATCTATACTTGCATGCATGCAAGTTAGGGCTAGGTGATATTGACTAAATCAAATATCACAAAATTTTAGACAGAATACCTCGATATCGATAATGTGGTGATATTTTGGGTATAAGTATTCGTGCTTTCATAAGATATTTACACACAAGAAAATTTTGAAAATTAGTAATGATCATCAGTAATCAGTGATGTGTAATCAGTAATAAGTAATGTGGATATGATGAGCAGGTAAAGGCATCATTGTTCATTTTACTCAGCCAGAGCAGGCTAATAAGTTCAGAAGATTGTATCAGTTTACTGTAACGCAGCCTTTAAGACCAGGAAGAAATAACATTTATTTATTTCACAATATTACGATTACCAAAATCCCAAACGAGATCTAGTCTCATATCACAATATCAATATTATACAATATATTGGCCAGCCCGAATGCAAGTGTAAGAAAGCAACCAGTGACAGCAGAAACTACACTGTAGCACGATGAACTGTAAAAGTCCATCATACCACCTGAGTTCTGTCCTCAAAAAAGGCTTTTGAATGTCAAGGACCCTGAAGGCACGACAGAACTTCTCAAACTCAGTGCGATAACTCAACACCCAGGCCTGTGTCCTCTCTGCGTCTTATTGAGCAGGTATTGGCAGCCGTTCAGAGGAGCTGGGCCCTTCAGGTGCATACACTCCAATAGTGTTCCATTCCTCTCCATTAATTCGTCATCAGTATGGATCCGTCTTTTGTTGATGGTGGCTCACTGGCACCTTCCTTGCCCTGTCGCACTGCCCTGGACAGCCCTGCCTGAATAAAAATGAAGCGAGTTGCTTCCATCATGGCAGTCATTGTGCCATTTGTTTGAGTAAAACACACGGGCCCATTATTGGAGTGTCATGACGCTGTGTGTTTGGAACGCGACAAATCACTGCAGGCTGTCGCCCGGGCAGTTTTGCAGCATTACTCTCAGCAGAGGGGAATGCTGTTAATGCTGACAAACACTGGAGAACGACGGTCATTTACTAAACATCCATTAAGCAGGTGCCAATAATCCACCAGGGGCAGAGATTTCTCTCACTCTCGCAGGGTCATGTGTTCACATTCAGCTGCCCAACGTGAAATCTCTTTCTGGGGCTCAGAAGAACAATGAAGGGAAGGTATGGGGAGATGGTTGTTTGTGTTTGTTGGATTCACAGCTGTTGAGAGTGTAGTTGAAATCTGAAGACATGCATTATTTCTTCTAGCTTAAACCAACAGTGTGGCTCTACTTGGTCTATCCATCCGTCTATTCAACTGTCTATCCATTTGTATCTCTCATCCATCCATTCAGCCATCCATCCATCTCAGGGTCAAACAGTGGTGGAATTGAAATGACAAAGATGATTCATCCCAAGGCGACTCGCAGCCCTCATGATATCTCCCTCCCATATCAGACATTGATCCAAAGAACAGGCCATAAGTTGTTTGGTTTTCGTCAAAATGCCCAGGGAAGCCTTTCAGTGTTGCTTCACACAGTGTTTTCTATGGAGGACTACAAGAAAGATCACAGGCTTCAAAACCCTTTCAAAGCTCTTGCCCAGGGCTCTAGTTAAAGCTCATTAAAAAGTCTAATCAAAACACAGCAATAGCATAATAACACGTAATGTTAATTTGCAAAATATATTTTTTTTCCTTGATGAGCAAGAGACCATAACAATATGCACCCTCCTGGCCCCCATGAAATATTAAAGATATGATCGCCGACGACTTCCAAGTAACAGCTCACTTCATTTGAATTCTAAGGAAAATGTAATTTATGACTTTACTCAGAACTAATTTTTCCTTTCTAATTGTTGATATTGCCTCAAGGCGCTTCCCTTTGTTGGATTTCTAATTTACGTAAATGAGTGAAAATTATTTTCACTTTTTTCCCCACCCCTTGGAAGTCAGGTGTGGAGACACTTTTATTTCCTCAGACAATTGATGTCACACAATGTGTGTGACACAGAGTTAACTGTTTGATATCTCGGCTTCCGACAATTACATTTCTGCTTTCTTACAGAAGGGATATCTAAAATATATTTTCTCCAAGACACTTTAATACACATGGTATGATGGATGGGTGAGGCATTTCAAATCTGACATGAAATATGAATTATTAGAATTGACATTTGCTGACCTGTTCCCATGTGAAGACTATGAAAGGTCCTCTTTGAATAGACAGCTTGAGTCTCATAAATATGACATAGAAGCACCTATGACCAATTCTAAGTCTAGCACAGAACACTGACATAAAGCTAACACTGCTAATCTGCACATTTCATGCATCATTAAAACATCAGTTCAGAGGACTGAGGAGAAGGTCATTTCAAAGTGCCATGCTGTTACAAATGGTGTGTAATCAACCAATCAATGATTTGTTTTGACTCTAGAAAATGTGGATATTCAAATTTGAGATAAGCTGTACAGTGTCAAGATTTCCAGTGGGAGGGTTGATTGGTTCTGTGTGTGTGTATCTGAGTCTTACTGTGTATGTACTGCAAGCCTGCATGGATCTTGCTTCCATGTCACCGATGATTCATTTTGACCAATGGTTGCAGAATTATGACTCTTATAAAACTGACCATGGATCAACTCTGATAGACTGCTGCGGTAACAATGCTGCACCACAATAGCATGCTACAAACCATGGATGACGGCCGCTGAAATGACATACGTAAACAAAAACTTTAAAACATTTTCTTCATAGAAACGGTAATTATAGGCTACGGCTTGAAATCAGTGGCATCCATGACAGCTATGAATGAAAACAGGCTGTTGTTTATGTCAGAGAGTGGGAATGGTTTTGTAGTTGTGTGCAAACGCAATGACCATTAAATGGCAGAAAATGTCAGTGGAAATAATATTGTGTGAATTGCATTGAATGGGTTCCATGAATGTATCCCTACTGAGTTTGGTCATACGGTTGATGTTTAAGTAACATGCTCACCACAGAAAGGTTTGGGTCACACTAAACTCAACCACGTTCTCTGGAGTTTAATGTACAATATCTACAATATACAGGATCCAGTCTGTTTCTCATTTTGTCAACCAATTACTTAAGTTACCTAATTTAAAAAGTTCCAATAATTTCTTTTAATTTTGCTATATTGATTTTCATCTATCATTTTGTACAAAAAGAACTCTATAATATTATAAATACTGGATTTTCCAATAGCTGTTTTCTTTTGTGCAGCAGCAGGAAAACATGCTTTCTGAAAACGAGTCGCTTTCCAAGCGTGTCACATGAAAGACGAAGAAGAATGCAGACAAGAGTGCAGTGAACTGTAAACCAACTAAAGACAACACTCAGATGTTGCAATAATAAAACAACAACATGAAATAAATAAGCTTGCAGAGTAGCTTTAAGGTTCCTCCTCCTCACAAGTTTCCAAGTTATGGGCTACTCATCTGAAAATATGCATGTTTATTGTGATGGATTTTTGAGCTTTTTATAGTTAAGTGGGGGAGGAACATCAGGTGGGCTCCGGCAAACACTACAATTAAAAACAGCGAGCAAAATTTGCATAGCATAAGCATATCATTAACTCTCAGGGAAGCAGGAACAATGTACTCTCCAGGGTGGCATCCAAAGATAGGCCCAAATCCACCCTATGTAGGTGGTTGCCACAACAGGCTCTTCAAACTAATAATCCACACAATATTTACCACTTCCATAATATAGGTATACAATCGCACAATATTTGCAATTCCAATAAATCTCTTCCAAAATACTGGAAGAAATTTTACTTCAAACAGATATGAAACAGATACTGGTTTTGCTGTGATAAAGGTTTAACTGTATCCTTTATATTTAGAACTACTATATATATACAGTATATATATATATATATATATATATATATACATATATATATATATATAAATATATACAGTATATATATATATATATATATATATATATATATATATATATATATACACACACACAGTATATACTATATGACTATTGGCCAAGGATTGCTAATCCAACATTAACTCCTATGTCTCCCCTGCACTTTCTCATAAATACACAATTCCCATTCACTGAAAACCAAACAGGTCCCCCTGAACCTGGTTTTCAAAGCTAGACTCTATCCTGATTATATGAAATCAAATCAACCTTATCACAGGGTTACCTTTCAGTCAGTATGGTTCATCACAACATACTCCGCCTTTGGCAGACCCAGTGTAGAAGTCTCTACCTGATGCCCTGTCTGTACACACATTCCTTCAGTTCTTGTGCATTTCACCATGACAGAGTCCATGGTGCCTTAACTGAAACTGCTTTGTTCTGTAGTCGTGAGCGTTATCTGTCTTTGTCCATGGTTCAGTGTTTTAGTGAATGTTACTGCAAACTTACTAGCTGTTAGCCAACTTGACCAGCCCTGCTCGCGTCGGCCCCTAGCCTGTGTGTTCCTAGACAGAAAGCTCTGCTACTACTGCTGCTGCCTTTGATGTATTTTTGAAAACAATGTGAGACTATGCCTTCTGGGAGGTTGAGCAAACCTGCAGTAGAACAGACAGCAGTAGCTTCTGACTGTAGCAAACACATTGGTGGGTTTAGACTTTTCATGGGCGGTTTCATGGGTGTTATTTCTTAACCGTGCTTTAGCTGTCCCTTTGTGTGTCTATTGTTTCTGTGGTGGAAATGAGCTAGACCTAGAGACAGCCCCCTCCCTCCCCAGTCCTCATGTTTGTGGAAGAGATATACCATGATGGCGAGGCACAAGAAGGAAGCGCTTCCTGGTGTGATGGGATGGATGAACAGTGTCCTCTGGGATATAGTCGGGGAAGTCAGAGAGTGTAGCTCGCAACCTTTCCCCATCGTGATTGCCATCTCAATTCAGGTGAAATGTTGCCTACTGTGACGTGTGAAGTGCTACAGGCATGATTGTAGAGATTTCAACACTAGGTCTGCCAAAGGCACATTCACTTTTCCTAAATGTTGTACTTCCCTCCTTGACAGAACAGAGGGTTTTATTCATTACCCAACATTTCAGATTGGGATTATGTTAACTGATGTTATGCAGAAGGATCACATGCCATGAGCTACACCTAAGGCCAAGAATGCATCGTCCTTTTATTATCCTCCATTTAACCGAGGCATGTGTAATATCTCCTGATGAATCATGTTTCTAAATCCTCTACTCTTTCTTCCAAACCAAGAAACCAGAGACAAATATGCTTAAGAATCGTTTGCAGATTTAGCATAAGCCCTCAGCCCAAAGGGTGCAATGAAAAGGTTCAGTGAAAGACCAATGGAAGGCAGTTTCACGAGATGAAAAAAATCCAAATGGTTCCCTTTTGTAAACAAGGCCTGTTGTTCAGTCCAAGTACAGCCATATGGAACTCCCTGTACCATGGCCACTGGGTTCAAATAACACCGTTTGAGGCCGGAGTCGGAGAAAGTGAGGGAGAAAGTGAGGAATACTCACATTATTTATTACGGTCTTAACGGAGGGTCACAAATTGTCGGTTTCCCTGAAGTCATTGCAAAAAACCTCACTCAACTCATTCACCCGGCATTGAGGGCCTGGCGACCAAGCCAAGTCAGAGAGGAGTCCTGGGAAAGTGGTCAGCGAGTGTGGTATTGGCCATCGATCCGCCAGTAGAACTGTAGGGTTTGTGAAGGGGGATTCACCCGAGGGAGTGGCGGTTTGGAGGAAAGAAAGGCATATAACTGCGACTAAATGGAGTTTCACACACACAATGAACTCTGGAGAGCCTGGACAAAGTTTTCTGTGGGTGTGTATTTGTGCGTGCGTTTGGACAGGGTTGAAAGGGCAACAGCAAGTGGGGAAAATAAAGAGAGTGATCTTATGTTTAATTTTGGGGATTTCTCCGTGAGTGTATGAACTGACTCAGTCGACTGACCTTGCTGCTGTTCTTCACCTCATTTGAACTGTGTGGGAGGAAAAAATGAATGACTCATATTTGCATGATAGCTTTGATTGGTGGTTGCCTACACTGGGTGTAGCCAACCACCCTTTTCTTCATAATGGTTATACATCATCCCAACAGGGCATAAAAAGATATTGTTCTCATCTTGAAATACAATAAAAGTAGAACATAGTCACACTGTGTTCACGGAAGAAACATTAGCTTTTATCCCGTAACACTCACAGTATTGGTAGAAATGAAACGACTGTTCCCTGATCAGTGTAACGGCATTTCTGGTTCTCAAAGCAAATTTCAAACAAGTATTCAAGAGCATCAACACCATTGTCACAATTTGAGATAACTAAGGCCTTGAACACTCAAGCAGTTTGCAGAATAAAAAAAACAACAACTCCCTTCAAACCATCAAAACCACTGTTTCTATCGTTCCAGCAACATGTCACTTTCAACAGCATGGAACAGCAATATTGGCATACAGTATCCCAACTATAATATTTGGGTTTCTAAAACTTACACATGGATATGTGCAGACAGAAAACTTGAGTATCTTGAATAGTAAAGGACTATTACTGTGAATGCAGATGCTCTCATCCTGTCTGTCACATTAAATATTCTCACACTTCGTGAGGATTAATCTGGAGGGTTTAAATTATTTTACCATATCATTCCACAATATTTTAGGACAAATGTATGGAGTTTTCATGTCAATAAGCAGGGAAAGGTTGATTTTAATAGATAGACACTGATCATCCAGGTAAAGTACGAGTCCCTCTTCATGTCTGATTGCATTACAGTCATGAATTGTTACCAATTTACAGTCTGTTGGCTGTGGTTAAAGCCAAACATGTAGTAGTTGACATGGTTAACATCATGACAGGCTAACAAAAATGTACAAAAGAATTTTAGATTTGCTTCAGCAACGTGTAAATATGGTATGAATGGGACTCAATCATAAAAAGCACCACAAAAAGGACCAAATGTCTGCCACATCACAATGTTAATGTGGCTGCAATATTGCGCTTCAGTGTTTTTTTTTGTGAATGTGTAGTCACTCAAACGTTGTGAAAACTTTCTCAAATTAAACCCTTAAAATTGCATTTGTGTACAAAGCCTACTGTACGTTTCCAATCCTAAAGTGTACAAAGCCTGAGAAATCCCATAGTTTCCTTATATTTTAAATAGACATTATGTAACTTCTAACAAACATTTTAGCTTCTGCCAGTTGCATTTGAACATTAACATGTAGCTACAACTACCACCATGTTCTTTTAATGTTACTAAGCAGTAACTTTATTTATATAGACATTTATCTTGTCTAACTATGCTGAGTTAGACAAGATAAATATACTGCAAAATTTGAAACCATTTTACAAGAAATGCCTTCTAAGGAGTCAAGGAAGACGTTTGACGAGAGGAAGGTTTAAGAGCTGGGGGAAGGTGTGTGTTTATGTGGGTGGCAGTGGTGGTGGGGCTACAGCAAGGGAAGAGGTGAAATAGGGAACAACACAGACGAGGCTGTTTGACATAGATAAATTCTGCTTATTCAGAGTAACCGGAGGGCGCCAAAGCAAAAATAATAGGGCCATTTGCTGGATGGAAGGTTGCCAGATCGTACTCTGTTGTTGAGCAGATGCAAAGCCAAAAATGCATTTGGGGAAGTTGACTTGCCACTGCCAATATGGAAATTTTTTGTTTTTAATTCTGGTTGCCACAGTGCTGAAACTCAAAGCATATAACCAGGTACGCTTACTGTACATTCAAAGAGTAGCCCTGTCGCAACGCAGTCGATATATCTATCCATTCCCCTTTGTTCAGCCACAGTTTATGATTGATTTCCCCGGTGATGGTATTGATTCGTGCACACCGCTATACACACACCTTTTACTAATTGCATGTGAATCAAATCACGCATAGATCATTGTTAGGTCAAGCTAGACCCTCATAGGTCACTGACAAAGATATATAAGAAAAAATATCCTTGCAAAGGACCCTCACAAAATCCATCACATCGACTGGATCAAGAAGATCCCCTTGGACCACCATCAACAGCCTTAAATGTCATGTTTTACTGTGTCTAGTATGGACCAAAAACATTTTCTGAAGCCCTGCTTCAAAAGTGGTGTTGGTAGAGGTTGTGGTAGTGATTGGGGGGCCATAATCCAGCTCAATCGATATGTGGCCACTGTGTTATTCGGTGCTTTATTTTATCCCAAGACATTAGCTGGGGTTGTGGTTGACAGAGCCAAGATCCAAGCACCATCTTAATAGCCTCCTCTGGCAGGACAGAATGGATGTTGCCTCAGTGTCGCTCAGCCAAAGTCAACTTAGGGGTCAGTTAGTGCTTGTGATCCTCATGACTTATGATTAGTGGTCGACCGATATGGGTTTTTCAATGGCCGATGCCGATGCCGATATTTAGAGAGCAGGGCGGCCGATGGTCGATATATAATGCCGATATCATGTTGTTGTTGTGTTTTTTTTGCATCTGATAAAATACAACAATTTGTTGTTTTAGATGGAATTTTTATTAATGAAATAGAAAAATACATTGGGTTATGCTGTAGATTTCAGAACGTGACTGGTATTTAAGGGAGAGTGGGGTACAGTATGTCAGAAGCGACATCATTCAACTGCATTATCCTATACATTATAACATAATATATATTTAACGCTAGCCAGTAACGGTTTTAGATTAGATTTGCTGTCATTTAGGATGGAAGAGATGTGTTAACATTTAGAAAAGACGATGGTGACTGAGGAAATTTAGGCAAACGTTTATAGCAGGGCAGGGTGCATGAGAGTTATAGTACAGGGCTCGAAACTAACTTTTTCACCACCTTCCCAAAACTGTCCCGAAGCATATTTTTGTGTTTGTTTATGTTTGTTGACAGACTCGGTTACAAGCCAAATAGCCAATCTAAGCGATCAAAGACATTAAAAAATAATAACTTTGTTCACTCGCATTGCACAGCCTGCTCATATCATCTACCAAGTGACTAGAGGTGACAACAATGTGATAGAGCGGAGATTCTGTCCCGCGAATCCACTACTATCTCTCATTAAACACTGTGCCAAGTTAGCTTGGTGTATTGAAGCACAGACAAACACACACACACACACACACGCGCGCAGAGGGAGAGAGACATGCACACAAGTGCAGAAACGTTATGTTAGCTAGAAGCACATAACTTTCGTTCCCCAAAACGTTGTTGGCAAGTTGATAACGTTAACGCCAACTTTCGGACTCCTGTTAACGTAAGCCCACTTGTTGAATCGAGGCTATCTCTAGCCCATTAGCAAATGCAACCGACTGTAACTAACATTGGGTATAACTATCAAATCAATCGCTTACGATAGCAGATTGTTGACTTGAGACGAGAGGAGAAGTTCATCAATCCTGTCCTCATCCTCTGCCTCAGCTGATAGCAGGTGCTGCTGGCTTTGCCCACTTGAGAATAGTTCTGCTAGCTGGCTATTAATGTTACTCTACTGCTGGCAAACTTTGCACTGGCATGATCATGTATATGAGCGCCATTGATGAAGAAAATATGTTTGTGTTATGTAACGTGCTTAACAACGGCAGACCACAGGCTCACCAACAATAAAAGGCTTCACAGTTACACTTGCTTACCATCCCAAATGACAAATCTGATAAACTGATAATCTGTTTTACGACCCCGGCTCGTCGGGAGTAGGAGTGGGGGCTGGGGACTCCATACAATAGTTTTTCGAGCCCATAAGCTAGTTTAGCTGGTTGAAGGCTTGCTACCGTTACAATTCTCAACTAACGTTATTCGCACTTTCTCACTAAAAGACCGGAATCAATCTAATTATACAGACAGTAAACATTGTATATGTTATTAAGAGTGGCCAATTAAATATATTGAGCTTTGAAAGCTAGGAATTTAAGTCTTACCGTTTTCTCTCAGGTAACGTTACATCCAGCATTGGCACGTTTCCCACTGTTCCACAGCACCCACCACTAGTCTGCCTGTTCACCACTGAGTTCTGCCCGTGGCGAAATTGACACAAGGGGGAGCGCTAACATCGTTCCACAGCAGCCACACTGACAAGGCTGCCTGCAGATGTGTCTGCAGACATTTTTTGTTTATCAGCTTTGTGAACGCAGGCATCGGCCGATGCCGATTATCTCAAAATGCCATTAATCGGACCAATTAATCGGCCGACCGATTAATCGGTCGACCACTACTTATGATGCATCAACTCAACTCTGAGGCCGATTTTTAGGCAAAACCTAAAAACAAAGAGTTATAGTTTGTTTCAACTGATCAGAAGTGTGCAGTTTTTGCCATCTCTGTACTCAAAACATGGACCAAACTGTATTTCATTTATTGGTCTTTACAGAATTAGTAAAAGTTCTTGTTTTGTTTGGTTTCAGACTGTCAGAAAACTGGAGCTGTATTTATACATCAGGGTTGTTTGGGGGGGATTTGAAGTATGCCATGTCTTGCCTTGTCTTCTACGCAATATAGTCACACAGCTGTGGGTCTTGGTTCCATTGTTGGGTAAATCCAAATTTAGCTGTCCAACTGGCTGCAACAGCTAGCCTGCAGCATAATTCTTTCACTGTGGAGCCAAATAACCAAATGAAAAAGAATTTTCGTCATAGACTATGTTGGAAGCCTGTTGAATTTTTAACTTTGAAACCCAGTTCAGGTTTTTTTACAAAATATTGACTAGATGTCTCTTATTTCATAACCTGTTGTTGACTCCACTTGCTCCATTGCTCCAACTGACCTCGACTCTTCTCCCCAATGGTTGAATGAACTCCACAATCCTATCAGGATGCAAGAGACACTCTGTAACTTCTGCTGTAACCTAAGAATTTATTTCTTCAGAAACACTTCTTACCCCCTCTCCCATATGAATCACATCCTCCTATCCCGTATCTTCCCCCCTCTATTTGCTCTACTATGTTTCGAAATCCTTTCTACTTCTCTTCTTAGCTCTTACTTTCTTACCTCATGCGTCTCTCTCAATCATCATCATTCTAAGGTTGCAGGAATATTTTGTTACATCTATTGTCGGGGGGGGGCTACTATTGGTGGCTTCTAATGTCATTGATCTAGGAATTTATGCTTATTCTGCTGTTGCATTCATTCTAAGTTGATCTGGATAAGATAAATGGCAAAAATGTAAATGTAAACCAATTTTATTTTATTGGCCTTTAAAGGTTGGGAAACACAGACACAAACAGATATTGGGACAAACAGTGATCACGAATAGAGACTGATAACGAGAGACAGAGAGAGATAGCAATCAAGAGATACAGCACAAGAGGGTGAACTCTACTAAATATAAAACGAGCCACAGACTGCAGAGAGAAAGGGGGGAAGATTTCTCTCTCAGGCTCATTACTCCCCTCATAGCATGCCAAGTGCTGACCTAGCAACATCCCAGCCCCCTATCCTCCTCTTGCCCTTCAACCCCCTCCCACGGCAGGTGAGGGAGTCACATGCTGTCAGGCACACCCGCTGTCAGCCCACTTGGCCCGTGACACCCATAAAGCGATGCAGGATGGTAGTGTTCCAAGAGCTTTTAAAGCGGCCAATGGCTACTTTAATGGATAGATACACTATTTAGCTTAATTCATGCTCTCTCACTGTCTGTTCAGGCCTTACAGGGAGGATTTGACCTCTCTTAGGTTAAATAATGGTCTCAGCGTAGATGGGTTGGTGGGGGGGCAAGAAGGAGATAAATGCACTGTGACATCCAGTTCACTTCAGCGTCCCCCCGTGTGCAATTTGAGAGCAGTCTATTAGGCACACGCTTTGCTTAAACATGGGAAGAGTTATTGGATGGGGCAGCGATGACTGGGGGCTGCGCACACGGCAGGATTCGAAGAGAGTAACGGGTGTGGGCAGGGCTTGACAGCCATTATTTATCAAAGCAAATCTGGAAATGAATGAGAGAATCCCCTCAAAAGGGTCAGTAGGACAAATTTAGGGGCCCAGCTTACAAAATGTGAGACGTGTAGAAAGTGTGAAAACATCAAGTAAACACTGAAGTGTGGACTACATTATGTGCAATATGGGTGGGGGAAATGCATGCTTCTTAAAGGTGCATTAAGTCAGATTTTACTCATATACACCCATAGCACATAATGTTTATCTGAAGCAATATCTGCGAGAGTTTAATAGGGATGTTGATCGATACCAGTGACTCTGAAGGATTACTTGCTTAGATTTTTGGCTTTCAAAAACTCACTTTCTGGCCCGTACTCTCCGTTTTGGAACAATGACCGATGTCGCTGCAATTCTTTGGTCACTGACAGAGGTCGATAAAAGTCATAAATTGCGTAATGCCTCTTTAAGTAAGCTATAAAAATAATGGAAATAAGCACAGTTCATATTCTTCCATCCAATTTCTGTGACTTAATGTGATACTGGTCAAACGCAAAAATGAATGAAGATGTATAGCATCAGAAATTTCACTACACCAAGTCAAAATCAATCATTATTTCTCTGATATAATGTCTAATGTCTTCTGCACACAAAATGATGAAAACAGGTTTGCAGTCTATTTTATGGGATGGCTGGGATGCTAATTTCAGCTCCGAGCTTTAGTCGATTCCTGCCTGGAGCCTGCAGCCATCACCAACCGCAACACGGGGTGGGAGGGTCAGCGGCAGTCGCTGGGTAGCCATAGCACTTACGATAATCACATCAGTTTGATTTTCTTGGAGGAGTCTTCAGCGACATGAGATGTGCAATGACTTTTTGAGCACCACTGGCATGGAAAGACCAGGAGCAGACTTTCAAATGCGAGGCACACTCAGTTATTAACATTTTGATGGTCCTCTAAATGTGCTGCCAACATTGGAAGTAAAACAAATCATACAGAAAAACCATGTAATGTGACTCTGTGACTCAAATACACTAGAATACCAGGCGCACAACATAAGAATAATCAACCCATTGTTTGCATGCAGCCAAAATCGACCATTTTAACAAAACACGTCACTATGCATTGTTTACATTTTACATGTATTGATTTATTTTTCTCCTCCCAGTCCTAGTGCTCATGATCCAAATTGGCAAATTCCACTTTTTCTCCTTTGGGAGCCAGCTGACAGCCACTGCACACGCCGCAGCCATCCTACCCCCTACCAGTTTCAGAGAGAAGCAGTCGGAAAATTAAAACGTCAATAAAAATATTCCATATGGCAGCAACAACTCAGTGTTGTTTGCCCAGTGGCGCTGTGGCGTCTTATAACCTGCACCACTTTGTCCTATGGGGAAAGCAGTGATGCACAATTGAAGTGTGATCAATAGCTGGATCCTGACGGCCTTGAGGCTAAATCTACATGAAGGGGTTCCCAGGAAAAAAGGTGCCGTCACTGAAGCGGCCTATCAACAAAACATACTCTGAAGGAAGCCATGATTCCCACAGCAAGTCTCTTACATTGTCCCTTATGGTTCAAAAGCATTCTAATAAAAAACAGACAACAAAAATCATTTAAGGAAATTATTAACCCTTAAAGCTCAGAATGGGTTTTGTCAGTCGCTTATGTCTGGGTCTACTGCATGTGTTTAGGTATTCAACCTGGGAAAAAAAACAATATGTTCAATATACAATGTTCAATACCTTAATAAACCATCTAAACTCAGTTCATTTTGGTGCACCTACTGTAATTGTTTTGTCTGGATTTTGAAGATGATTCGCAATAAAAAATAATTTGGCTTATAGATTGGACATTCCAAAGAGCTAATAAATTACTAATGTGCTTTCTAACGCCATGCCAGCCATCTCCAACACCAGTTTAAAAGATGCCAACTACGGTAATTGGCTTGTGTGCATAAGGTCAAATATTTGCATTTGGCTGCAGCAACCACTTCAATCTTAATAAAGCCGTTGTCCTTCTGAGGACATAATTTTTTAGCAGTTCAAAACTACTGACATATTTTCTGCCTGAGATCAAATTTGAATTAGAATGAGTTTAATTGAATTCTGTTTAATTAAAATGTTCTAAACGCGAAAAGACAACTTCACCTTCTTGGTCATATAACTTTCCCACCAACTTTTTAACGTGGTTTGAGGCGATAACGAAGGTACTGTTTCATGTACCTATCTTCTGTGTTCAAAATACTTGACTTTAAGTTGTATACATTTCTTCCACTGGTGTTTTGTAATTTATTTTTGATAGATTTGAGTATTTGAATATCTGACTTTGTAACATGATACTTTCCTATGTTTTTTTTTGCTCATCTCTGACTGTAAGATCTCTCTGCGGGAATCACTATGTCTTATAATGGAAAAAATGGTGTTTGACACTAACGTCACTGGTCATCATCTGTTTGAATCAATGTGAGAATCATAGGTGTAGAAACCTTTAGGAATATGCCGTTTCTCACAACGATGATAATGAGAATTGTCTGTTCCTCCACAAGCACCATTCCATAGATTCATTTAAATTACTGCAGCATGTTTTCAGTGTTGCTCAGATTATCTGTTGCAGGGAGGTTGAATAAGTGAAACTCCATTATCTTCTTTGTGATCCATCTCCATTGAATCAATAGGTTGGACTGAAGCGATCACTGAGGCATAACTTTGCCTGAATGAATGATTGAATAACTCAGCCCCAGACAGTATCATGACACACATGACTTGAAGGGCACATCCAGCGACATTAATGTTGATAGGACGTGCTCATCTGTCAGTTACTAGCTGTAGGAACATCATTTGCCATTGTCAGGAAACACATGGTTAAGGGTAGGAGGAGCCTGAGTCTGGGGATTTTTGCCTCTTTGTTTCACCAAAATCTAATCTTAACCAGCTGTCGAGTAATGTGTCTTATAATTGTCGCTTCCTTGATACAAGCAAAACAGAACCAATGGGGTGGGATAATTTCACTTGTATCAAATGCAGTTTCATCTGTTTTGTTATTCTTGAAATACAACAGAAAAGTCTATTAGTATCAAGATAATATTATGTGATTCAGGAAAATTATTGGAACAAGTTGATTTGCATTGGAAGCAAGTGAAATCTGTTTTTTTTTCACTAACTGAAAGAAAAAGAAGATTTTTAGACTCCATACTAGAATAAATGAATAGTTAAGATGGATTCATTTTCCAATGTGATCAGTGCTTAGTTGTTTAGAGTATGTCTTATATCTTTTAGACTGAAATCATAAGGTCCCTATGTTCATTCTTTCCAAACAATAATTAGCATTCAGTGTAACAACTTCCATTACGAACTGTCATGATGATGGCTCTGCGAGACCCGTTAAACTGTGAGGAACAATCAAGTGACCCAGGATTGCCAAATTATGTGTTATTCATCCCTCTGCCCTCATTCATTTCTAGAATGTGTTCATCTTCAGCCTGAAGGGGTCAACAGGACTCTGTTGCTTTAGCTGCTCCGGAGATGCAGGTTAGTACGGAGATCTGGGAGAGACGCGCAAGGGTCAGGCCGAGTTTGGCCATGCTGTCGCTCCCCATCTTTCTCTCTGCGAACATCCTAACATCCGCCCCCATCTGCATATTCCCAGAGTGACAAAACTAGTTAGCTGAGTAATAAATCAAACCTTGGCTGCCCAATTTGGTTTCCTAATGTAATTAATAAGTGCTAAAAGCATTTAACCGGCCATAATTTGCGGATGCCACTTTGAAGTGACTATTTAAGGAAAACTTTGTGTGCACATGAAAGGAAAATATTATTTTGGTGACCGTGTCCCTGCACAAAGTAGAATACTCATACAATGATGTGCAATGTGAGCACACCAAAGATTAAGACACTGATCTGTATATTTCAGACTTCACTGTGAAATATTTGTAATTGCATTGCGATTTGTCCATATTTGCCTAATCCATGATGGGAAATAACAGATTATGATAACAGATTACAGTTTGATACAGTATCTGTAATGCACTATAGTTATTGCACATCAGTTACAACACTAAAAAAATTTACATATCTTGAAATAATGCCTGATATTGGTTGCAGATGATTAGACCGCTATTCAAATTTTAGTTTGGTAACTGGAATCAAATGTTTTCTATGGATTTTGGAAAAAGACGAAAACAATTACAATTTCAGTTTTGAGCAGGTAATCCATAATCTGTAACAGATTACACTTTGAAAGTAACCTTCCCGATCCTGAGCTTTATATCATTTGCTTTACTTTAAAGTTGCCTTGAACAAATCATTATCGACACATCCTCACACTCTGCACTCCAGCCTATCAAAAAGATTGACTCTCTCGGGAGGGATCTATCAATTAAATCTCTATTACTTGGGACCCAATCCCTGCAGTCACTTCCAGACTTGCTTAATCCCCTCCTTCACTTTCTCTCTGCAGCAAACCACTGAGAGGATAGCGCAGACTGAAGCGAGCAGGGGGGAAGGAGAGAGGAAGTGTATGTGTGTGTGAGAGAGTGCAAGAGAGAGAGAGTGCGAGAGGGAGAAAGAGGGGGGGTGATTGCCGAAGAGCAGAGCTTGTCATGAGTGGATTTATGGCTGGGGAGACAGCGGCGGGAGGCGGGCGAATTGATGGGTGACACATAATCAGCCCCCTTATCGCAGCCCCGCAAAACTGGATTGCATCCAGAGGCTTGTGATCCGTCCGGATTTGGCTAATGTCTCCCACTCCTCTCCTGAGCCCCGACAGCTCTCCGTTATCAGGGCCTGGCCCGGGCTTCCTCTCCCTCCCTCCGACTGCTATCCCTCCACCCCACCATCCTCTGCCTCCTCCGCGCTGTCTGTATCTTGACATTGAGTGTCAGGTGGCGAGGCTGCTGAGGTGTCCGCAACCAAGGGTTTGTTGACCAGGTCTGTCCGGCCACCTCTCCCCCTCTCTCACTCTCTCTCCCCCAGCAACATTTTAGCCTTTGTCTCTCTGTCTCTCTCTCTCTCTCCCTCTGTGTGTGCATAGCTGGCATAATACATTTTTACTGTAAGCATCCAATTCAATATTGAGTGAGACATATCCAATGGGAAATATTTGTATTGCATATGGGGCTAAACTAGAACAGAACACATTCCATATTTTTACAATAATCATTCTAAAAGCAAATAAAATGACATAAAGTTTCCAGAGGATAAAACTCCAAATATCCTCCAAATATCCTCCGAACATGTTTACAGTAGTGTGGGCAAAAAGGAGAACTGAACCCTCTGACGTGTCACTGCTGCTGAAAATGACCAAATGGCTCTCTGTAAACCATTTGTGTTTGCATTCTGTAACCCGACATGCAGGTTTTTGTCGGGGGATGTTTATTGTGTCGTGACTGGAGTTACAAAAGCAAAGGCTGAAGGAAGGAGTGAATCACAGCCTCTAGAACGGTCGAGTTCAACGTTTCACAATGTGGTTTTCTGGGTAAAACAGAGCGATGCTATGACATAGTGCTCCGGTTCATTCACACGAGATCCTCGCATGCTCTCCAAAATCTCTCATGGAGTGGATGGCGAAATGCTTCATTTCTTGTAATGTGCCATTGGAAGGATCGGTAGTTGTGGGCGAGGTGGGACACGATGATCTAGGCTATATAAAACAAAGCCCAGGTCTGCACATTTGTCATGATGTAATGATTTGAAAAACAGGTGTGAAGCCCCAAAAGGATACATATAGTCTAATAAAACTGTGTATGTTTCAGTAGCATTGAGGCCAATAGCAATAGCCCACTCAGCAATGTGTAGATGTATTTTGCTGACATTGCTAATCTCCATTTTCACTTTGGTACACAATGAGGAAAAAAACAAAAACAAAAAAACTTCAGAGCAGTGTGGCAATTTCTGGAACATTTCTCAATGCGTTGGCAAGCAGAATGCGGACATAGTAATGAGCTTAATTGCTTTGCTTTAGAGCTAACCTGAAGCTCTGTTGCCAGACTGGTGGATTAAACACAAAGATGCTCACGTTATTGATGGTGTTACCTGAGTTAACCTCCTCTCACAGAAGAAAACAGATTTGTTAATAATCTTTATGACTGAAATCTTTTATTCAGCTTTTATGACTGAAATCTGAAACATTGCCTTGCACTCTAAAGGCCCAAATTCACTTTGACGCTTCTATAGCACATTGCAGGCAGGAGATGTGAAGTGTCAACACTAAGGCACTGGCACTTTGCCACCGCGATGTGGGTAATATGTTTTAGCGTGACATAAATCTATAACCTGGTACAGTCGTCTCTCTATTCTTTAAAACACTGACTTGAAACGACCTGTATTATATAACTGCAAATTAGAAATCAATCAAAAAATATGCATCACAACATGGACATGCCTATTTAGATAAAGTCAAGAATATTGCTTTCTGGAAAGAATTTTTTTTTTTTTCACCTTTTTCCTTTTGTACTGCAGCTCCTGAAACCACTAAAAACTGCTGGTCCTCTTGTGACTCTCCCAAAATCAAACCAAGTTTGGAGCGACGCATCAAGGCAGTTTGACAGGACGCCTTCAGTACGCGTTTGACCATTGAAAACAATGGGAGCGGTTGAAAGCACGCGTATCTGATTCTCTTCTGATTTCAAGCATATATCTTATAGGTCTATCTACAATTGAATGAACAGTCTAAATCTACAAGTCATGAATATTAGGTCATTTATTGTCTAAAAGAGCAATTGATATGCACAGGCATACTAGCCATGGCCCAATGGCATATCAAGAAAACCAGAAACTGAGATTCTAATAAACTTGGTGTAATGAGTCTCATGCACCAAAAAAATGCTTTCCATTCTAATCTCACACTTACTGCCTTACACTGTAAAGTGCTGACTCAAGGCTTTAGCAAACATGTCATGGACCATTTACTTATTGTACAACGATGCACAGTGTGTGTGTGTGTGTGTGTGTGTGTGTGTGTGTGTGTGTGTGTGTGTGTATATATATAAAATACAAGCCAGCAAGGCCCAATTAAAAGCAAGGCCACACACATCGGCACATAGCCTAGGTCCAGTTTTAAATTGCTGTCACCCGCCTCAGCTGACTGTTCAATTAGAACTATCAAAACAACATTAAAAATAATCAGAGGTCTTCACAAACAGCTCATGTATGCACCACAGATAACATTTTACATCCACTGAAGTGGCTTGAATAGGGAAACAAATTAAAAGCTAAAGTTAATGCAAAGAAATACATGCATAGATGCCGTCACTCTTCATGCTCACACATGTACTGTTGTAGCAAGGCGAACACAATGTGTATAAACTATGCAAATCTCTGCCCATCTAAAGGAAAATAAAACCAGGTAATGACATTGATTGCGGTTGCCATCTTGAATGAGGACACAAAACAAAACCAGCCCACACTGACATGAGACAATAAGCTCATTACACAGCAAATATTACATTTACATATAAATTGAGTTAAGTCACATTCCACTGCTGTTGCTTTAAGCCTATTCAGTCTTATCAGTAAAGAAGTTGGGTGATTTTTTTGTTACTGAAAAGCAGCATTGTTGACAGCATTAAAATCCGGACAAAAAATGCTTTTCTTTGTGTTGAGAGCATGAACAAAGCTTAGCCAAGCCAGTTTTGTGAATATCCTTTAGGTGAACTTGTGATGCTGCATAATGCTGAGTGAGTCATGATGAATCCACACAAGGACACATAGTTTTTTCATATATACTTGTATACACATATATGATTTTTTCAATACTACTACTGAAATGTGACAGATGTGTTTTGCCCTGTCCTCATCCTAACATCCTCATCCCCCCCCAAAAAAAAAAATCACTGGAACCAGTCTTGGCACAGGTGGCAGCCAAGGTCAAGCACCCTCAGTATGTATTACAGAGGCAATCATGTAGTTTTTGTGTTCACGCACATCTTGGTTGTGGAACCACTGCGTGTGTCCTTTTATAAAAGAATAATGATGATGATAACTACAGTCTGGGTTAGGTACATTTTACCCCCCCAGAGATCAATATTGCTAAGAGATTCCATTGCACAAACAGTTCCGATTAGGAAGAAGGATGCGTGGGGAGACACTTGCCGCCATTATGAGAGTCGTAGGCTATTGGATCCCCCTTAATGACTGTGAAAAGCGGCCATTTACAAAAGGTGGCTACGTGACTGTGTTTGCTATCTGCCGGTCCGTCTCCGATTCCTCCTCCTTGTAGCGCTGCAATTTTCCCAAGATGCAACAGCAACACCACGATGACAAATGGTTGCTTAAAAAGCAGTTTAAGAGGATTACTGTCTTTGTCTGCGGTGTGTGAGTGTGTGTGTGCGCATGTGTGTGTGAGTATATGAGTGAGTGAATGAGAGGAAGAGAGGGCAAATCACATCAGCCCACCACCGTTGATTTATTGCTTGTGGAACTACATGAGGAAAACATTTACCTTGGTGAGTTAGCAAAAGCAAGAGGGAACACGATGATTTACTAAACCCCATTCACAGTCTTCAATGCCTCGGAGTCATCATGGTTTGCCTTGAACCGAGCCTGTCTGGCCATGACCCGGCGTGTGTTAAACATGTTGCTTCTTAAAAGGAGGATCTAGATTGACAGGCTTATTGTTCAGAGCGCGGCGTTATTTGTTTTAATGTTATTACTCATTGGCGACAGTGTGAATGTTTGCCCACGGCTGATAAATGATTGAATTCTGTTGTTTCACAGAGTTGGAGGATGGGTTTTCATTTTCTTGAATGAGTGCCCCACGACGGTCATTTGTTATCGCACAGCACCATCCCATATTGATCACTCAGCGCGGTCAGGCTATTTGATACCACCTCGTCTCAGTCATCAACTATGGAGAGATTCACCATCTCCTCCAGATCAACTGGGGGGGAAAAAAGCTGCTCTTTTGTGAGATAAAACTCACAAGAGAACATGTTATGTGTGTAGACATTTCATGTCAAAACACAGTGCTCAGTTTTGACCACAATGATGCACACATTTTACTCTCCTGACAAAATAAAACATGAACAAAAGTACGCAAAAAAAAGAAATTGAAATCCAACTCTTCGCATGTGTACCCCACACATAGTAGTGTGATTCATGAATGCTCTTTCTGATCGTGGGAACCACTTGCATACATGATAAATGGCAGGTCCGCCTGGTCATTAGAGAGCAGTTGACTTGTTAGTGTGGTTTGCCTGGCCAGTATGCCGTGAGGTTTGGACGCTGCCACAGCCTATGTGGTCTGCAGGTCAGACGTATCCGATGGCTCATAGCTGGGCTGGTCCACCGCCCGCAGACTGTCTGAAAGTGTGTTCTTTAAACAAAAACAATGCCTTTACGAGACGGCCTCGGAGGGAAGGGAAAGTTCAGCAAATATCGAAAACCAGAAAACTCTGCTTTTGTCTCTTTGATCACACCACGGTTTAGTTTTATGCTGTTTGGAATATAGAATAGTGATTGAGGAACATTAAAACACATCTAGTTATATTAATTTTTGACTGTAGTAAGATAAAAATGTTTGACTGTACTATACTGACATCTACTGATAAGTACTGCATACAATATCAAGTCATAATTCAGCTGATCATATTTTCCGCTTGATGGAAATATCTGTTCGCCAATTGAGTTAGCTAATTGATTCTGATTGGCTAACTGACTAGTAAGATTATTACAGACAGTAGAAAAGTGTAAATGACAAAAGCAGTGTAGTACAGCCTTCTGAGCTGGAAGTACATGAGTGGGCACCCTGTCCCACTTCACCCAAAAATTCCTCCCCCCTCAAATCTACTTACGGAGAGGCGAATCGATGCATTTCCAGATTGAATTTGAATAGAACACGTATAAGGGATCTGGTTGAGCCACAGCTTTACATAATATGCCATAATGGTCACAAATGAGCCATAGATCTTAATGGTGGTACCAATGAGAAAGACTGCAGCTAATGGTGGCATGGATAACATAAAACACTTGCGGTACATGTTGAGAATGGGATAATGGCTCAAGAAAGCGTCATTCTTCAAAAGAGGCACGCATTATGGTACTATAAAGTGACATTATTTAGTCCCCCCATCTTTACACGGGGGGGGGGATTATAATTATTATCCGTGGCCCGCCTGTCAAAAGTCTGCAGCTGGGAGAAGAGATTTTCTGCAATATTACTTGGCCTTTAAGTAAAACACACATTTTCATGAAAAATCGACAGAGTAGAACGTCAGCTACTTTGTCATCTTAAGTTATGCATATACTTTGACGGATCAATAAATTTCATCTCATGCTGTTAATATGAGATGCATTTTTTTTTTTGCAATAAATAAGCATAATAAGCATTTTTTTGCAATAAAAATACAAGAGACAACTGCATACTAAAATCTTACAGGTAACAAACTACTTAATGAATAAAATGACACATAATAAAAAGCTACCATAGGAATGCAGTTCTGAAAGCTGAAAAATTCATAAAAATTTAGTCACTCATCACTTTTGAGCAATACAGTCGCAAGAGTGTTTGAAAAGTCGCTAAATCAACGAAGAAATAAAATCAACATGAAGAGTGCGTTATATAAGCAAGACGACCATTTGCTTGTGGGGCAGGAATAATGGAAGCATGCAACAATATTGCACACCTCAGTTTTATAGTTTACACATATACTACAACAACATTTTCAGTGGATCAGTAACAGAATTTTGTGTGGTTTGGAATTTGACATCTTGAAATATATTGTACAAAATATACCATCTCTACACGATAAGAAGCCAAAGCAGTAGAGGGAAAAACCAAAGTGCAACTCCAAAAAACACAGAAAGCCTTAAAAAAAAAAGAGCACAGCTACATTTCAGGACACTTGCTGATAGAAAAAACCTGCCCAACAATAATAAATTGAGGTGAAAAGAGGAGGGAGCATGGAAAACGTCCTTTGTGACACTGCCGCTCACTCCGGTGAACACGCGTTGAAGTGCCTCCTCCCTCTCTGATCTATGGACTGTCAGGACGGATATTTGCTGAAATACTTTATCCCTGTTCTGCCGCACAAATATGAACTGCCTCTGACACTTGCTAGAGGGAAGGGGGAGTTTATAAAAAACACAGGATACCTCCTTTCGACAGCGTGTAAATTAAAGTTTGGGGAGCAAGCTCAACTAGAAAACAGGAATATGTGAAAGATACCAGGTTGGATGTCAACGACAATGGAGGGTGGGAACGGTGTGGAAGAGACGTTTGGCTGTTTCCATGATTTTGTATTGGGAAATATGATTCATACTGTAGATTCATCAGTCACTGTTGTGGTTGAAACCTTGACACGTTGACTCCAATTCAGACCTCAAATTATTCACAGGCAGGTTCCACTGGAGGACAGCATGCCCTACGGAAAAGACTTGTGTGGGCGACCTCATAGCATGACGTTCTTAACCAACAAAGTCACATTTTGTTTGTTCTTTGTTAACTCAGCAAAAAACCCAGAGATAATCCAGTGGTTGCATGTTCCCCCCACTTGCTTCGGACTCCCTCTCTGCTTTCCCTCTGCCTGAATAAAGAAAATAAAATGCGGAAAATTATGTGGACGTCCCACTCTGCTTGAAAAAAACAAAACAAAAACAAAAACTTTAATACCACCCACTGCTTTCCTTTAAAAACAACTGTCAGTTTTAACCTTGTGCTGATTTGTGGTTTGCGGCTGCCTGACATGGTCATTAAATAGTGGCCACTCTGGTTACCAGACTACCCTACCGTGGTGGTCAAATGCAATGACATCTGTTTGATGTAACATGTTTATTTACAACAAGTTCCAAATATTGAGGAACCCAACACTGCTGGCGTACTGTAAATGTTTGTCAAAATGCCCACAAACCAGCTACATACATACATACAGGATACATTTTTTTGGTATAATATAGGACCTCATTCTCAGAAACGCTGACACTAGACTCTGTCTTGACAGCATTTTGTTAACTAATGCATTATATCTGTTAAGAAATGTCTTACTAATGTGAAAGAGCAATCAAATGTGAAAATGTAAAAATGTAACTCTTGTCTGATTCTAACAGTTTGACTTTATCTATCTTTATCTATGAATATCTTGACCATAGAATCATATTGTAATGAAATAATGATATTATCGTGATACACAATTAGGTTATATTCTCCAGATTAACGATAAAAAGAAAAAAATACTAATTAAAATCTCTCAAAATTAGATCTGAAACAAATGGGGGAATATTTTTTGGGAATATTTTATAGTACTTTTTATTACCATGCAGTTCAATGCCATGTACATCAATTTGATTATGGGTTGTTTTTTCTTCATCTCTATTTTTAGTTTCCTCTTCAAAGCACCTTTACTCTCCTCTTGAAAGCACCTACAGTACAGTATATGTGGGTGCTAGACTACAAGGTTGCCAGTTCAAATCCCTGGACTGGCCATGGATATCCAGGTAAAAAAAAAAAGTGACCTGGAAGCACGCTCCCCTCCCTCAACCACTACTGTGGAAATGCCCTTCCCAAAGGCACTCATGCCTCAACTGCTTCAGTGGACCTGCTCAGGTCCAAAGTGTGAGTGTGTAACTGAGTGTGAAACGGCATTGCTGAAAAGCAGTATCTGTGCTGGGCAAACAATCTCAGGGGTAAATAAAGATGTATTAAGTTGTTATGCTATGTACACGGAGGAAAACTGCCTGTGTATTCATCTACATAATAGCTATTCTTTCTTTTTACAGCACTATAATGAAAATATTTTTAACACTTCAAAAGACTTCAAAAGACTTCAAAAAACTAGCAAAGTTTAGGTAAAACTGACAGCTAGAAATACAACTTCTGATGATAATGCAATTTAGTTTTGAAGTTGGACTAATAAAAGGTGGAATGAAAGGTGTTTTTTCTACCTCTAAATCAATTCATTTTTACTATTATGCACCATTGTAGGGTAAGTGAGTAAATTGAAGAGGTCTTTGAGAATCCACGACAGCTCCACAAACATTAACATTTTCATTCTCCTCTCATCGCTAACAGCCCCGGGGAGGCCCAACCATGCGTATTCTATTAACAAAAGGCACGCCCAGTGCTCCCAAGTCACAGTCTCGATTCGTACACATCCACAAATCCCTTGGCGCAAGCTGTTTGTGTTCACTAGAGCCTGCAGAAGGGACAGAAAGAACAAAAAAAAAAAACAGCAAGAGACAAAGAAAGAGCGAGAGAGAAGGAGAGAGAGATGTAAGAAAAGCCGAAGAGCAGACAGACACTACAGAAAAATGTCACTTTTCGCAACAGCACCCAGGAATTGAGACAACATGGCTGGGCTTCTTTATGTTCATCTGGGTAAAACGGCCATTTTGCCTTTAGGGGCTCAACATTGGTTCCTTCATCAGCCAGCAGATCCATAAAAGTGCCTCGCCTCCAGCCTTTAAGCCTGACAAGCAGACAACACTGTGGCACCTTCCCTGGATGCCCGCTCTTCTGCCTGCCTGCCTGGGAGATCAAACTCAATAGGGTCGTTTATTTGAGGCATTACGGGCCGCGCACGGTGCATTCGCCGAGTCGTACCACGCCACCATAACGAGATCCCCAAAGACAATGAAAGGCAATGTTGTAACTGTGTTAAAAGTTGCAGCGAAGGAAGGCGAGGGCCGGCTAATTCTAGGCGAGCTCATACAGGCTGCTCTTTACTGCCCACTTGAAAATTACACAGCGGACTTTGGTTAGCACTGATCAATATTTTCCTCCTGAACAGATCACTGGTAAGTTTAATCAAAGCAGCCGGGAGAGGGACTTCCCACACAATCCAGATTGTTGAAAAAGTACATTGGAGATGCACAGCCGCTCCAGCAATGTAGCAATGTAAAACTGTGGTTGTTCTATAACAAGCGTAAACTGCATAGAGACAATGCAACAATAATAGGAGAAATTGAATATGAGAACTAAGACGTAACAATATTGTATCTGTTAGTCCGTGTAACTTCTGAACACATCCCATATCTTTTGCTAATGGCATGTGTACGTCTTGGCTTGAGTGCAACAATCTGTAAACAAGGTCCCCCCCCTTTTAACTGGTATAATCAAATACATTTGATGTGTATCAACTGATAATGAGAGTGACCTTTTTACGGACTGAGTCATGAGCAATCTTTGCACTAACAGTAAAGGGACAGATACAGCAGACACAGTTGGCCCACCTTTCAACCCCCCTCCTGACCCCTCCAAAAAAAAGCTTCAAACACATTTATCCTTTCGATGAGGGAATATTAACCAGCTAATCTGTAATATCAGAATCAGATAGCACTGAGTGACATTTACACTTCACAGCAGAGAGCTCAAAGCAATCACAGCCACAGTATCAGATGATATTAGGTTAACTGATGAAACAAGTACAAGTACTAACTGATTGTGCACCTCAGAGTAGATTTTCATGCTTGTACTATATTGCTGGCCTTTAGGCAACCACTATTTCACTCCGTAGTCATGCAACCACAAAACATAATTATGCCTTTAGTTATGATTCCGCTTTTATGTTGGTCATAATTGGCAGGTTATGTGGATATGACGATCATCCAACAAATGCTTTCAAATCATGCTGTTGCTGTGATTAGCATAAGAAAAGCCTCCCTCTCCGTGTGGTTCAGTCCAGATGATATAATGTGCTTCTATTATGACCTTAGACACAAGTGTGTACTCACGAACGCACACACACGCACACACGCACACGCACACACCTGCAAAGCCACTCTGGGTAAAACATCTGCAGAGCGGTGACATCATTGCTATGTGAAAAGGCTTTGAGCAGTAAAGAGTGCAAGAGACGTGGTTCACATAGCCGCCGGCAACACAGGCTAGGATTAAAAAGCTTGATGCTACCCAGGGGAAGCAAAGCAGAGGGTGGTAGTGCGTCCACATTTGCATACGAGGATTTGATATTAGAGAAAATCAACAGTGTGAATTAACCACACTCCCCCCACTCTCAAATAGTTGACTCTGATGTATTGTGTTCATCATCCAGAGAATGAATATAATATTTCACAGACAAGCCAATATTCCTTCAATTTAATAGTTTGCTCCTTTGCACACCTTTGCAAGTTTTCTGCACTCCAAACTCAAGTGGAGTGTGGGGAATCGTTTTCTTGTCTGATAGAAATTGAATGCATAGTTAATTTCACAGTGGGTATATGTAGAGCCACGTAGAATTGCTGATGTTGGAGGTTGTTCACTCAGCAGGTAAGCAACACATCACTGACATTTGGCTCTATTCATTTGCACAAGGTCTTGAGCCTGCTGTGAGCTAGACCTGTCAGAATAGTAAAATGGTGTCCGCAGTAGGCAAAGTAGAGGAACCAATCACACTTAAGAAATAGCCTCTATGAGGGAGTAATGAAATTCACAGGGTCATGTAAAAAGCATATTTGGAGATTGCCTTGGTATACAATTGTGGCCAATGGACCAGGAGCAACTAGATGACGCCCTCCTAGACCGACACGATTTGATCCGCACAGCTCTTCCCACAACACAATGCACACCAGGCATTTGTGTTGCAAGAGCAGACGAGAGAGACTGTGGGATAGGTATTAAGGTAATAGCATCAAACTAGTAGGCTGTCATCTTTAAGCATCTGGTCCATTTCCCCACACCGTCCGCCTGCTGTCTTAACCACATTCTCAGACAGAAGGTTAGACAAAGTAAGTTTGTGCATTGTGTGACCACAATAATATGCCTTCATGTAGGGCCCACATTTGAGCAAGTTACAGAGCCAATCCAACAAGTTTACTGCTGCCATTTTTGAGTCCAACTTTCTTGGACTCACCGAGTACTGCACTGCGCTGGGCTCTGATAGTGAAAGGTGTTTATCATGTAATGGTATCCACAGTGGAGCCACTGCAGGGCGCAGATAGCAAGCTGCTGTTTTCAGATCAGTTCTGTTCCAGCAGTCATAATGGCTGTAGCTATGATTAAAGTTGGAGAAACAGTTCTTGGACCTTCATCTGGCTCTCTAGGGCAAGTTGGAGCTGAAGTGATTCTTTGCTCAAGTGGCATATGCTTGCATACAAACACTCAAATGCATAAACAAACACGCAATTGTGTTTTTATTCTTTTCAGGACATTCTGCTGAATTACATGTATTCCCTGATCCTAACCCTACAAGTACCAGTTTCCCTTGGAGGTCTTTCTGGTGGATGTTTGAACCCAACAAAACAGCAAAAACAGACCACACAAGCACACACACAATCTTCAGAGGTTACACCGCGTGAGGCTGTGATTAAGGTCTGTACAAAGCAGAGCTAGATAAGCCACAGCTATCAGAGGGGCATCTCTGCCTTCAAAGGATTCATAATGTCATATCCATGCTATATGACTGCAGAAAGCAGTGGGTAGACATTCTCTCTCAGTATGCATGTATTCTGCCTTGCCCTCACTTCTGTACAGTCTTCATTTCCAAATGCCCTTATACCCAAGTCTTCCCAAAACTTGGCGCTCTTTCCACTTTGGGTGCGCCCTTTCCCTCGCCTCAACACTGAGAGAGGCTACTGAGACGCTACGAGGGAAATGAAATCCAGCCACATCTTTGAATACTACTGCAATAGGAGTTGTGACTGGAGACAAGGAAGGACAACACTGCCCCCTAGTTGTAGAAGATGTAAAAACCCAGCAGAAAAGCTGAGGGGGGTGAGAAAGAGGAGATGCCATTTTAGCAGACAAGTAGGGTCTCATATATCTCCAGAAGCCTATAATAAGCTACTTTGGTAGACTGGGCTGTGCAATCAAAAAGATGTTTAATTTAAGAGATTGTGGTCTTTGCCTGTGCCTTGATCAAACACTTGAATAATGGCAAACCTTTCACGT
Source organism: Centroberyx gerrardi (assembly GCF_048128805.1). Taxonomy (NCBI): domain Eukaryota; kingdom Metazoa; phylum Chordata; class Actinopteri; order Beryciformes; family Berycidae; genus Centroberyx; species Centroberyx gerrardi. The sequence goes on from NC_136019.1 coordinate 13,243,329, forward strand.
CTGTAGCGTGACTACAAAACAAATAAACAAGGCTCTCCTAACTTGGATAATCCTTTTTTTTTCTCATTACTAGAAAAAGCAAGAAGATTTTGGTATGGAGACAGAGACAGAGGGAAAGACAGGAGACAGAGAAAGGGGGTGTCCTGCATACATTAAATCACCAGGCCTCTATCTAGGTCTGTATCTTTACAGTTGAAGCCCTTCTGTACCTCACATTTTTTTTTTTATTAATGCTCAAGAGAACATCCTCGCTCCCCCGAACTGAAGCTAGGACAACCATCTCCATAAAAGCAAGCAGTGAGCCCATCGACAGCTCTTGAATCCCCTCTCTCCCTCTGTCTCTCTGTCTCTCTGTGTCTCTCATCTGCAGCTCAACTCGTTGTGCCTGGCTGTAGCTAATCTGGCTCTGAGTGGCGTGGGCGGCAGCGGGCAAGGGCACAAGGGGGCTGCTGGGTAAAAAACTGTGGGGAGACAGCAGTGATTGACGGCTATAATTAGCCTGCTGAAGTTGTGCCGACGGAACGAGGCCGAGGGAAGCACAAGGATATACACATGTGCGCGTGCACACACACTTTTATGCAAAGAAGTGTCACCACGTATGGGCACAGCAATGCACACTCCTATAATACATTTGAGTATAATATACAAAGCCTACAGAAGTACTGTTCAAGGAACAACATATGGGCTTACATGCCCACACACTTCTCATGTTGTTATGGGGCAAAACGTTTCCCTACCTTTTTCTACTTGTGCTGAATCAAAGCTCACCAAATGAAGACGTGACAGATGTGAATATGTATGTAATCATATGCTGCATAATAAGGCCCCACAAGTACATACATGTTCACCTACTTAAGTTTCATAATCATCAGTGCAGTGGGTATAAATAGTTTGGACAGCATACAAAGTTTTCACAAACAAAACCAGGCACACCTTACAGCAAGATACTCAGTGCACTAAAACACAAATTTTCTGTTACATCATTAGCACCGTTTAAGCTGGGGAAAATAGAGAGGGTGATAATGGGCAACCCTGACAAGGCCTTGAAGCCACACAACTTTTGATCACGTTAATGGAAGTTTTGCACCCCGTCTCTCTCCTCTTGGCTCCTTTTATGTGGAATATCATGTCACTGTCAGCGTGGCCATTAAGGCAGAACGGGGGAAAGAGAGGCGCAACTCGCTGCCAAATGATCCAGAGAAATGAGGATTCCATCAGGCTGACAGACCCCTTGCCGGCTTTCTGAAAAGGTGTCATTTGCTTTAATTTGATTGTTTTTTGGTGGCCATTAATATGGCTTTTATTTAGCCCACCTGCGGATCTCCCTCAGTCTGCCTTTTGGCAAATAGGCTTATGCATACCCACATGCACATCCTTTTAGTCCATTTACTATTCAGAGATATTTGGGAGCACTGTATTTATAAGCAAGACTTTGAGAGCTGAAATGATCATCTACAGCAACAGCTTTTGATGCAGAGGAAGCTCTCTGAATTTGGATTTTGAGCACAGATGCCATTTTACAGAGGTTTATTTCATTTTTGTATCCCTGTAGGTGTTTATGTGGTCCTCCATCTCCAGAATGGCTTACAGAAAAAGGTTTTGTTGTCTTATTATTATTCATGCCAGGTGTAATGTAGAACTTTATGCAGTTGTTCAAATGATGGAAAGTATTCATCTTGCTCTTTACCTCAGAGTTAAAACAAATTTCCAATGGAGATTACGACTTGCATCTGTAGTAATACCTCACTAGGAGCGTCCCGAATAGACATTATGGTTACGACTGCATCATTTCATATGATCATTCATAAAATATTTACTAGAAACATCATCACATAAAAAGACGAAGAAAAATATATATTTTTTTACACTTATGATGCACTGGTCTGTTTACAAGTTTCAGCAACATATTCACACACACAAAATGGATTGGGTGCATAAGGATGACAGTCACCCAGATTAATGCCATTCTGTCCTCTTCCTATCCCAAACAGCCACACCATGGTTTTCAACATTTTACAAAATGGCAAGAGTGGATGTTGATGTCTGGGCACTGTGTACTGTGGGGCACGTAATGACTTGCAGGAGGTTGCCATCTTGCCGCACCAAATCCATTTTATATCAGCGCTCCATATCTTCACTTCCAAATTCATTTTCCCTTGAGAGACATGTGTGAGAAAATTGTCCCACCCTGTCCTGATGCCTGGGTTTTATGGGTCTTATGACTCCACTGTTATAGTTTCTGTAAAAACCTTTCCATCCTTCCTTCTCTGCATCAGTGTCCACCAAACTGCTTGCAGGAGGTAGTAAGTTAGCAAACTGCGCCGTGATTTAGGACAGCTTAGCCGTTACAACTGTCAGCACCCCCTTCCGACACACACGATTCATAGCCACCACCTCTTATTTTAATAAGGTCTGACTGCTCCCAGCCTGCGCTATAATTCTTGTTAGGGGGAAGGCTTAAGGAGTGCTGTCATAATTTAGTGCTGGCCAATTATCACCTCTTGATGTGTCATGGGGTACGGGGCAGTGCTTCTTACCTTACATGTTTTACCAAAGCAGCTGTGTGTATGTATGTGTATAGAGACAGGACTGTCCCTTGACTACATGTGATTGACACTGCCATGGGAGTCGGTCCAGGAAAGTCATTGGAGGTACTATGTCCTTCCCATTATGAACTGCTAATAGAGACTAAGTCGACAACACCAAGACAGAGGTGTGCTACATTATTATGAGTGCCCTAAATTACATTTTTCTTCCTCGTTTATCTGGCAGGCCCTCTTATCTCTGGGGTACTTAGGCGGTGCATTAATGAGAATGTTAAGCAGGTTCCACAAGGCAAGACTTAGCCATACACTATGTGTCTTGCAAGAGAACCACTTGAAATATATGAACAATAACCATGAACAGGACAAGGAATGTGGAAAGCATTACAATCCACGCAAGGCAGTGGAGGGATGAGAAATGGAAGCGGTGCCTATAAGTACAATATTTCCTCCAATAAAAACCATAAATTGCTCAACAAAATATCACCAACGCAGTGAATGTAGTGGTGTAAATCATCTGTGGGAGCTGGTGGAACTGAAGGCAACAAGAAATGCTGCAGGGGGGGGGGAGGTGATACAACCCACTGAGGAAATATTGCCACTACATTGATCTAACTAGCAAGTGCCACTCCCTGTCCATTGTGCATTGCATTGCATTATGGCATTACTGCTGGACTCTAGTAGAGCACAATACTTCCACCCTCTGTGATTGACAAGTACTCACTCTCTAGGGACCTTGTTGGTACACTCAGGAAATTAGAAAATGAAAACATGATTTACAGATTAGAAAAACGCCAGAGGACTGCTTCTATCCATGGCAGATAAACTGGCCTGCAGTATGCCACTAGAGTCACATGTCAACTAGATTGACTTCGCACACCTTTCCAAAGCAGGCACTGCAATCTCACAAAACACAAACTTTGCTTTGCTGCTGCTTTCCAACTGTGATGGTTTTGCTTGGTCTGTCTAGCCTGAGGCTCAACTCCGTGTGTTATTTGTCTTTCTCTGAAAATGTTCGCATACAAGTTATTTGCTGTCAAGAAGGCAGGAGGCATGTCATGCACTAAAGATTTGTGGAGCACCTTCAGTGGCTGCACAGCGTCGGGGACCCAACAGATACCTTAATGATGGCCTTATGCTGCCCCCACACCCTAAAAGACTTCTATATATTTTAATACACACATGTATACAAAAGATGTTTACATTACTCCAAGGCAGAATCCTTTTTTTACTTGTTGAAATGTACTGCACCTTAACTGAATGTCCACAATCTATTCATCCACTTTTATCATAATAAGAATTAATGAAAAATAATGCTCTAGACACACCTGAATTCCATTAAAAGTCCAGATTTAAATGGAAAGTATGCTTACTCTTCTTCAGCGATGGTCAGTTCCTTATTCTAAAACTTACCTAAACTATCAGGTCAACTCATGTGGGAAACACATTTCTCCTCTTCTGTCAAAATGTCTCCTCCCTCATGGATATACTCTCCTATCTCTGCCTTTTCTGCCCTAAAAACACACAATAAGTCTAATATTGTGCAGCTCTAAGCCCTCTGTTTACTGGCAGGTTTAATGCAGCAAGCCCTTAATTGCATTCATTATCTGAAGCTCCAGGTCTGGGCCAAGGTTGTGGGAAGAGATGGGGGATTTCACTTATCTCTTGTTTATTCAAAAATATATATAATAATAACTGCCAGTAGATAATAAGTAATGAGCATGTATTGTGGAAATAAATAATGAAAAGGGCAAGGATTTCCTCCGCTCTTTTATCATCTCCATTTTCCATACAGAAAGGAAATAAGGATGTGTAGGCCATCATAGCTTAAGAAGAATTGAAAGTCTGGAGGAAAATGGAAGTTTCTTTATGTGAGGAGACACATAATGGAGTTGCATCCCCAAAGGTAAAGTGGCAAATGGAGATATAACTGAAAAGTGGTACATAAATATAGAAGACGAAAATTTGAATATACCTATCAGGAATATCATGTCAGCTGACATTAAATGGAGTGCAAGGTGGGGAGCGGGGGTGGGGATTTGTCAACTAAATTGAATATTTCCTAAAAGTTAACAATATGAAGTTCTTATATGTTATGGTACCCTACTCTTGCCATTCAGCACACTGCAGTGATATTGACATGTTAACATGGCACAACCACTGACATTTGAGTCAGAGTTTGGAAAGTTTGTAATTCTTCATAACATGATGTGCTCACATTTTTTCCAATTGTCAGTGAATATCACAGTTCAAGGTTTGAATTCCTGCTTTCAAATACATTCATTCCCAAGTCTTAGTGCAGTTCAGTCAGTATTAGCCCTATTCGGTATAAGGATTATTTTTTAGGACAATGTGTTTAAAGTATAGGAAATCTGTAATGTTAATAAACAGTTATCATGGAATGTATCTCAGTACTCAGTCAAAAAGACAAAATTACAGAGATGTGGGTGTCTACCAAAAATGCACCATGCGTCAGTAACGTAACTTCCACATTTAACGTTCATGACGATAACAATACAGTATGGCTGTAAGAGCAAAGAAAAGTCACAACAGGGCCAGAGTTGAGACTTTGGGTCTGATCTAGGTTTAAAGTTTCCTAGGTTTCCCCAAGGAAATGACACAATATTTGGCAACAATCTCAGGAATATCAATTCAGACAGGACTAGTTTTACCTAGGTTATGTCTACTGGGCATTTTACAGGAGGTAGAAGAAGCCAGGAGTTTTACTGGGCTAATGGGACTACAGGACTAAAATTACAGACATGCTCCGATAATGATTACATTACTTACCTCCCCCTGTAAAACGAACCTCGTCCAAATAGGGCTTAATTTACTACTGTCTCCTTTAGCCAGAACGAGAAGAGTGCATCCCACCTCCTAATCAGTGATGCCACACCAACAAACCCAGCACTGTTCACAGAATGAATTGTAAAACATGGGAAAGGTAACTGTGTGACAGTGTTGAGGATCATTTTCGAGGGATTGGGCTACATTTTCTGGTTTGAAACAGGTAATATAAAGTTAATTTGGATTTGAAAGTTCACACAATCACTCTTTTGAGTCCACAAAAGGAGCCTCAAATCCATCATCACATGAGCAGCTGCGTGCTGAGCATTTAATGACACCACAGATGAGAGTCTTGGTTCTGTGAATTCTCAAATTAATCGGTATTCTCTTTCAATGAAAGCATTCATACATTACCCTCTGAATGAATGTATTACAATCACTTGGCAGCCAAACATGTGCTTATTCTGACTCAGTAAGGTGTAAGCTCCCATCCCGGTGAGTTACATCAGATGACATATGCAGGGGCAGATGGGATGGATAGTTCTTCCAGGTTTATTTATCAAGGATGTCGGCAGCATGTTGTACCAACTGGTCAAGCCAGGTGCCAAATCAGATAACAACCTGATTGATGAAAGCTGCTCTACCCCACAAACACCCACCTGAATATGGAAAACATTGAGGAAGAAAATGTGGTGGCTAGACCCAAAGCCTTGAAATTGTTGTAAACTGAACGTGCAATAAATTAAATCATCTTCACTCATTCATTACACAAAAAGCTAATTACAGACTGACAGTCTATAGCCTTTGCACATTATTAAACTCCTATTACCAGATTGCACATGCTCCAAAATGATGGGACACTAAATAATCGCAGGCTACAAAGTTGTATCAATGGCTCAAGCACGTTCTCGCCGGTCACACTGTCACAATACACGACGACCAGAGAGCTGAAGCACTCGCTTTCACTCCAGGGACATCGCTGGCTGCATGAGCATTGCATGACCATATGTTCTTCCCTATTGCTAGTGAATAGTAATATTCATTCATTTTCCCTCCCTCGTTCTCTCTCCCTCTCTTTCTCTCCCTCTCTATCAACTGTATACCTGGCAGCCATCCCAGAGTACACAACAGACCTAATGGACTCTCTAGAGACTTCTCTCCCTCACCAACTCCCACTCTCTCCCTCCCTAACTCCCACTCTGTTTCTCTCTCTTTCTCTCTCTCGTTCCATCCCTCTCTCGTCCTCTACCTCTCTCACACGCTGTCACCGGACTGCCTGGAATATCCCACACATCCAGCTGCTCTTGAAATAGAATTACTGTAGGAATGCAGGCCTGCAGAAATATGAGTTATGTGACATGTCATTGTTAACCCCTCTGCAAAACTAGGCAAGAGACACGGGCCAGTTAGTCACCTCCACCTCACACCCTTTAATTCTAATTAAAGCTGCAGTGATGAAGATGATAGGATGACCGGTTACAGTAACAAACATGTCCTACACAAACAACACTATCACCTTTCACTAAGTCAGTCATTCATATTTTACTGTATATTCAGTGTACCCCTTAGATCTTTTAGTTGCACCACCATGGTCAGAAATAATGTATAGTTTCAGACAAACTCCTCTCATATTCATTGAATTTAAAAACACAAGACTGAGCTAAAATATCAATGCTGAGCGCTAATTAAGTGAACCGCTGGATAGATGTTGTGAGAGAGCTTCTTTCAGAGGAAGCAGAACAAGATGCTGTGAAGCAGAAAAAGAAACACCGGTTGATAACGCTAGTGAGGGGAGTGATTTCGGTATTGTTATGCAAATATCTTCCCCTGCTTTTTTGGTTTCCAAGGCCTCGTCTGTTTTAGTCCGCTGGAGCAATAAAGAAAACAACCGAAAAGGTATTTCAATAATGGTGTCACCACCTTGCTGAATTTATAAGCCTTTTAATATGGCTGAGGATGGCAGGGAAGAAAGAGAGAGGGGAGGAGGGAGACGATTTTTATCTGGGAGAGGAAGAATGACAGTTCCATTACCTGAGAGTCGAGGATGTTGCCTGCGATCCAACAAGTAGGAGACTTTTTCCCCCAATGAGTGCTTATCAATACGGGAGGCGTGCCATTTTGAACCATCAGCCGTGAGGGCTCTCATCGATCACTCCCTGAAAAGTCAATTATGGTTTTCACTAATCAAAGTCTGCAAAGATTTGTGAGTCATCTTTGGACTGCACTCACTTGGAGTACTGTGTGAGCCATCATACTGTATCTGATAAAAAAAAAAAAAGTGTCTCATCGTAATAAATAGGAAAGATTGGAGCCATTAGACAGAATATAGTGCATCATAAATTTTACTAAATCACACAGGAAAAAAATACAATCTCTTGCAATGAACACTTCAGCAGACCCTAGGAAGCGGACGTGGTTGACACCAATTCTTTTTGAAGACCAATAATACTGATCAGGAACATAATCACGATCCTTGCATTTTGGGATGGAGGCAGGCAGACTGAGCGGTGTGAGACTTGTGTTTATGGTAAGTGATATGCACTGGGCAGCGTGCTGACCCCTCCCTGCCCTGCAAACAAATACAGCCGGGCCAAATGTTTGGGCTGCATCTCATCAACAATCACCAATTAGTGTTGTCAAGACGGCCGCTCCCACTCCCACTCTGTTATGATGTGAAAGAGGCTAATGGCTCTCTAATGGTAATTAAACTTCAAATATAGATCAGTTGAGCACATGTAAGCAATCATCTTAGGGGCATCGGGGGCCCTAATGTAAAATGGCAGCCAAGCATGAATAATCAATTTGCCAAAAATGCCAGAGGAAAAATCAGGGATTGCAGTAGAACACTTGATTTCACATCTTATTTCCCACTGCAGCGACCTCCTCTCGTTTCGCTGCCGGTGTTGAGCTCGGACATGGAGATCATGGAAATTCAAGGATAGTGGCACCTTCAAGTACTTCTTCTCATTGAGGGGATACAACTTTTTAATCAGCATTTGTAGGTGCCAATACTAGCTAGTTAGATGCTATCAAAAGAACTGAAACAGCACACTGCGAAGTGTATTTGTGTAAATTTCAAGCACCACCGGACAAAGATACAAAGTAGCGCTGAACAGTTAAGCTAATATCATTTTATGTTAAAGACCTTCATTTCAGAGCCGTATCACTGCATACCCAAGAGCCATTGGATTTAAACTTTAATATCTATGAATAATTAAAGCTCTGGGAAAAGACCATTTAGCTGGCCAATAAAAATGGAGGGAGCTGCCATGTTAAATGTTGAAATTATGAATAGGCCTTGAATAGCCCTCATTTGGAAAGTGCTAAATTACATTTGATTCATTTTGTGGTCAATAAGGTTAAAAGCCATCAGACCTACTAAGTAATGGGTAAAAAGACCCCAGAGTATCTAAACATACCCAATCCAAAGCTACCTGCCCTAACAAATAATATTTATTTAACTCCTGAGCTTGTTAGAGTGTGTTGGAGCTTTATAGGGCTGCTGTAATACCAACAGGATTACAGAGCTCCAGGATGAGACAGAGGCTGAAAGGCAGTGTCTTTGCTGAGCAAGCTATCTCGGCAACCAGGCAACCCTGGTATGTAATTGTGTGCGTGTGTATGTGTGTGTGTGTGTGAGTCTCACTGTAAAGGGATCAGTCATTGCGATAACTATAGCCTATGTAGGCAGAGTAGAGCCACACATCTGAAAAGACTAAACAGTGAGAGATAAATGAAATCGCCTCGTCATTGACCGTTGAAGCCGAGTGCCACTACACACAGCGGGAGGAGAGAATGATAGGTCTTAAGGAAAACAAGGAACATCCACATGCTGTCGTGGCTTAATGCGAGTACTCTGAGTCATCATCTTCACAAGCATTAATGACATTCGCCATCACTGCCGGGCAAAAACTTCATTACACAGACATGAATGCATAAAGACTCAAACTAGGGCCGCTGGGGGAACGAGGCTGACTCCTTTCCAATAGAATCCTTAATGACTATTTTCAGAGTCATCCACTTTTGGCTGAGACTTTAAAAACAAAGAAGATGAAGATAAGGTGGGGGGAAAAAAAGACGGCTGGAAGAAAGCGAGACGGCTTCGTTTATGCATCCGGAGACGTGGCGGCCAAAACACTGACGGCCTTCCATTACGAGTCCAGCAGACTTGACCTCCAGCAGACAGGACAGGACAGGAAAATGATCTTCTGTTGGTAAACACAAAGAAGTACTGACCCGCCCCCGGCCGAGTCATGTCATGGCGAACACTCACAGCTCCTCTCTCGCTCTCTCTCGCTCCCCGTCTCAGGCCGCGCTCCGTCCTTCAGGCTGACGGGGAGGGCAAACGGACTGAACTCGGGCCGTCGGCTGGCCCGTGATGGATGGGCTCGGGCATGTCGGGCGTTCGGCCGCGAGATGCCGCGCCCCAGATAAATGCCTGTGCTTAAGGGTTTAAAGCATTCTCTTCCCCTAATAAAGATGTCTATCATCTGTGAATAAGTAACCTCGTCGACCCGCCAAGTCGGCACTGAGCAAGGGGTGGAAGGCGAGATCAGCAACCCACAAATCAATCACGCATAAACAACGCGACAAGATGAACTCGCCTACGATAACAATTTCGAGGGAATATTGCGGCATAAAAATGGATAATGAAAGCCAAGAAGCCGCGCCAGTAATAGCATCGAGCTAATAAAAGAGATAAGCAATCAAATGGGAAGCTGACTGGCGGGAAAGGGAACAATATCAGCTCCCATTCTTTCTGATGACAGCGGGGGGAGGGGGGGCTTTTCATAGCCGGGGTAACCCAGATTAAAAGAAAGCCTTTTCAAAATATCACCAAGCTTTAAGAGCTAGGAGCTAATTAAAATCAATAACTTGAGACAAAAGGGGCCTTTGGTGAAAGGCGTGACATGAACTGGAAGCCTTGCAGGCTGTTATATACATCCTCTTGCTTCTATAAATTAATATGTGGGGAAAAACCTTTCACGGATGTGGATTGCAAGCGTTTTAGAAAAAGGTGTCTGAATGGAGTGTTTATGGTTTGCTCTGGTTGTTCACTTGGAAAGGAAATCCATAGTCACATCCTTTTACATTTGCTGCTGTATGGAGACTATAGGCAGACTTGACTGTGTTCAGAATATGAATGATGTGCGATGGTACAGATAATGTGTGAGTCACGCCGAAGGCCATACAGAGTACTGATGGGGCATTACACTCCTGCGACAAGACATGTTTGGGGTTTTCAGTAAGTCATTCATACTGGCAATGTTACATCCAACCAAGTGGGTTTTGGTGCACTGTGTTGAAACCATATACAATAGGTGGTTTCCCCACAGTTTAGTACCGTTTTGAGCCAACACTATGCCCAGACATGCTTTACAACACAGTGCCGAGTCCATTTGGGAGAGGGGGGGCAGTGCAAACAAGGAGGAGAGGTCATGGAGGGAGGATCTGAGAAAAATTGACTGAGGGGAGAGAGGATCTGAAAAAGGGGAGGAGCTGAAGGAGGGCGAGGGAACAGGCAGCAAGATACAGGGCAGGAGCTGTGTGACTGGAATCCTCGTCATCCTCCTCACTCCATCAACTCCAATACACCCGTTCAGATGATGCATGAAAATCCATTTACGGTACAAGCCGGGAGGGAAGGAGACAAAGAGAAAGAGGGGGAGATACAAAGGAAGGATGGAAGGATGGATGTATCTCCTCCATGAGCTGTTTGTATGTGTGTGTGTGTGCATGGCCAAAGCCAAAGACAGAATTGGAAACGCAAGTCAGATTTTACAGCTATCATGGGGAATTCACTTTTTGTTTCTTCTCTAGATTGAACTGACATGCTCTCAACAGACTTCTGTAAATAGTGGGAGTGGCATTAAGATTTTTCATTGTCAGTCTTAATAAAGGATGAAAACTCTTCCATGATTAGATGACTGTGTATGGTGCAGCCTGCTGACAAAATATTTTAGAATTTTTTTTTTCTGACAAAAGCTTATGGTCCGGGACTTGAATGCCTAACTTAAATTTTGTCTTCAACTTACATTTTTTAAAAAAAATAAAATTTCTGTCCCATGTTTTCAATTAGAATGGGGTGAAGAAAATCACACAGCATGCATTGAGATTAGCATTACCAGCCAAAGGCCATGCATATAGTGACAGGGAAAAGGCTCAACATTCCTTCAAAAAATCTGTCTTTCTTCTGTCTTTCTTTCTGTCTTTCTAGGGATTGTGTCAAGCAAGCCAGTATCAATTAATTTCATTAAGACAGATGGAGCTAAAAGAAAAACAGGTCACTATTTAGTGCATATATTTAATGCATATATGTATATTCTTACTCATTCTCCCTCAGGGAAGTTGCTGGTTGCAAAAGCTCAATCATCTTTTGTCTCTAATATAGTCCTCGAGACTAAAGAGCTTTCTCTGTATATGCAAGACTTCTGTACATAACATAAAAGATCTATGATATAATTACTGCTAAATGCCTAACTGCACCATTCTCAACTAATTGCAGACAAGAACGAACACTACAGTGGGCAAGAATAAGATGAAATGGCATGAAGAACTTTCTCCAGGTCAGAGGACATAAAATCACCTAATTTTAGCAATATTTCTATATTTTATTGTACATCTAATATTAAATATAACTTTAAATATTTACTTTATATGTTTAATAATGAATTAATTTTACATATTCTTCTAATTATTAGTTAATGTCTATTATTTTATTCCTATGGCACATATGGACAGCAGAGCTTGACACTGCCCTTTGCCCCTTGGCCCCACAGTGTTTCTCAGAGCTCCAGGCCAGCAAATATTGATTTTTTTGTGGCCTGCTTAGCCAGTGATCAAAAATAGCCTATGTTTGGTCAGTCTGGTTATGAAATGATATGACAGCATGAAAAAACGCTTTGCTCTTTGCGAGCAAGCATACAGAATGCTGACGAGGCGGTTAATTACGTAACAAAATCAACGCAGCGTGTTCCACAAACTCAGTATATAATATATAATATAATATTAACGCATCTCCACACAACTAGGCTACAGCACAGAGCAGAATGTAAGTGCAATGCCAAGACCATACCGTAATCTTTTTCTGCTTATGTTGAACTTGTTTTAGCACATGTGATTATTACAACCAGATGATGTTCGACAAAAAAGGCAGGTGCCTTAACCCTAAAGGCTGAAAAAATAGGAGAAATGTGTAATTTGTTCATTTTATTTATTTCATGTTCATATAGGCTGATCATTGATTTGATTTATTTGTCCTTGGTGATATTTATGTCATAGTTTACTTAAAAACATTCCTGAAAAGATTTTTTGATGGGTCCAACAGTGATTGCTTTCCCCAATGATTGTCTTGCCTTGAAAGTGTAAATGCAAAACAAGTTTATGAAACTGTAGATGCAAAACATGTTTATAAGCAAGTTTCAAGTTAATCTTGACTCAATGTCTTATTGGAAATTGGTGATTTACTTAATTAATTTAACTAAAAGCCTATACTGTGTATAACTGTCCCATTACTATTAAAAATATTAGAGGTCTTCATCTAGAGAAAGGTGTTATGAGACCAGCATAATAATACTGATGTTTTAATGTTTGCTAACACCTAAAACCCCTCTGCTGTTCCAAGACGATTAATCCTGATGCGGCCAAAGGCGAGGTCTTCTGCAAAATAAGCATTTCCTAGTTATGCAGACAAGGGAGCAGAATTAGTGTAGGATAAAGTAAATTGCAAAAAAATCTCAAATCTCCAAGTGGCAGCATCAAAACGCTCTAATGGGCCAGTTGTTTCAGCGTTCGGGCCAGTAACTTTGAAAATTGAGGCCAATATAAACCCCTGGACACTTTAGGAAAAGACTGAGGTTTGTGTTGATTCCCGTATCGAACAGATCTGTCTGCAGTGCTTACACAGGGCCCAGGGGAGAGTGGGTGTGAGAGCTGCTCTTTATAAATTGGACCTTACAACCTATCACAAGGTACTTAAGTAAAAATTGACTTTTACACTCTTACCACTTGCTGCCAAGCCACATTAAGAAATGCATTTAGCAGAGCATGTAGCAAAATAAGCAAGACATTGGATGATGTCCAATAACCTTCAATACTGTGAGTATATATGGCAACATATATTCTCATCCTGGTTGGCTGGAGGGGGCCCATTAATTTAATTCAATGTAATGTATTAACTGGACGCTTGTGCAGCAACTGATTAACTTCAAAACGAGCCTGTAAATTTCAAATTGAACTGTGAATAGTATAGATGCTACATAGAGGCATGATGTTTATTGTTAGTGATCCAGCCAGGTGTAGACATGACTGAGAACGACGAAAAATATGACTGTTGGTGGTTTATCTCTGATAGATATCTCAGATAGTGTGTATGAAAGGTACTTTTTGTGATGTGGAACAGTCTTTCAGGAAATGTCATTTGGGATGTTCTCGAGGCCCCATCACACTCGTGGGCCCAGGTGTTGGAGATTCTTTCTAATTGCCCCCCACGGCTCAACTGTCTGGTGCACACCTGGATTTTGACGAAGCACACTGACAGTTAAGACTATATCAAAAAAGCTTGGATGCTCAAGTAGTCATTTTTGTCCGTGTCTTGTCACGAAGAACAGATTTTTTGACAACCCTCAGAACTCCCTGAACTTTTGAACTTGATGAGTTTATAAAAGCTATATAATTGCAGAGAAAAGAGATGATTCTGTTTGCTTCAGTCGCTAGATACATGCCGATGTATTAGCAAGCATAGCTGTGGCTGTGTAGATTGTGATGATGATGGACCAGAATAAAAGCATTTAATAGCTATTGGGGGCATCCTGGTGGGTCAGTGGTGCATACCATGTAACCGCGACTTCCTGGGTCTGAATTCGACCCAGGACCTTTGTCGCACGTCATCCCCCTCTCTCTCCCAATCTTTCCTGTCTCTCTCGACTTTCAACTGTCTAATGAAGGCAAAAATGCCCAAAAAGCATTTAACAGTTATTAAAATTTTTGTTTTGTAGCTTTTCAGTTCTCTTCAATTTCTGTCCCGAAACACAATAATGGCCATATAATGCATGGAAAGTGGCCATATTTGCCCCAAAGCTTATCCTCAACCCCGTTAATAGCGTATATCTTTAAGTTGCTGTGACTCTCGCTGATGGCCTCATGATGGCTTCAGGAGACAGTAGAGTGCAAACAAACAAGGTGTTTGTTTATCAAAGCCAGGCCAGTGTGTGATCTGACTGCGTGTCAAAAAGTCCATTTATCTTGCTGAACGAGGTGGCAGAGGCAGGGCAGGTTTAAAGAACTGGGTCTCTGGCCGACTCTCACCTTCAGCGCTCTCTCAACGCGGAATGAGAGTGCTCCATCATCCAGCGCGCTCCGTGACACCGGCTGGGCAACCGGGTGGAAAGAGCAATGGGGTGTCGTGCTCTCCGCGAGCACCTTCCTCGTGGTGCGACCCGGCCTGCTTTGGTTTCACCTCACGCCTCAACTGCACATGGACAAAGAGGAACCGCCATGGTGGCTGTTCACGATCAAGACCATTTTCCAGTACAGTAAAAGGCATTTCGTCTTTTATACAGCGTTCAGTTTGGTACCCCTACATAAAATATAGGTTCTAGACTTTATGTTCAGGAGAGTTTTTTTTTTTTTTTTTTGGCCAGGGGGTTGGGCAGTTGGTTATGTGGTGTGTATCAGCGTCACCAAGCAGCAAAAGACTCTATACTATATACAGTATTAATAACCTAATTTCCCTGAGGTAAAAGACATTACTTCAACTGGTTTCTCATTTAGGCTTATGAAAGCCTGGCCTCCTGTTTGACTTTCTCTCCTTCAACTTGTTTTCCAACAAGAAAACGCTTCTCCTTGTTTGCATCACATTCATTTTAATTAGAGATTGTGGGCATCGCAAGACGACAACATGCATTTTAATTTAATCTAATTACCTGAAAAGCAGGACTCTATCCATAACTGTCACTTTTTAATCATGAGGTTCCTTTAAAAGAGCAACAAAACAAGTGAAATTGGAAGAGTTTCTCATTACAGTATCACAACCTCTTAGACAATATCAATGCTGTTTTGGGGATTTTTAAAAAGGTTTGCCTTTGACAAATATGAACCACAACATTTCCTGTCAATAACTACCTTACAATCCTTATTATTAATTGCCATGCATAACATGTATGCACTTTAAGATATAGAAAAATATGTATCTGGAATGCACGGGGAGTTCTTTCACATTTGCCCCCAAACAGTCATGCTGAAAATCTAAGGCAAATTTTCATTTTACGGCCCGTCAGCTCCCTGATACGGAGCAAATGAATGCAGCAGCAAACAAATCTATCAAATCCTACATCAAAACAACCGTGCTCTCTCTCCCTGTGACTTGAGGACACAGACATAGCAGAAGGGAGAAGTGAGGGAGGAGAGGAGGAGGAGGAGGAGGAGGAGGAGGTGGTGGTGTTGAAAGGAAAGGAGAGGGAGGGAGTGTGGGCTATACTAAACCTTTGATCCAACCTGCTGACTTTAGAGAAGCCCCTAGCGAGGAAGCACTTTTGCTTCAATCCTGGGTAATTGTAGACTTAATTTGACCAGGGATGGCAAATTATTGCCCCCAGGATCATGTCTTATACACAGTCATCGGAGCATTGAACTCTAGGGAGGGATATGGCTACAAAAAAAGGCCCAGAAAATGAATGAATAGCTGGGTTTTAATTATGCATTGACATTACAAGAAATTAAAAAAAGATATCAACTTATTCTAGCCCTCTAGGGTCAGTCCCATGTTTGTCATCAACTTTGCTATTGATCTCGATCTGTTAAACCACGTGGGATGATTTACTGCTCAATACTGCACCATCAATCAATTCTTTAGGTCCTCAAAAAAGCACATCAGCGGACACATCCCCCATTGTTACAGACCCATTTTACTGATGTCTAATAATTTCCAGTTCGGGTGGCACTGCATGGGACCTGTCAATAGACCCCACGACATGCATCTCTTCAAGATCTTCCAACATGTGCAGGATGAGGAGCGTTTGTTTTCAATGCAGGCTGGGAAAACAAAGGACCATTCAAGAGCAATGCAGCGTGAAGACGGCAAATGGAAGTACAGGTTGGAACAACTACAAGTGCAGTGACGTATAGGGCAGTATCAGTTCAGTTCAATGCATCTCGAGGGGCCCGGTGGTGGGTTGAAAATGTCAATTTCATGCCGTTTAGACTTTGATTAAAGAGCCTAATGGATACCTGTCTGGAACATGACAGGTTAATCAGTGTCTTTTCATCAAGCTTTTTTGTCCATCTCCGCTTGAGCGTTCCTTGCCTTCATCGGGAATGGCAAGAAAAGAAATGGAAAGGACGTGCACAAGATGAGACATTAGACCTTTAATTAGAGGCACACTTTTGAGCCAGTGTGTCTACCTCAGTGATTCTGCAAAATGCACACTGCGTATTGATGTTCTTGAAAATGCTCTGAGGCGCTCAGATTGTTCTTGGTCCTCCATGCATAATGACATAATAACTGGACCTTGAATTTGAGGGGCCATTGGTCGATTCAATACTAATATGTCAGAGAAAAGTAGTTTGATGTAGACGTGACACTGCTGATAACTCTGCACGTGTGTATGTAGATATGAACTCACACACACAGACACACACACACACAGAGAGAGACACACACACACCATCTATACAAAGCACTATTTTTAAATGCTTGAATTATTATTTAGGGGCATTTACTGCACCTGTGATAAGATCTACTAAAATTAGGCTCTCCCTTCATCTGAGTATTCATTTCTCCAGCAAGTCATTGCACTTGAAAGGATGACTTGGGAGAAATTAATGTGCTGCTGGGTTACTTTCAAAAGGCTGAGAGTACTGTGAGGGGGAGCAATGCAATCAGTCATCAATGGCCATAAATTTCATTGCAGAGTGAAGAGAGACTGGCGCATTTGTGCTGACACTGTAAAATAGTTTGACAGAGCGCTGGCTGGTTTTACAGTTATTTTTTCGCAATGAGCTTTTCCATTAGGGAAATATCTACTCCCAGCCCATAGCCCCATAGAGGTGCGGTGTGTGTGTGTGTGTGTGTGTGTGCGTGTGTGTGTGCGTGTGCGTGTGTATGCATATGTGTGTGCTGTCTGCGTACGTCACTGCAGCAATAGATGGTGAGGAAGCAAGTGGCTGTTGGGTGAGGTCATTTCCATCCTGAAAAGTGCCATTAAAAGTGTTTAATTTAATAAGCCTTAACTCATTGTGTCACCAGTACATATTACCTAGGCACCTGAGTGATGAATTGCACTTTAAAGGCAAATAAACGCTATCAGAAATCTTCCCTTTTAATGAGCATGTGTACTGAATCACATCACCTGCCACCTCACGGACAGCAATGGAGCTTTGATGCTAATGCCAAACCATTCGTCAGAGTCAGATGGTGGTAGAACAAACAAATAAAAATCTGCAAATAAGCTGTAAAACTGCATCACGGTACAAGACATAATGATACTGTGGCTGCAATGAGCTACGGTGGCCCAGGAGTGCACAACGCAGTGACAACACAACAGCATTAATTCACATCACAACAGCAATATGCCACAACACAACTAACTAACCTGTGCGCCAGAGGATTTCTCCGGGTAAAGACCTACCAGACACCGGGTGTTCAGAACAGCAAATGTAAAAGGTTTCATGAACAGGGTACAGGTCAAATCACTGTTTTGCTATATGCAACTGGCGATAGAGATTAGCAAAAAGGAAATTATTTATATAAAAATGTCAGCTGGATAGGTGCACTTATGGTAGCGCAACAGCTCTTTACACCCACATCTTACAGATTTCCAACTGCACCTGCAAAATGACCTTTTCTCTTTAAGCCACAAACCTGTGTACAGTGCATTTATGCTTCCAAATACCGTAGTCAAAAAACTCTTAAAGATACAGTACAATCCAGAATTTATTCAGCAATCTAAATTTCGGGTATGTTCACATAGGTCTGGTTTACTCCCATAATTACAAACATAACAAATGTAAACATTTTACAGCCTTCAAATGGGTCTACATGTACATGCCATTCCTTGTATGGAATTTTCAGCGGAGCTCTTCATCTCGGAGTGAATAAATGTCTTCAAACCTATAAATCACTATTTGGGAAGCTTATCATCCTCAGAGACAATTACCACAACAATGATGTTAAGCTTCTCAAATCAACTTCCTTTCATTTGCTGCAGTCAAGCATCACATGCTACAAAATGAAGCATTTAATTCTACACTTTAAATACTTGTGGGAATTAATCTTTTGCTGATTGCAAATGTGCTACCTATTGCAATTACTATGTGTCATGATTTTGTATCCTTTTCTTCTTTTACTTAGAAAACAGACCATTGATCATAAACACCACATAATATATTTGGTGTATATTTTGTCTCTATTCAAGTCTGTCATTCACTCATTTTCCCATCATTCTAGCAGGTTTTTATCAGTCATGATTTTTCCTGTTTTGTTTGATATTAGATTGATGAATCTGGCAAAGTTGGAGAAGTAAGGGATCCAGCATCCATGTCAGTCCATATTGTGTTCATTTTTTAATATCATGCTGTATTTTTACACTTCATCGGTAGTAGGAACCCATCAAAACAGTCCCAGTCCATAGGATGCTAGCTACTTAAGCTCCAGACTGTTTTTGCCAAACTAAGTGCTAATTGCAGGCCCTGGTCTGTTTTGGAAAAGTTTTGTTTTTCCAGAGGCTAGTTCATTTGGATTAAATGTTTGTCTCTGTGTAATACAAATTAGACAACATACTTCCTGGACACTCATTAAATGGCCACAAAAATCCTGATTGAATTTGATTACAGGTGCCAAACCAGCAAAACCAGAATTGAATTTACAATGATTATGGGCTGAATAGACACTTTTAAATATAGCATAGGCAGGAAAGTATTAAAAGAAAATGTCTTCTTTAAAAAGTTTTTAATCTCTGACAGTATGCAAATTTAAAGGACCTATAACCATCACCATGCTTCTTCTGCAGGATGACTGGTGCTCCATTTGACATAAAAATTGTTGGCTTGACAACCTGTAATCAAATTCATTTACCCTAGAATGACCTGTAATTTGAGTGACAGCCTGGAATGACATGAAGTGTTAAGGCTCTTTCTGACGTTCTATAAAAAAAAGACCAATTTGCAAAATTTACTGTGGCCTTGAAGTAATAGACTATTTATTATTACCCTAGCGGTGTTTTCACAATCTTGCACCACTCACCATGTCTCCACAACCCTATGTAATTGCAAATATTGTACACTGCGCCACTCAGGAATTATGTCTACTGAATGTCCTGCATATAATGATTGAATGTTGAATTTATATACACAGAGTAATATGTTAAGATTACTGTCTGTTACTGTCTGTTCCTTTATATCAAATGCACTGTCCTTCTGCACTGTATGTGATGCCTTGCCCTTGTACCGTGCTATTTTACTTATTAAGTTGCTCATATGTCTCTGCACCAATGACACCAAGACAATTTTCTGTACATTTATTGCACTAGGTGAATGTGATTCTGATTCAGTGTTGTCAGTAAAACAAGTTGGCCATTTTCTAACGCTAAAACCAAGTTTGAAATGGTAGATATAGCTTGATATAGCTGGAAAATAGCATTGTGATGCTTGAACATTTGGAACAAAAATAATGTTATCTTCTTACCTGTAGTCTTAAAGGGTAACTTCGGTATTTTTCAACCTGGACCCTATTTTCCCATCTTTCTGTGTCTAAGTGACTAAAGGGGACAACAATTTTTAAAATTGGTCCAGTATTGAGCGAGATCGCTTCAGCCGGCAGCCGCGAAACGGGCTGCAATGTAATCCGACGGGGCAAATGCGCACCGTCAATGTACGTCCACTAAAAGTGCTTGTTTTTGCCACTGACAGGCTCAGATTGTTATTATAAGTGTCTGACAACATTATGGAAAGGACCCTACAGAGAAATGAAACGTTTTTCTTTACCTTTCACTTGATCCGGTCTGTGTATAACCAAGTCTCGCTCAAGTCTCGTGAGAGTTGAGTTGTTGCAGGAAGTCAACTGTGGAAACGTGAGTGAGAGTTGGAGAGAGGAGTGCCGGGAGGAGTTGTCAGACACTTATAATAACAATCTGAGCCTGTCAGTGGCAAAAACAAGCACTTTTAGTGGACGTACATTGACAGTACGCATTTGCCTGGTCGGATTACATTGCAGCCCGTTTCACGGCTGCCAGCTGAAGCGATCTCGCTCAATACTGGACCAATTTCAAAAATTGTTGTCCCCTTTAGTCACTTAGACACAAAAAGATGGGAAAATAGGGTCCAGGTTGAAAAATACCGAAGTTACCCTTTAAATTGACAGACAAAATTCTTTTGACTGCTCCAAAGGCTAGATTAAAGACTAAGCTGTTGCAGTCAGGGCACCTAATCTTTAGAACATTTTGCCTGAAAAAAATATGTTAATCTAAAGGCTTTTTAGACGAGATGTGACGGAAGAAGGAAGAGAAGAGAAAAGAAGACCATCTGTGGTAGCCACAGAAACAGCCGCAACACACAGACAAGATGTTGCTATAGCCATAGCTAGCTAGCCAATGTTAACACATTATGGCTCTCTTAAAGGTCCCATATCGTGGAAAACGGGATTTCCCTTGCCTCTTTGATTATAAAGGAGTTGCATGTGCTATCTAAACATTGTGAAAGTATCTAAATCCACGCAATCCATATTAGAAAACTGAGCCTCTAAACGAGCCGTTTGGCCTTCTGTAACTTTATGGCATCACAAAGGTACGCTCATTATCATTTTTGGACGTCATGTTGCCTGATTCGTGAAATGAATTTGTTCTGTTGTCACCGATTTTTAAAAATAGAGGGAAAAAAACAGCCCACTTGCCGCTCCTCCCTGCTCGCCTCTTATTGAAAATGAATGATTACCAGGCGGCTATTGCATCTGGTCTAAAAAGCTCTTAACTCTCTATCTTCTTTTCAGAGCCAAGTTAAAACCCACTTTCATCAACTTGCATTCAATTAATATCTTGCTTTATGTTAACAATTGTTGTGTTGTTTTGTTTCCATTCAAATTTTTATGTCATTTGTCCATATGTTTGTTTTGCTGCTTCATGTAACTTTCCCTGTGTATGTCTTATATGTGTATATAGCCATCTTTACACAGAGCATTTCTACCAGGTTGTTGGTGGATCTGCCCCGGGGTTGAGTTCTGTCTGAAGATGTCAAGCTGGGGAAAAGGGGAGCTAAAATAACCCAGACCTGACTCACCTCACCACCTACAAGAAAAGCAAGAGAAAAGCCAGACCTGAACCCGGTATTTGCTCTGTGTAAAGTAAAGCTGGAGAAATGCCTGTGCAAATGTCATGGTAACCATAGTAACCATCTGCCACAACATGCCTCCATCACCTGTGCATAAGGTGGTGAGGACGTTTATCAGCAGGAAACTGCGGCAAACAGTCAATTGCCGTCTACTTGCCTGCAAATATTAACAGAAACCTCTTGAATCTACTGGACGTATAAATGGCCTAGTTCTGAAATTATACCACATAATAATCATCCACAAGATAAAGTTTATTGCTGCATGAGATACAGTGGTTCTCGCGGATCCTCCCCCCCACAGTGTAATGATGATCATACCAGGTGAAGAAGCTTGTGGAAATTTGATCATTTTTAGACAGGTCAGCTGTGTAAAGACTGCTTAGGCTACTTATGCTTTGTTTTTATTCTTTTAATTGTGAAGCACTTTGTACTTTGGGTAAGCAGCTTCTTCTTCTTCTTCTCTTCTTCTTGTTAAATCACTGTAAATATATTGCCATATACTCTGATGTCAAATATATGAACGCCCTATGAGAAATTCTCAGATTTAAGGTAGAGTACACTATATCGTCCATACATTCATACTATCCAACGTGGGTGATATTGTCCTATTTTGGTGTTTTTATAAATAATCATATGCTCATAATTATTTCACAAGCATATGGTGTGATATTATGCAGAACAATGTGGTCCGACATAACTCAGTGGGTATAGCATGGTACTAACTGCCAGGTTAGGCATCTGAATCCAAATGAGGCTATCCATACTAGATCTGTGTGCATTTATGGCATCGTAAGGCCACAAAATGGCATATGTTATGTATAGTACAAGTAAAGCAACAGCTGGAATAGAAACCATTGGATATGAAGTCATAACACCAACTTAAAACAACCTGAATCAACCTCTAACCATCTCCTCCTGTCCCGCATTCATGCACACCTATTTACAGTTGGAGGCTCTTATCAGTCCTGCACACATGCAGCTTCCACGTACACAACCCCCCAAAACAAACACACACACACACACGCACTATCAATAACACTCCATTTTCATCAGTTACATGACATCACTGAATTTGACACGAAGCCTGTCTGTATGTACTCGATAATGAAGGGTGACTTTGACCTCTCGCGGTCATCTGATCAGGAGCTCACACTGGACAGGGAATAGCTCACTAGGGAGGGTCAAGGGTTACAGGCAGGGTATCAAACAATGACAAGACTGTTTACACACTCTTCAACGCAGAGCTACCTTTGCTAGAGTTTTGCACCCCCACCCCAGCCCGCTCACCCGCCCACCCACACACACACACACACACACACACACACACTTTAATCATTTGGATTTCCATTATCACAGCTTCCTCTCCTCATTACTCAACCTAGTTCTCTTCACTAGTGAGCCATGAACCAAAATTAATTCATTACCACGTCTTCACTACAAGATTCCCATCCTAGCCGGAGGTGTGTGCTCCTAATTTCAAATTCCAACATTTGATGTTTTCTGTACTTCCTCATGAACCCAAGCCAGCTTAATTAGAATAACTTGGCTCAAACAAAGCAGAGACGGGGCACAACATCGCTGCTCGAGTGAATATGGAAAAAGGAGAGAACGACCGCAGTCCGTCTCAATATCACCGGAGCAATTTTATTCAGACAGGAATGTGTGACTGGGAGGTTCCCATCTACAGCGGGTTGTCAGTCACATAAACCTGTGCCTAGCGGCTTTGAACACTGTGTGCGACCATGCTCAGCTTGTTCCTTTGCTCTCCGCCTCGCTCCACCCCTCCCTACACCTCCCGCCACCCACTTCCCTCGTGCTTCAGCGCATTTCACATCCAGGGGAAAACAAACAAGCAATGTCATACCTCTATTATGTGCCAGGAAGCCCACTACTCAAGTCCTGACACTTGCATAATGAGAAGTAGATGTACACGCATCCCCTTATCAGATGAGAGCTCCATTAAATGATCTAAAGCAACAGCCCGAGGAGTTTGATGAGTTTGTTGGATAAGAAAAATATATAGGCACAACTGAACTGAATGTCCTCTGCAGCCGCATTTTAGAATGTTTATGAGATACTTTTCTAAGGACTTGTTGAAGTAAAACAGGCTACTGAAAATCCATATTAGATAAAAAGGCTAAAGAATAAAAAAAAAAGGTTGGTTGTATATCTCCATGCAGTTATCTCATAGGCTTGTTAGCATGCTAGCTACCCCCTTCTAAAACCTCTATATTGTGGGAAACAACTTCTCACCAGCAAATTTAAATTCCCTGCACACAGTCCGCTTAACAAATAGTCATACCATGACACTGAAATTGGATTATCTCTCTCTTGTTTTTTTTGGGGTGGAAAACTCAGGCTGCTTTGGCATATAAATATAGCAACAGTCTCAGGCGGCTCAACATAGATGCTCTCTGGATAGGGAAAAAAAGGGAAAATTAATTGGGAAACTCTGGACTGGAGTGTGATTGTGACTTTGATCAATGACTGGGGAAACTCATTACCAGCGTGGGCCAGTGCGTGAGGCGGACCCTAATTGCGTGCCAGTCTGTAACTCAGTGGTGTAATTGACAGCTGCATGAAGCAGGTGTGCCCAGTGACATAGTGGCACGATATGAGAGACAAAGGAGAAAGGGACAGAGAGATGGAGAGAGATCAGATGACGGGATGAGGAAACGGGAATGATAAGGGATGAAAAAAGGCGAAGGGAGATCCTTACCATTCCTTGGCATGTGTATTATTCAATTGTCATTGTGAATAACCAAGGGAGGATTCTCTTAATGGCGGGGATGGCTTTTCTAGATGATATGAGTAACACTTGTCCACCAGCACTACTTGCATTAACGGGTTCAATTAGTGCACTATTTGCACATGGACATTGACTAACTCTTCGCATTAAGCAGTTGAAATGTTGGACCCTTCCTTTTAGAGTGTGAATGTGACACACAAAGGTCAATTAGTAAACAAATTATGTAGCCTACTGGAAAAAACCCATTTTTTCCTCGCCATTGTCCAGAGAGGACAAATAATTATTATAGAGCAGCTGTATCAAAGGCCGGTTTAGATGGACATGAAACAAGGGAGTCCATATTAGAGCTATTATTTGACGGTGCTCATGCACAACAATTTTAGCGGACACATTTTACTGTTTATCAGAGTGATTTTAATCAGCACTTAGTGTTTTTGACAACTTAAATATGTATCACTAATCGTAAAAAATAAAACCCAACTGGCTACTCTAATAAGCACACTCCAAACAAAACCTGTCTGCTTGTCTGAAGTGATCGACCAATACAGGCAGGCTTCTGAAGGCTTTTTTGCCATCTTCTGGCAAGCTCTGAGAGACCAGGGGCAAAGAATGTTGAATTCAATCAAGCACACCATAATTCCTTGCAGTGTATGAGTGGGGCTGACTCACAGGCTTCTAATGGCTGCCCATAATCAAGCACCATGATTAAGCACTTGGGGAAGTGGGCACACACTGAAAATCCTTTGGAGATGTCCTTTCCCTTAGAGCTAAGTACACTCATTACCTCGCGACAGCGGGTATGTGGGTGCTTCATTAGCTTTTATGCCGAGTTGCCTGCATTCGCTCATAGTTTTGCTATTTCCACAGAGTGAAAAGGCAACCAAAGAGCCCTTGACTGCAACAATTTGAAGTCTGTATGCAGGCTATGTGGTACCAGGAAATTTACCTCAAGCTTGAGTAATTGGGAGGTTTCATGGTCTTACTCCAAGAAAGAAATGGGAGGACCATTTTTGACCAAAACATCTATTTCATCTTTCATAATTCCACATAATACACTCTTCTCTGGAGGAGATTCAGAATTATTGAGAGTTAATGACAACTTCAGTAAGAGACTCAAACAACCACCCTGCAGTTCAGAGATTACAGACACTTTGGTCTATTCATAAAACTTTCCATAATCTTACTTGAAAAAATCCTGTGGAAGCTATAAGGCATTATTCCGTAAATTCTGCTACAATGAGGTGGGACAAATCCATCTGATCCAGACCCACTTGGTTGCTTCCATTGTGGTTGAAGCAAGTACAACGTGGTGAAGCACAACTTCCTCTCAAGAAAATGTCACTTTTGGTGGGTCATGGTCAGCTCAAAGTATGCTGGACCTCTCAGGATGTCTTGAACGTAGACTAATTATAATGTTAACCCTGCCCATAGAGACATGGCTGTGGCTAGCAGCCAGACGGTGGATGACACTCTCCACATGGCGAGCTACATTAGATGACCAGACAGATGCTTCAGCCACCCAGACTCATTAGTAGCGGCCATCAAGGTTCTGAACCAGCAACTACAACTCTGACCATAGCCATCTGTATTATAAAAACACATCTTGCATCTATTTAAAGAACGTTATGAAGTCAAGAATACTCTAAAATTTAAATTGTCAACACACTAGGTGAGAAATACAAAGACAAAGCTTGGTAGTATTTGTACAAGTAAAAATATTTGGTGGTTGAGGTCGTTTTTGAAACAAAGCAACAGAAAACCTGAAATAGCCATTGCTGAAAAGCTATTTTTCAAATCAAATTTACCGAAACCGACAATACGAATCTTTCACCAACCTAATGTTCTACATGCATTCCTCCAGTGCATGTGTTCCTTTAATTTAATGCTGCCACCGGTAGGATTAGAAACTTGATGACTTTGGTGACCCCTTGAGTCTCTTAATGGTAGTATTTTACTTTTACATCACTGTCTTATATGCATAACACGTATACATTAGAGGTGACATGAAATTGTCATAATGCAAACTGAATAATTTTTGTTTGTTTATCGTTATGCACAAATTGCAGAAGGAGTAAACCATCTAAAATACTTACATAAGGGTTAAAAAGTACATTGTTAAACTAGGTTAAACATACAATTAACAGAGATAAAAATGATTCAGAAAACACTTAATGGAACTGAAAAAACTTCCAAAAATTTTAATCCTACAGCACAAGATGTGTTCATCAGGAGCCAAATTCAGGTCAGTCAGTCAGTCAGTCAAACGGCGTTTTCTCAACGTCATGTTGAGTGATAGTCACTTGCCCCACGTTAGTCGCACAGTTTTGCAACTGCTGTGGCTAATCTATGTGCGACAAAAAATATTACTGCTGGAGAATATTTTAGTTGCAACTGGATTGAGCTAGCAAAGCCGTTTTTTGCATAACAGGCTTGGAATTTATTAAGTTTGGGCAATTCCAACAAAACATTTTGGCTAACAGGCTATTATTTTATGATATCGACAGCCAACCTTCCGGGACATAGCAATATAGTAGAGTGGATGCATTCTTCTTGACAATACACTGGTGAATGATGTGGAAATCCTGATTATTCCAGCTGACAGAGGGCCATGACACTACTGGAAAATGCAATATTTGTGGTATAAAAAGGTAAAGGTATAAAAATATAAACAAATGATTGTTTAATTTATTGTTAGAGGTAAATGTGACAAAATATTGTGATATGGATTTCAAGTCATATCGCCCAGCCCTAGTCCCTACATAAACAGTGGTAGTTAACACGGGTGTGCAAGTTTGGATCTTAAAAAACTGTGCTCATGCATTCATCTGCCACCAAGCACCGGCCGCCATGACACACACACACACCACTGCCTTGAGGCATAGGGGAAGATGGATTGCCGCTAAGTGTTTTCTGAATCATATTACAGTCCATAGATTATAACCATTATAGGTAAACCTCCTGGCAAAGAGATTAGTCTAATTAGTTCTCTCTTTAACTACGCTCATCTTTGGTTGTACACATTCGTGATGTATTGCCTCTTTAAAATTTAGAGAAGCAAGTGGAATGCCACTTTAATCGAGTGTTTTGCATCTTCCTATCTGTTTACGCTTGTCATCGTAATGGTTCTTGAAACGCTTAAATGGCTCTTGAAACGATTTATAGATGATGACGATTTCCTTAATATTTGTTTTTCACCGAAGTGAGAATGCCTGGCCACGGAGACACACAAGAAATAGTCAAGCGACTATGACTCTTCCACATCAAAGGCATCTTCCATCAAGTACTTTGAGCCGTTTTTCCTCCTCAAAATATGGATTTGATGATACTCATCTCTCACTCCTAAAATAAGCACAGACAGATGCCTGACAAATGTCCTGATATCTATCAAAGTACTATTTCCTTGTCTTGTTTTTTTCCTAACCATGCAACTGCTGACGATACATCACTGCCTTTGATCCCAACTGTCCTAACTGTCTGCTGAATGTCACACAAGTTTTCAGACAGGCTGTCAGTGTGTGTTCATGTGTATATATAAGATATGTGTGTGTGCATGCGTGCATGTGAGTGATGTGCCTGTGTGTGCATGTGCATACTTGGGTAAAAGGCACACAGATTTGAAAAGAGCACTACTATGAAAGAGTTTGTGTGTGTCTGTGTGTTTGTGTGTCTGTGTGTGTGTGTGTGTGTGCGTCTGCATGTGTGTGTACACGTCTGAGCACAAGCCTTATCCAGAGAGGGATAAATCCAATCCATTACCTGGCGGGGCTCAGGGCAGCTCAATCGATGGCACTCTCAGTGGCTGCTGATGAACTTCCCTCTCTGACAAGGTGTATCATTCAGACCTGTCGCAGAGCAAGCCTCTGTCTGGAATTTCAAAGCATCAAGCAAACTGAAGGCCAAAATATTTCTTTGGGAGGGGAAACTGAGTAGACATATGTTAAGTTCACAGTGCAGAATATATGTCCAAAATGTATACATTCTCCCTCCCTCCTCCCTCCGAGTTACTCGGATTGGTCATGACGGGGCTAAGCTGTGTATCCGTCATTTCAAAGTCAAAGATCTGATTGCAGCCCATACAATGGATGTATTATTAATTCATGCATGGGTTGAACACATAAACTGTAATTATATTCAATCATATGGAATCAGAAAACACTGAATAATGTGTATTTGCCATGTCTCGAGTCTCTACTCATACACAATCATGTTTTCTTATCATCCGGCTGCCACTTCCCCTCAACCTGAAAAAAAAGAGAGAGGGATCGAGAGATAGAGGAGCAGTCAGTGTGAAGGAGGAGGAGGAGGAGGAGGAGATCAAATGGCAGGGCGGTTATGAGATGTGTGTCTGATGCCTTTTCAGACTGCGCTGTTTTGGCCGCCGCGCCAGTCAATCACGATTACAATGGCGAGGAGAGATGGGAGCAGTGGTGCAGAAAGAGCAGGAGCGATAATTACAATGCAAGGGACAAGATAATGGGAACGCGCTGCACTCTCCCAATCATTTCATGTATCAGCTGCCGACTGACCCCCCCCTACTGACAACCAGCAATCACAGGTCATATTTGTGAAATCCAAAATGAATTAATTTGATGACGGCAGTGGAGTTTGTGGTGTGTCTGTGTGTGTCTGTGTGTGTGTCTGTGTACATAGTTTTGTCAAATGTAGAATTGAATACTTGTAATGACTTTTCCTTATAAACTAACATCATTGTGAGCATGGCATGGTCACTTTAGGATGAACAAGATGAGTGAATTAAGTACAGTATGATGATAAGCTCATGTTGGGTACAGATGTCTCAAGCACTGCATCAAACCCGATCTTCAAGGATTCAAATTTTGGCTTTTACAGTCTTAGAAATGACCAATATGATAAAATCCTTATTCTGGGTGATTTCAATACCCATGTCTGCTGCCCTGACTCTGTTTTAGCCCCAGTCTTTTAATCTGATCCCATGGACCCACACACATTAAGGGCCACACCCTTGATCTTGTACTATCCCACGGTTTGCCGATAGATAATGAGCTTTGTAAAGATGTTTGTGTTACTGATCACAAATGCATTATCTTTGATACTGTGCTCCTTAACGACACTAAAACTACGTACAACTAAGTACGCTCACGCATTTTTAATGCTACCTCTGCTGCTATATTCTCTGAAACCTTGATCTATGCAGTTGAGATTGGCTCTTCGGTGATTGCAAATGTAGATGAACAGCGAGACAATTTTAATAATATCCATTCAACTTGATAAAATTGCACCTTTGAAGCTTAAAAAAAGCAAACAAACTCTCTGTGCCCTGGGTGAATGAAAATGCTCTTGCCTTAAAGAGACAGCGTCACAAGCCTGAGCAGAGATGGAAGGCCTTCAAACTTCAACGTTCACCTCAACGTTTTAAAAAATTTAATAAGAACTTTTAACGCAGAGGTTAAGAATGCCAGAGCGTGCCATTTCTCTGACCTCGTTGAAAACAATCGCCACAACCCCAGAGGTCTTTTTAATGTTATCAGCCGAGCCACAGACACTCCTCCTGCTGCCAGTATTGAATCTTCTCAAGAGAAATGCAATGAATTTTTAAACTTCTTCGTATCCACTATCAGGAAACAGATTATACCACCATCCAAAGATGTGACAGATGTACAGTAATAGTCCCTGTGAAAACTGCTACCTCCTTGGAAATTTTTGACTCCATCTCCACAGACACATTAACTGAATGCATAGCAAAAAAAAAAGAGAGAAAGCCCTCTTCCTGTGCCTTTGACTTACTTCCCCTTAGATTTCTCAAAGAAGTATTTGAATCAGTTTGTCCCAAATCATAGCTTATTAGCTACTGGCATTATCCCCGCTTATTTTAAAAATGCTAGTGTCCAACCACTTCTAAAGAAGCTCTCATTAGCCCCGAACTCCCTGTGCAATTATAGACAATTTCTAAACTTCTGTTTTTAGTCAAGGTTTTGGAAAATATAGGCTACTAGTCACACAATCGATTGCTTTTTTGAATGGAAACAGACTTTTTGAGAAGTTTCAACCTGGTTGTGGAGCTCATCACAGTACTGAGACTGCTCTACTTAGAATGATGAATGGTCTGCTTTAGCCACTGATGCAAGGAAACCATCAATTTTAGTTATTTTAGAACTGAGTGCTGTATTTGATACTGTTGATCATTTTATTCTGCTTGAACATCTTTAACACTGGGTTGGCATCTCTGGCAGTGTTTCTAACTGATTTTTATCTACAAGACAGGACTGTAGTCATTGTGTGCAAAGATGTTTTGTGGTGTTCCCCAGCAGTCTGTCTTTGGAACCAATTCTTTTCTCCATCTATATGCTACCTCTGAGGCATGTTATTCGCAGACATGTCAGTTTCCATTGCTACGCAGATGACAGCTGTACTTATCCATCGATCCCACTAACAAAGCAAACACTCAATGACTGCCTTCAGGACCTTCAAACCTGGATGTCTCAAAACTTTTTGTAATTAAATCCTGACAAATCTGAAATCATTCTTATAGATCCTGTCTCTATAAATTACCAAATCGCAAGACATCTTGGTCCATTGTCCACTAATGTTACAGAATGGCATGTTCCCTTGAGAGCCAAGGGAGTATACAAGTAAAAAGTATAAATCAGTTACCTCGTCTAAGTCATTGTGTTATGATATGACAGATATTCCTTCTACTGTGAATTTCTCTGCTGTTCTTGTATTAGCTCTTGCATCAGCAAACAAAACAGCACCCCTCTCCATAATGTGTTGCAAATATATCTGGCTCAGTGTGGTAAACAAGGGTACTGCAGTTGCCAGGGGAGGAAATCAGAGTGGAATCAAAGTCTACAGTATTTCACTTGGCTTCCTTACTAATTTTCCCCACCCCACGCCCCTGATGTTATCACTGATTGTCTCAGTTGTATCATTTTTGCTTTTATCTCCTCTTGCATCGACTAATGTAACTCCCTTTTCACCTGTTTAAGCCGGCAAAGCCTTTACAAACTACAACTGGTCCAAAATGCAGCTGCCAGACACCAAAAAGAGAGAACATATCACTCCTCTTTTAGCTTCCCTCTGCTGGCTCCCTGTAAAATTTAGGATCGACTTTAAGATTTTATTGATCACTTTGAAAGCAGGTAATAGACTTGCTCCTAGCTATACTGCTGAGCTTTAAACCCCGTATGAGCTTATACAAGATCCTTGGGTAGGAATCTTTTGGCTGCTCCACAGTCCAGGCAAAAGACAGAGAGTCTTTTCCCAGACAGTGATTGCTTTTAATTAATTAGATTGTTTTTAATTAATTCATGGTGACTGTATTATGCCTCTGTTGTGTTAAACTTTTTAATGTTTTATTGTTAGCTCTACATATTTTATCTTTTCTTTTAAAGCACTTTGTAACCTTCTTTTGAAAAATGCTATATGCTCTATAAATAAAGTTATTGTTTTTTATTATTATCATCATTATTATTATTATTATCCTCCTGATCATACCACCAAACCACCTTTTCTATATTAGCCTTTGTTACTGCCTGTTTAAAATTAACTACCTGCTTAAAATTGTATTCAGTCATGCAATCTAGTGGAATACAATACTTGTGAAATCTGACTACTTTCAGTTTTTTTACTTTCAGTATTACGTTGCCTCCATAAACCATAAACATGCAGGTAAAGTATCATATAATCTCACAATCTAAATTACTTTTCCCTGAAAATCTGATTCTTGTAATCCAAGCAGTATTCACAATTTTTTCCATCATAAGTATCTGTAATCTTATTGCGGTTTTTCCATGAATGGAATTGATTAACAATACATTTTTAATCATATTTCTGCAACCCCTTTACATGTAATCCATTACTGCCCAACTTGGCTCTTATCCTCCTCTTCCTTCACTGAGCTGGGAGGGGCAGACGTTACCCCAGTGCTCCTCTTAAGTGTAGCCAGCTGAGAACATTAATCATAGGATAGTCTAAATTAAATTTGCCGTAAAGCGTAAAGAGGCTTAATGAAAATGAAGTTGTTTATGATGTGCATGATTACAAGGGTATCATCCTTTACTGTATGTACTTGAGATGAGCAATAGGATTTATAGGAGCCACTTGGAAAGGGGCAGCACTGATCACACAATGGACACCCAAAAAAGCACTCAAGCAAAGTGTATAGGGACAATCAATCAAGCATTGTTATTGGTGAAGTTATTTTGTGTGTATACTGATTTGCATTTTGTTTTGTATGCATTGGCTCAACACCAAGGTATAACCTATAACTGAAGGTTTAAAAAAAAAAAAAAAATGCTCATTTATAGGAAATACAAAGGAAAGAATCTGTTCTGGCGTGTGTTTGTGTGTTTGTGTTTGTTTTCTCTGACACATAATTTGAAATATTCAGGTTCTTTTCTTGAAAGCACTCCCAACAGCATGCACATTGTTAACATCAATGCTGCCAGTTTTACTATAAATGATCCACTGTGCTTCGACAGTGTCTGAACATAGGAGCATTGCTCTCTATGCGAGTGTGATAATTTATACCATGCAAGCGGACAATAGAACAGAAACCGGTTAATTTGAAAACTGTTAATTTGAACACTATCAGTCTTTGAAAACACTCACTGTAGTGCAGCTGCTTGCACATTGTCAACTGTCAACTGCCATCCTTGCAACCAAATGGCAAAAGCTGTTTACACACATACATGTAGAGCAGGTGTTGGGGATTATGCTTTAGTCATACAAATGCACTCCCATGGCCTGTTTAAACAAGTATCAGAGATAAGGTTGCTTTCCTCCTTGGAATCAAACAAATGACAATCGCAAAGTCGAGCGTACTTTCAATGACTAAATGGTAGATTAGCTTGTTGACTACATATTCAATAGTGCAAGCCATTTGTTGCACTGCTGCAAGTTATGCAAATGAGTAATATGTAAACCATTCTAATGTAGAAGAGAGAAAAATATGTTTTTGGTGCATCCTTACTAGTCACACAGTAAACAAACATACAGTGAGATGTAGATGAATACAGTTCAAGGTGCACACATGCAGAAACAAAAAACAAAAGAACACCTACCCAGATCAAAATAAAATACTCTCGCAAAAACCTCCAAACATACACAATACACACACACACACACACACACACACACTCTTTGTACACACACATGCGTTCATGCATATGTACAGAGAAAGAGAGAGGAGGTTAGAGAGAAAGAGACCACACAGTTAAAGCTGCTTGAGGGAGAAGGCAGTGCTAATCCGTGGTTATCAACACTTTTAAGCCTGCAGACTTCAGAGCCATTTGCAAACGCTCCCCCCCGGTTCCCACTTTATTTATATATTTCACTGCCTTCCCTTTTCACTGGCGTACCAAGACACTCGTGTTTCCACCTGAAACCGTGACAGACCGCCTGCAAGTGGCAGCGCAGTAATGGTTTCCAGGGAGACGGCAAAAGCAGCGCTCCTAGATGTACAGGGATACAATGCGTTACGCCCCATTTCGGCTCCCAGGCACACACCACCGGCTTCTCTATCCAGCAAGCTTCTGCTTGAACCCATGTTTACCACATAGTGTTGGGGGATAAAAAAAAAAGTACGGATGCTGTTGCTACCCGGCGATGTGTTACCGAGTGTCACAATTCCACCAATTATGGCCATTTTACATCCTTATCACATATTTCAATATAGTTACATTACATTACATCAATATAGTTTGTGTAAAAGCTTTACAACAAAACATCCTTGTTGTAAATATACAATTAATAAAATCAACAATTGCTCTATTTTAAAATACTAATAGTTACTGTTCTGTCTTAGTTGTTCTCTCACAATATATCATGTTTAATGCATGTTTGAAACAAATCAAAGTGAGTGCATATGTTTGCATATCGCAATTCAACTGTTGACCCTGTTACTGTCATTCAATTCCCCTTTAAAATATTCAATATTCTGTTCAACACGTCACACGGTTTGAAGGAATTGTGTTTGAGGAGGAAAAACAATAGTTTGTAGTCAAGTGAAGCTCCATTTAATGTTTCTGACCTTTTATGGTTACTGTGGTAACATATCAATTGTTATCCATATTTCAGAAGAAATACATGTGCTGCATCTAATCTCTCACGTCATGCCTGTCTGTGCCTCCATGTTCTTCATCACATTGGAAGTAATGGCCGATAGTAACCTTAAATGTCAACCGTGTTAGTCATCACTGTTATCTTGTGTAAACCAAGTAATGTTTAGAATTCAAATCTACATCAATATGTAGATTTTTGCTATGTGTTATGAAGAGAAACATAGCACATGGAGGTGATGACTTTGTTTTTGTGAAAATATAAATCATGATTGTTTTTCCGAATTGACATAATTGTATGAGGGGAAATGCACTTCAAAGAAAATGTTGAATGTATATTTTTGTGACCAATTTTATTTTATTTTTTTTGCAAATCGGTAGACAGGCAGCACAATACATTGCCAAAACGTTTACTCCCCTCTCCTTCCTCCATCCCCTTCCCCCTTGGACTCCCAGTTAAATATAATATGTTTACAATAGATGTATACACATATTAAATATTGACACACTGCCAACTTCAAGAAAGGAAGGGGGGGAAAAAAGTTGAATGTATATTAAAAATAAGCACTAAAATCACTTTCATGCCATCATGTCGATAAAGCATTTGCCCAAAAAGCAGAATGTTGTTGTCCATGTAGGATGAATTGAAAGACAGGTGAGTATAAATAAGAAAATTGGACATGTTGGTACTGTATTAAAAACATTGGGTATCAAATGTTCAACAGTATCCAATTTTAGCATGATGTTAAATAGAGAAATGATGTTATGGCAGGACAGGGAAGATATTCGCATGACATCCATTTCATTTTGTAACATGTAGCTGTTGAAACAGATATTTATAGAAACCTAACTGAACCATTCCACACCAACAAACAAAAACCTCAAGAAGCACAGGATGCCATGTAGCCAGAACTACTAATCTAAGCAACATTCTTTTCTCACAGTCTGCCTCGACATAAAATCCTACCCACACACACACACCATTTCCTTTCAAAAGCATGACAGTTTATGTCAGTTCCGTCTGAATATTTACAGTTCCATGGTAACAACTTATGGGGCTCAGCGATCAAATGAAAAAAAAAAAAAAAAAAAAAAGGATGTGAACAGTTTTCTAAATGAGTTTTCAAAAACTATCTGCTGGGGTCAAAGCACTATGCAATCACTGTGGCCTCATGTGAAAAGCAGGAAGATTATGGACGGCACAAAGAAAAAAATGTGTTTTCTCAGCTCAAGAAAGGATTAAATTCTTCAAATTGCAATTAAAAACACTTCTTCAAAAGTCACAGGGAGCAGAAGTTAAAAAGCAAGCATTTATTAATGAAAGACATATTTCAAATTTCAATGTTGTCTTTCTTGCTTTTTTCCTTTTTCTGTCATTCTAATGCTTGATCTGGGTTTGGGCTCTGGGTTTCCTTC
This sequence comes from Centroberyx gerrardi, assembly GCF_048128805.1. Taxonomy (NCBI): domain Eukaryota; kingdom Metazoa; phylum Chordata; class Actinopteri; order Beryciformes; family Berycidae; genus Centroberyx; species Centroberyx gerrardi. The sequence goes on from NC_136019.1 coordinate 13,279,178, forward strand.
TTACAAAACTTCAAGTTTGGAATTTAAGTGGAAACCTGATATCGATTTGTTGCAGGTGAGGAACGCTGATACTGGTTTGTTGCAGGTGCAGAGAGAGAAGCAACACGCTTAAACTGGGCAACAACTGTGTAGGTTATATTGCAGAGGGGAACAGAATATCAGGGAATTGAGCAAAAGTGAAATGTAAAAGAAGAGAATGAGGGGATAGAGGAGGGGAACCGAGGGAAGTGCTGCATATGCTGCGAAGCTCCAGTTGAGAGAACCTGGAGAGCTTTGTAGCGACCCGGCTGGATGCAGGTGGCGACCGAGCCTCTAGCCGTCCAAAGGTGAACCGTCTCTGTCAGCTCACATTCTCTCCAGAGCATTTCAGTAAGACATGACGATAGTATTATGTGACTAATCTCGACGTGTGTCCTGCTGCCGCGGTGAAAATGCAAACGTGCTGCCATATCTGACTTTTTTTCTTTCTCCCCCCCCCCCCCCCAAATGACAGCTCTTCCCTCACAGTCTTGTGCTACTGTTTCTCTGCACCATGCAGTCATTACAGTGATGTTGTTTCATGCAGGCAAGTGGGAGAGGCACATGAGTGGAAGTGGTGGAAATTGGCATGTGGGCTCTGCCAAATAGCCTCAGGCTGGAGTACAGAAAGATGTAATACTTCAATGCCCCCTAGTGATGAGTTATGATAATGCCACAGGAGACCTCCCTACATGTGTCAGGTATTTAACCTCAGATTTTTGTACCTTTATTCTATAAACCGTTTTCTTTGAAAAGTTTAGCTACATTTGTGCAAATATTTGCAAATGCAGCTTTTAATAAAGGATAAACACCTGAAAAAAATATGTGAGACTGTTTAAGTAACTAGGCTATATTCTATCTATCTGAAAAGTCCAAGTTTGCTCTTTAACCTCACATATCTCAATAGCACAAAACACATAATTTAATAAGTTAACAATATCACACTGACAACACCAAACTTGCAAAAAGATGCTGGGAAAGAGTAGCTGTTCCCACCTATGCAGCCTGCAGCTTCCTCTCTCTGTCCTCTATTAAGCCACCCTCTCAAGTCTGAAAATTTGGCAAATCCCCGGAACAGACTACACCCTACTGCTTTACTTCCCTAGCCCGCTCATATTTAGGATTCCACCAACCTCACAGGCTCCTATTTTTTAAATCTTCCAAAGCAATCAGATTTCACACTTTCTTCTGCCCCAAGTAAGGGGGGCTTCTACCCATAATCCTGTTCCTACTGCTTGTCAGGATGACAAGGAGAACAGAAGCCTGTGGGCTGTGTGTGTGTGTGTGTGTGTGTGTGTGTGTGTGTCTGTGTGTGTGTGTGTGTGTCTGTGTTTGTACATGCACACATGCATCTGGGGGCAGGGTGGTCTGCTAGAGGAAATACAGATACCAAGACAGGAAAATCAGAAAATCGGTTACTGGAGAAACAGGGTGGAGAGGTACAGAATAAACTTGAAACTTGTTGTTTGAAAACCATGTAAGGGAAATTAACTCAAATATTCACTAAAATAACTGAGAAAACTGTTTTTCTTGAGTAAGTTAATGTAATGATAATATGATAGCACTTTTCAAATGTGGTTATGAAGTACTTTAACTAATGAGACAAAGGATAAAAATGGCAGACATCAAAACCCAACACAGTCTATAATTGCCACTAACTAACTTTTACAATTAGCTAGTCTCCATTTCAAGTAGTTCTCTTCCAATTAAGACCTTCCTAATGTGAGAAACTCCTTCTGGGGCAATTCACTCTGAAGTCATGTAAAGCCACAGCAGAATAGCTGTTGCTGTTGTCAATCCCCCTTATAAATTGGGACCCAGTGGAAACATCATTCTCCCTTCTTTGACAGTGGGAGACTCTTGTCAGTAATGAAAAGTTCTCAGTTTCTGTTGTCTTCCTGCTCGGCTTGATACCCGCTGCAGGTTGTTTCTTGGAGGGCAGAAAGACAGGAAGGAAAGGAGGAGGGAAGGAATGTGTAACCACTACTACACTACAACAGGCTGTATATTAAAACTATTGAAACACACCTGAATAACATCTGGTCCAGTGACCTAACCTCGATTAAGTTCGACTAGAGGAGCCAATGAGCTGCAGCTACTGTTACGGTTGAAACTGAACATCTGGCAGAATATTAACCACATCAGACAAACCATAATATATAAATATAAACAAAGCAACAAAACTTTCCATCAGAAGTAAGTTAACAGTGTGACAATAAGAACTAGCTGCTACTGTAGCATATCTTCAAGATTTACCAACCAACAGAAGATTAAAAATGACCTCTGACACACAAGTCTTGGTTTGCAGCATTGTGGCAGCAAAAAAAATGGAACCGACATTTTCTGTAATTGGGACAGGAATTTGAAATATTGTGAGTGAGACATTGCTTTTTTGTTGAATTCAAACATTCACATGTATGCAGCTGTTAACATTTCAGGTGTGTGAAATGGCTTTAAGCATCTAGCCTATAATTTATTTTTGGATACTCTGTTGATCCCCAAAGGACAGAGGTCAAGATCTGGATTCAGTGTCTTCAGGGATAGTCTCCCTGCTAACTATGCCACCCTGCTGCTCCATTTACACTGAATCATATTCAACCTCTATCATGCACATAGACACAGCCCAGGTGTGAACCAGGGTATTACAGTGTCTTCCCGAATTAAAATTTGTCCCAGCATGCCCAGCAGCACCACTCAAAACAAGTCCCATTGGCATTACCACACCCAATCATCCATAATCCCAAATGTAGAGAATAGGCCTACATCCCCACTGAAAAGTGACAAAAGACAGCCACTGTGGAGGTCAGATAACGATCTTGGAGCCATTTTGGAGCCATTTGGTTTCCCACCAGCGGTCACAATGTTTGACAGGCAAACATTACTAGACCAGTGGTTTCCAAACTGGGGTCCAGAGGATTTCAGGGGTTCCCCAGTACAATGAAGAACAGTTTAATGTAACTTGTGTTTCACTCGATGTTAGAGCAACGAGAGAATGTAAAAATGTGTCTTTTTTCATCATGGATTGCCTCTCCCCACCTACATTTAGTAATTCTGTAGATGTTTTGCTGAAATTTATCAGTCAATAATATTCTCATAAACAAAACTGATTTCGAGATGCATTTCTTCCCCCCAAAATATTGCATATTCATTCTGCAAGTAAACTCTAAATTGATCTGTGCAGCAGTTAGCTAGATATCACAAAATAATGCGAGGCTGTCTCACAATGCAAAACACAAATAGGCTAAATAAATTAGCAGCATAATAACTCACCATTAGAGGAGTTGATGGCAGCCAGTGTTGGTTTTGGACCTCCTCAGTCTTTCAGCTCGTGGGGCTGAAATGTCTCTCCAAGGCCAACCGAGTTCATGAGGACTGTTAGTGACTTTCCTCAAAGTACATCAGGTAGCATATTACACATTCATGTGGACGCACCAAAGGTTAACTTAACCGGACAAAGGGTGTATTCTTCAAAACTCGAGAATATGTGAAACACCCTATTTCTTCTTGCTAGTTAGCCAACGTAGTTCAAACTGCCGAGGCCCGTGGACGGTCAACATTTGGCATGGAAAGCAGGCTGCCACTGCCTTGTCTCCTGCTAATCTCAGCTAGCATGTTTCCATGACCTCTCAAATGAGTGATATTGATCATTGTAGATACAGTTAGAGTATCCCAAAGTCCTAGCCTGATACAGTCCCAAAGTCGAGGTGTTAAACTGCGCCATATTGATTGGTGTTGGCTCAGAATTACCGCTTCTCCGATGCTGCCTTCACGTGCTCCCCCTACTTCCAAGATCGAATAATATAGTAAATACAACTTGTTGCGCATTCAAATGCTCTTGGTCAGAAATAATAAGGAAATTGGACCATGCAACAAAAGTCATTTCTTGGTGGCTGTTGCTTTATTTAAAAAATCAAGCACCACAGAGCTACATTATGCTGCAGTGGTGGAATGAACAGGGTAAAATGTGTATTAGGCATTTATTGGTGTTTGAATTCATTTAGCCTATTAGCTAAATGCTGTAACATATTTATGTACAGTATTTGTCCCGATAGACTTGTTAGTGTGTGTGTGGATGCATGTGTTAGAGATGCCCTCTGCAATTTTCCAATTATTTACATAGAATATCAAACAATAATAGGCTACATTTAATAATTAAGTGCATCACTTTTACCATCAGTTGTTGATACGGCTTCCATGCGCTCCGCAACTTAAATGTCACATCTCAGCCACGTGGGTGTCATAGAAAATCCCTTATTTACCACTTTGTTGGTTGGTTCAAGTGCAATCAACTCATAATTAAAATATTTCCGACAGTATTTGAAGGCAGCACAAGGTCCCCCCTGTACACATATTTCAAATGATTGCTTCTGAGGTCATATGTAGCCTATTATGTGACGTTACAATTTGATTTCAGATGTTATTGCTGCTTTTAGATTATAGTTTATGACAATGTATTAACTACTTAAAAGAAAATAATGAAAAAAGAGCAAACTGCTCACATGATTTTTGTTTTTACTGTAGCCTATGAGACAAATATTTTTGGTGGTGTGATAAAGACCTGTGATAAACACCTGTGCAAGGAAGGAAGGAAAGAAGGAAGGAAGGAAGTTAAGGGTTGAATGATTCAAGTATTTCAACATAGGGTAAAACCAAGTTTAGGAGGGAATGATTAAAAAAAATCATTGAAAAGAATTGAAGAGGTTGACTGAAAAGGATGATGGCAAGAAGAAGAGATGGCACAGAGCGAGGACAGGGGGGAAATTTTAGCAAAGAGGGAAAGATTGAGGTATAAGTTGACAGTGAGAAATCACATGAGGATGGAGGGTGTGAGTGAGCTTGAGGGACGGTTTGAGAGAGAGAGAGAGAGAGAGAGAGAGAGAGAGAGAGAGAGAGAGAGAGAGAGAGAGAGAGAGAGAGAGAGAGAGGAAAGGGAGGAGAAATGAGAAAGCAGAAGTCTGACTCTGACAGTAGAGCGCTCAGCTCAACTGATGGCCCCTAATGAAGTAAGCCAGCTGCAGAGGAGGAGCCCACACTGACAGGCAGAGTCCCACTCTGACGGATGGTAGGGAAAACACACACACACACACACACACACACACACACGCACACCGGGAGACAGCTAAGATTTAAGCATACCAAACTGTGACAGACGTGCCTTGCAATGAGCAGAAGCGTGCCCTCTAGATGCTAGACCATTGTCAAGATTTACTGTATGATAGCCATTTCCCCTTCTTACTCCACTGAACATGGGAAGCTTTTTTCCTTGACATTGTGACATTTAATAATTCACCCTCCTTTCTTAATTGTTTTTTGTCAGTTGTCTCAGTACAAATGACAACAAATAGTTTATTTGATATAGACAGCCTGTGTGCACAAGCTGCCACACATGGAGACTCCCACTGTGAGGGAAAATTAATTTCTTTACCTGCTTTATTCATTAGTCAGTCAGGCTGTTGCCTTTTTGATGTCAGCTCATCTTTAAAAGCCTATTTCAAATGACTTTAATTAATATATTTTGTATTTTTTCATATTTTGTCATATCTATGGGTTCATGAATAGTGAGTGACCCATATTATGTGCTGGTCACCTGTAATGATGATAGCGCTTACTTGCTCTCATTTTTCTTTTTTGCTCTTTAGATTCTAATGTTTTTTTCTGTGTGCCTTGATGTATTTTACAAGAACTTACTTTGGCTATTTGCAGTATTGATAAAGAGAGTCAATAAAAAAGTCGGAGTGCCTGCGGTGAATGATCTTTATCGGAGGTTGACTGTTGGAGAAGTCGTGTTGAAGTCAATGTGCTAGAAAATGAAAATGTTGTACCAAAGTGAAATATTGCTTCAAATCTCTTTTTTAACAGGCGTACGTTCCATCAGTTTGTTTTCATTGCATCCAAAGAGCAGAGGTAAGTGAAGCATGCTCTTTCCATCCAGAGTCCACCTTATGGGAAAAACTGGGATCAATTTTGTGCAAAGAAAATCCTGCAGGAAACGCATAGATACAGAATGAGAAGTTAGATGAGCAGATGTAGAGAAAGTTGAAGCAATGGCTTGACAATGAAGTACGGAAAAAATTTGGATGTGTATTAACATGAATGTCTAGATGGAGTTTCTATTTGTATGCACTAAGATGAAAAAATAACCTCAACTTTTACAGCAACATTTTGAACCCTTAATTTTGGTTGCAAAGTCCTCTACTTCCCTCTTGAGGATGAAGAAAGTATGATCGTTTTATTTTCTGCTCTGATTCATAAAGAGGACAGAAGGAAGGGAGAAAGAAGAGGAGTCCTTAAAGGCTGTTGATACCCATACTCATCATTTTAAGACACACACATAACAAAAAACTCAAGAGGAAAAACTCCTATACGCTTCAGAGTCAAGCTAACACATTAACATTAACTAAGATTATTCCAACTGTGCTGGAAGAAATGAATAAATGATCTGTCTTCCAGTCATATAATAACTTGCGATACCACTGACAGGTAATCAAAGTTTAGCATCATTTCATTCCTTCCCAAGTATAAAGGAAGGATGCTGAATGCGTTCATATGCTGCATGGTGTTAAATAATTCAGGGCTCATACAGTTTGGAAGGGAATTGACAAAAACATGACTAACATAAGCCCTTTCTGCTTATTCTTATTGCTTTACTGTATATTTACTTTAGGCAGAACCCAGCACAATATGTATAATATTTCACATGTAGTATGAACAAATGAATGGTCCATAACTTGACCATGTTATGATTTTCCACAGATGTCATACAGCTAATCGGCAAACATACTAAGCCTGAATTAATTGGAATTACCAGTCCTTGATCAAACTTTTCTCTGCACTCTGAAATATATTCAGTGCGATTATGAAAGTCCAGTCTCACACTCTCAGACCACGTTTTGGTGGCAGCGTCATCTGGGAAGTCTTGTCTCTGCCCATTAATTACAGGGCCACATGTTATCATTTTATCAGGAAGGACCTTTCTTTGTTGAGTGTTTAATCAGGTAATTGCCTGTGAGATTCTCCCATCTGGCGACATCATTTCTGTCCTGTTCTCATCCGAAGGTGGGAAGGGCGCAAAACGGCCTTCTGCCTGTGAGGGAAAAGTCTGCAAAGGTTTTAAAAGAGTCTGTCTGGCACTCCGAGGGTTTTTAGATGTGGGCCGGACACTGCATCGCAGCGTTCAAGCAAATGTTAGGGATGTGTTGTGCACTGACGCCTAGCAAGAAGTCAAGCTCTTTGGGTTTTAAGGAAAATACATATCACAACCCACTGAACGTTGTACGCTGACATAGTGAGTAGTTATAGAGTACAGGGTTGTCAAGTTAAACATGGGGCTCCAACATGTGCATGTTCTATACATTTAAAATGAAAAGAAAAATGGCCAGATCATTGAAAATTTGAACTGTGAATGTGCCATTATAAACAATTTGGTTCCCTCTGATGATTTTGCCCATTCCTATTTATTTCGTCCACCTACCTAACAGTGGGAGTGTGTGGGATGTGTGACACTGCCATCATAAGTTTATTTTGGTTGCAAATTGTGTGATCCTACTGTAGACAAGGCAAAAAATCTATAATGAATCTGGCCAATTATTATTTATTAGCCTTGGCATGCATTTGTGGCGTTGTGGCATTGATTCCAATGGGAAACAAGCAAAGTGAATCTGGGGATTTGAAGGCCTCCGTTAAGATTATCTGAACTGGCATCCTAAAGCATCATGTGCTGGACCAGGAGGAATGAATGATATTATTCCAGGAGGTCACCATCTTTATGCACTCAGTCCATTAAATGACCTTTCAGCAAATATGAAGACTGTCATCAACTCTGTTAAGCACATGTTGCTGGTCGTTTTGATTTTCACTCAAAAAGATAAAATAACACATCAGTCACACTTCACTTCCCATTACTGATGCATTAACATTTGATAGTTTTGATGCAAACTGTTATTCCTGCCTATAGCATTTGCACTTCTCAGTCCATCCACCCCTCTCCCTTTTCCTCTTTTATACAGAAAATGCCACACGTTTGGTTTCCATCCCTTCCATCCCAATACTATAACTGTTGCTTTGCCTGTTTACCAGTCTTTTAACAGCCTGGGAATTTTCACTTGAATAGCAACCACTTAATATCAGAAGGTGCAGTTAAGAGGAACAGACAGCAGATGGCAGAAAAATACCATGCTTTCTAGCTTCTGTTGAATACAAGCATTGACGTTTTCATCTCAGTGGTATCAATATACTTGTGAGTTTATTTAATAACAATAACAGTCTTCATTATCGATACTTCATGTTTTGATATTTTAATATAGGAGTACTGATCATAAACCAGCTTTCCTCTTATTATAGGTCCGGTGATTAGTATTGCTATTCATGGAACTTTATGTATACTCATGAATGCAAAATGTCTTGACACAGTGATATGGTTAAATAAAATTGTTTATTAAACAATTGTTAATCAATAAAAATTAAATGTTACAAAAGAATCTCTGAAATTACAGAATTGTACAAATCATGGCTCCTATTTAAACCTGTCTTGACATAGAAAAATACAAAGGCACTGTGCAGTAAATTCTGCTGAGGAGTATATAAAACATTATTTTCAACCCAAAAAATAAAACACTAATGAGATTTACAGCATCGTTTTTTTTTTTCCAAAATAAACCATGGTGCTGGGGTTAAGCAAAATTATAACCTGCTAAAAAAAAAAGCAAGCCCTATCCATCTGTAGAAGACACTCTTAAACCCTGACATGTCCATATCCTACCAGTGCAGGTTTATTGGAAAAGCCAATTATGTAGGAGCATATTTTGAGAAAGAGGAGAGACAACTTAGAATACTTAGATTTGACTTGGGACATCAATCAAAATGAAGGGAAAGTGGAAGAGCTTATAACTGGAAGGAGTGTGAAAGAGACAAATTCTAAAACTGTGAATACAGTCTAAAGCAAAACACACCAAATGTGGGGATGACGGTGTGTGTGCAGGTGTGTGTGTGCTGTGTGTGTGGTGGAGGCTGAGGGGTGCAGCAAGTACATGTGCCAGATACCGTTTAACCAATGAACAATAAATTCAACATATTTGCCCTTCACCTTATACCCGCGCGGACCCTTGGGATCCATTTTTAAGTAGTGCTCATATCATAAACATGTACAATATGTAGAATAACTTCCCAAAATCTCAAAAAACCCTTGTTCTGAATATCACTGAAAACTCTCAAAAGTTTTAAAAACCTACTTAAAAAGATAAATTACATCAAAAACATTCAATAGGCAGAACTAGGGCGGACACCTTATAACACTGAAATGAAAGTAGTTCAACAAAGAAATACAAGCATTCCATAGTTTGAGAGAAAAATAGATTGGTAAGAAATAGGTAATTTCTTCATGTGATTTTCTCTTAATCTCTTGTGGGGTAAAGTGGCTTTTTGTGAGACATTCTTCACTTATCCAACCCTTGGCTCGTGTGTTCCAAGAAGTCCGAACATGATCAACAGCGAACACCTTAGGTGCATTTCTTTCTCTGCACTTTTTTGGCTCTCTCTACTGTGCAAATTCAAAAATGACAGCTACCAAATAGCTCATACCAAAAGCAGCTACAGAGAGTTAGCAAGCACTCCTGCCATTCTTCTAACAGTGTTTCAGGACCAATCTCTTTGGCATCCAGATTCATGTCCAACTTTACACGACAGCTATACAAGCAAATAAACATCCCAGTTCATTTCATGTAGCAGTCAGAGTGGGTAACAGTTAGTTTTGACATCCACAGTCATTGGATCATACAAAGTGGCTTGATGCTTTTGCTAAAATCATAAGAATCCATGTTCATCAAGTCCTTTTGGAGTAACGGGGTTCCACTTTGCAGTCGGTTTACTCGTAGAATAACCTGCAAAATAAAGGAGAAAGAAAATGAATCAATGATAGCTCTATTCAGCAAACACTGAGATACAGTAAAAGTCTAACAGTCTTGTAAATACTACCGTATGTCCAGATACCTGATTCTGATCTGCTTTTTGGAGGCTCTGGCAGTTGAACATCTGGTATTGGAAGCCCTTTCCCTTCGACGTCACTCTCCCCCGATGAGGTATGCTCCTCTCCTTTCAAGTCTGTCACCATGTACAAGGCGGGCCTCTTGTGGTATTTGGCCCGGTAAGTGTCTGTCATACAGTTATCCACAGAAAAGTACGTGGTGGGCAGAGCCATTTCTGTCGAAGCGGGGGAGTCTATGTTGTCGTCGTCGCCGGGCTTCGGGCTGGGATACCTCTCGTCGCTCTCGCTGGCCGACAGGTCGTTCCTGTCCTGGTCCGACGAGCCCGACTTGGAGCTGGCATCCGACGAGAGCTTGTGCTCGGCGGGCGTCTCGATCCACCGGCGGAGGGTGGTGTGCGAGAGGGAAGACAAGCCGTTTTTGGGCTCATGGCGGGGGCTCGTCCGCGACGGCACCTCCAGTTGCTGGGGGTGGAAGCCACGCGGGTCGGTGTGCCTGTGGCCGTAGGTCTTGGGGGGTAAAGGCGGGGCGAGTGGGGGGTAGTTGTGCGAGGAGGGGTCTCTGTGGGCGACGGCGGTACTCTCTTCTTGTTCGGAGAAGGGTCCGGCGAGATCATCTGAGCTGTTCCACTCAGAACTGCTGGTCTTTGCTAGGTAAGGCGGCACGGGGCTCACGGGGCTGCCGTCGACGTTCTCCTCATGTTCGCTATCCAGGCCGTTGTTCTTCTCCAGGATCCCGGGAGTGTATCGGAAAGCTCTTCTTCTGTTACAATGCAAAAGCACAAAGATCAGTATTTTTCTTGCCCACGTGCTAATTCAACTGAGAAATTTTTAAAAATGCTGTATTGTTTTACCTTTGTAAGGGAGGACTAGATTTGAGGTTGGAGTCTTGAAGATCTGGAGATTTTCTCCCATGTTCACCTAAACAACATGAATGAAGGCTCATGAGCATTTTATACCACAGCACTCTAATTTGTAAACTAATGGTCATCACAGCCAGATGGTAAAAAAGAGGACTAGATAACATCTGTCATGGGTTTCCATTTGAACAGGGCTACAATGTTTTTTTGTGTCTCTCCAGCAAAGACATGTTATCTAACAGGGGTCACGGTGCGGGCCATTGCCTGGCGCTGGGAGAGGAAGTATCAAAGCAGATAGTCTGGCAGAGCGCCCTCAGGCCCCCTGTGTACCACTCTGACTGTCTGATCCAGCCAGAGAGTGGGGCCCCTCAAAGGGAAGTCGGGTCCACATCCAGGCGCTGTTAGCTCTGAGCTAACAGTGCTAAGGATAAACAATGAGGACACTGGATGAACTCTCTAGCAGAGAAGAAACAGGAGTATATGCAAAGTCATGAAAACTTGCAAAATTCTATCTATCCATCCATCTGGGTCAATTAGGTTATGATGTTATGTCACTGAATTATGCTGCAATAAGATTGCGATAATAGGTAATCTTGCAAATGAGATCAATAGAGAGGAAAGTTCACAAATGGATGCCCAAAAAAACAAAACAAAAATAAAGCCTCAAAGTTGGCAGAATGGGTGTGATTTACAAGGCTTGAGACAGACGACAGCTGACTAACCGGACAAGGAAGAGAGTGAGTGGCTAAGGACCATCTGTGATGTGTCAGCACACCCTCTCTTTTTTTTTTTGTGCTCTCTCGGAGCATTAGTGGCTAAATCCTTTGTGCTGGCATGCAATTACGCGAGGGTCAGACTCCAGACTCCAGATCCCCTCCCCAGCACTGCTGCGTTTTTAAGCCGCTAAGTCCATGTGGCAATTCACAATTTGATGCTGTTGATTTGCAATGTTGGCAAGCAACTGTAACAATATCATTCTCAAAAACAAAGCGGGATGCAGTTAACAAGCCCTGTTACATCGCTCCTTCGTAAATCCCCTCATTTTTACAGTCACGTGCGCTGCTGCCAAGAGAAAGCTTGAGGGGAAAAAGCAGTTGGGATAATGAAGAGCGAGGCGAATGTGCTGTTGGGGTGTAAGCCTGTGCGTTACTGTTGAAATCAAAAGATTAAACAACAATAACACTATCTAATCATCTATTTTCTTAAGTTCAAGGTCAGGCTGATATCCATCGCACATACAGTGGAACTTGGGGATCACTGCTGTAGTTGCCAATGCCAGCAAAACAGACGTATTCAGGGTGTCCTGCTGTTTACATGGCCTACTGCACTTGCCTGGGAAAGTGTCCATGTTCTGTGATTGCATGGATTTGAATGTGGATTGATGTCATTCACTGTATCATCTAAACTGCACCAAGTGGAATAAGTGGACTCCCTTTAAATAACAATACAAGTTCACAGACATATTTATGTTAACTGGACGGCATACAATCAACTAGTTAAAATAGGAAAGTGAGGAAAATGAAGCGGTCTAGTTTTTTCTTGTGCATGTTTGTCTCAGGTTGCATTTCATATACTACTTTTATTTAGACTGTAGCACTTCAAAAAGGTGCATACAATCAGTGGCTGGTTTGATTGAATGGGACGCCTGCTGTGGGTGCTACTATAGTTTCAGCTTTTAAACAGCGATGGGAATAAAGATACCGTTTCTGGGGATGTAAATCACAGATAGACCCGTCTCTGATCCCATTCCAGCATGAAGGATTACGCTGAGCAAGCCAAAAAAGACACCTGTTTGGTGGGTTGCCGTGATCTGCTAAAAAGTCAGTCAGGTCACTCAACTGATCACAGAGGAGAAAGTGATTTGACACCGTTTCAATTATTCCAACTGCAAAATCTGTTTCTTTACGTGCCATGAAAGCAAGCCTAACTGGGATTTGAAAAATTATGAGTGCAAAATTTGTTGACAGCTCTTTGAAGTTTTGTTGATGCAACAAAACGACACAACTTTGCACGTTTCAGTTCTAAGGCTGCCGAGTCAAGATTTGTAGCTCTCTGCTTTCTGCTGATCCGCGGTACTTAAAATTCTTCAACATCAATCACACTTCCATGCATATTTGCAATTCAGTTCTGCATGCAGAACTCAACTATGTGGGGAGGAAAAACGAACCCTGGCAAAATGTCAAGCTTTCAACAAATTTAAATTTGATCTGCTAGTGGACAAAACTCCAAAAAGTTGTCACAAAGTATTAAGTGACATTTATATATAGTTCCTGTTAAGACATAACTTCTTGTTAAGGCATGCCACTGGACAGCGTACATATCAAAGGAAAGGAAAGGAAATCAAATATCTATTTTGGCCTGTAAAGACATAGTTGTCATCAATGCTCTCAACTCAATTACAATTGCCCAATCTAATTTTTCCAAAGTGACAAAAAATTTGACACCCAACAATATGTCAAATTCATGATAACAGCATAATGTCCAATTATCAAAATATTATCTTGTGTTTTGTTAAATCACTCCACTCGGTGCAGTGTGTGTGTGTGTGTCTGTGTATGTGGATATGGCACAGGCCTGCGAACATTAAGCCAAAAGCCACAATATAAATGTGGACTCATCCCATGGCATTAACACTTAGGTTAACACATCAGTCACTGGCTTGTTAAGTGGCATCAAAAGACCATCTAAGCCTGGTAGCATTCCGGCTCTCAACACGCTAACTCAACATATTAACATAATGGATATCATACCCATTTGTATCCTAGGATAATTTTCCTCCTGTCTGCTTTTATGTATTTGCTGAAAGTTTGTCACAAGCAGAGTTTACTCAGACTGATAAGTCAGCATGTGAAACTAAGCATATGAAAAAAAAGGAGGAAAAAGAAAAAAGAGCAATGGTGCATTCTCAAGCAACTGGTGCACACATATATACATATTACAATATAATGTTCAGCATATTTTAAGTGTAGTTTTAACATTATCTGAAGCCAATCTTTGTGTCTTACTGACCAATATGTTTGTGTATTTATTTTTTTTACTACATGCAAGACAGTTTGAGTGAGTTAAATACACAACTCCTCTGGGTATTCATCCGTGAACAGACATTATGTTAATGTGCTAACAGGGCAATAATCACTTCTGAAGACTGTTTCTATGGAGTCTAGATGAGGTCTGGGGACCCACAGGAGCCAATCAGGCTAAATTGAGCGAGGGCATGATTTACGGTTTAGATATAGCAGGTTGAAGTGTCTGGATTTCCCGCCCATCTCCCAGCAGCCGTGACCTTTCACACCATCAGAGACAGAATGTTCTGCTACAATATCCAGTAAAGTATGCTGTGGTTCCACAGGAATTTCAGCAACAAGGACAAAAGGCTGTCATTCAGGTGACCAGGTCTGGACAGCAGCCGCTAAAGTGATCTAAAAATAACAATCTTTACTTTTATCTTCTCAAATGCTGCAGAGATTGTCCAAGTTTAACGTGTCAACTGTGCTTCTCACAATGGAAAAAATGCTTTGATTTGTTTTTGCTGCCTGCTCTCCCACATGAATGTGCTTTTCGAAAGGATTTTAGACTTTAATGGACTACTGGAATCTGCTCAGGCCTCTCTGGAAGTGCAGCCCATGCCAGAATACCACAACTGAACTCAGGCCAAATTGACTTCAGACACATTTGCTGCAGCTTGTCAATACAATTTGCAAACGGCAGGGAGTAGATGTCTCACACTGGCTTCAAAATGGTGACTGTAAAACAGAAATCTGCAGAGGAGATACTAACCCAACTCAAAATACAAGTTGAGAAACTTTTCGAATGTGAGCAAATCTTCAAAAAAGATTCTGTCAATATCAGCATAAAAAATGTCTCCATTAGATTACAGATTAGACCTATGAAAAGCCACCAATTCTATACAAAAATGTTAAATAATATAAGCTAAAATTCCCTTAAGAAATAATTTTGTAAAATATTCACATGTGTGCAATCAATTCTGAAAGTAAACTAGCACTAGAAATGATAATTTGAGGGAGAAAGCTTAGCAAAAGGTCAAAAAAGGGAAAGGGAAATTGCAGCAGTGGAAAAAAATAAACATGTCTGCCTCAGAAGTGTTTGTTTCTTTGCCAGGGATTGTTCCACATGGATCACTCTGCATAGGCAGATGCTCACAGGCCAAAACACAACCAGCATTAAACACTACCCTTTTCTGTTTCTATTTCTCAGCTCACCACACTTGTGCAAAAGCTATCTTCAATTTCGGATAAAAACAAAACACTTCTGCGGCTGTTGTTTGCAACCAATGTTCCCATTCCTTGCCTCATATCCATTTGGGACTTTAAAAATACTTGTGGTGCCACAAAATGTTATTATATGTGCCTGCACGTTTGAATACCACCTTTTGACAGGCCCGGTCATGGCATTTTCTGCCCGGCTAGGCACAGCTGGGTGGCCCCCACAAGCACACTCATCTTCCCCTCTCTTTGAGGATAAACTCCACGTATTCCTATTGTGGGAATTAGTGACGCTCTTCCAAAAGGTTTGTTAATTCAAAAGATATTGTCCCTCTCTTTCTATGGTGACAGATCACATGGGGAGAGCGTGTGCTAGGAAGAAGAGACGGAGAATGTGAAGAGTGTCCAGGCGACAAACCCCCTAGTGCTATTCATGTCATCTAATCTCCCTCCATCCTGTCTGGGGGACAAAAATAACTATTATAGCGACTTCTCAACCTGACGTACAGTATATTCAGTGTTTTTGCTACCAAAAAGCATTGTTTCTCACCAATAATACAGAAGGGGAAGCAGATTAGTTGGGTAGACTTTGTTTCTGTTTTTCCTTTTTTGATAAATCTGTCGGTGAGGAGGGACAAACAAGCTAAACCCAACTCAGGACTTATATTTCTGCAAAACAACAAATTAGGTAATATTGCTGTTGCGCATGTGGGTTTTAGAAATCAAAAACGCATCTATGGTATGATCCAGAAGCAGTCTTTGCACAGCACATTTTCCACTTAGCCTTGAATGAGACATCAAAGTTATCATAAGACAAAATATCATTCGACATGGGACAAAAAAAGTGTGAAAAACCAGATCACTTTCTTCAGATTTGCTATATTTTGTCACCATAATCCCATTTTGAAACGCATAAAGCCTGTTTACTATTTGGGTTGATTTTTCCTTTAAGGCCACATGCATTTCTCTGCGTGCTGCATGGCATTAACTTTCCCCAGGAAAAAGGTCAGGGCCAGTCGGTGAGGAACCGGAGCACATACATTTCCATACAGTATCCCTTCAATCAGGCTCTGACCTTAACACTTCTGATAGAACAATAAATCAAGGAAATTACTCAGTACTATCTTAATGTTTCAGGTCCTTACAATACATGGAAGTCCATTGGGCAGAGGGGATTTATACAGTATAATGAGAGGGACAAGCTTTGTGAATGATTGACTCTTCCACTAGTGACCTATTTCCACTATGTAATATACAGAAATTTCATATATTTCTGAAATAATTGCTCGATAACTTTTGTCTTGATGAAAGCACCAGCCAAGTCTCTAAATACTACCTCAAACTCTTCCCAGGTGCATGTTTTAGCTGTCTGACGGTGTACATTTAGATTTGCCAGATGCTTGTCCAAGAATATACAGAATAGGCAGACATTAGAGCTCAATGTGGTAGGTGCACAGAAATAAGAAGTCAGTGTAGAGTGACAGTCTCTTACCGTAGGAAAACGAAGAGTGCAAAATGTCAGACTTAAAGTCATCACTTCTCCTCTGAGCGAAGGGATCCCTAAAATACAAAATAAATTCAATTATTTATAAAATGTGTAATGCCACAGGATATTCCGAGTATGATCTTGTGCTGTGCCTCAACATGCAGATTTTCCCCTTACCAACCTTTTAAAGAGATTAAGATGGATCTATCCTGCGGGCGTAAACAGGGAAATAAGCCCTCATGACTTCAGCCTATATACTTTTTTTTTCCCATGAATGATTTACAACAGTGGAATCCGATACTCATTTTTTGCGAGGACTGCATGCATATAGCCATCTCACTGTCAAAAATAGCGGTGCCCTTAAAATACAAAAAGCATACCTTATTACTAATAAATTATACATGTTATACATATTTTCAATGACTTAAGCACTGAACTCAGTTACAGAACATGTTCATGGGATATATGGCGACGAATGAATAATTGAGCAGCACTTAGGCAATCCACTGTCAAGAGATAGGCTTGAATAATAAACTAGTGGTTAGAGCAAAAGTCGGCCATCCCCCGGCTCTCCCCTCTGAGTAGAGGAGTTGTCAGCTAGTCGGGATCATTATCTCCAAACAAGACCTGTACTGCCAAGCCAACAAATGACAGCCCAGCACAATAACCTCGGTGTATCTGCCTGGTGTGCGTTTATGTTAAATGGGTCTCGCTATTCTTAGAACAGATTGTTTGTAATGTTTAATTATTTAGAAATGGCAGCACATTTGAGACTCAAATCCTTACACGAGTGGGGCATGGGATGACAGAGAAGCATTTTGACAAGCTAGTGGTGTCACTCAGCAAACATGATTTATAAAGAGTAAGTTGTAGTGTTAGCTATTAAATTTGCTGTACAATACTATAGAGTAGAGAGAGAAAGGCGATTTCATTTGATGGGAGTGGTGCGGAGGGGCAGGATTGTTCAAAAATCAGATGGTTTTATTGGTTAGAAACTTACATTTACGCCTACTAGTGCAGGATGAGGTCATCACCAAAGATACTGTGTTTTCCAGGAAGTAAAAGTAATGGGAGTTCATTTCATGGGGACTTTAAGTAATATATTATTGAAGAATATTACTGTATGTAGGCTGATTAAAAAGATAAAACTCAAGCGTGATCATGCATTGTACCTCGTCAGATGCAGCTCAGGTATGGGCCTCAGCTCTTTGGAGGAGAGGTTCTCCACCACAGGTGAGTCCAGGTTTGCTGAGCCATTGCTGAGCCTGTCGCTGCTTTCGTATCCAGATTCCGTTCGCTGGATCTTCCAGTTGTCATTGCGGACTTTAAGGGTGGCCGAGCCCTTTGACCTATCCTTGTCGCTGTAGCCGCCCCGGCCATCTGAATCCAGCGAGCTCCGGCTGCCGCCGGTTTCGTGCCTCTGCTCGTCCTCGTAGATAGTCATTAGGCTCTTGGGTTTGCGCTCTTCTCTGCCTCCCCATGTGAAGTCTCTGTCCTGCTCTCGTTCTCGGGAGGGTGACTGACTACTGGGCCTTCTCCGGGGGCTGTGCTGCCTTCGCTCCTGACTTACCGAATTACCACCACCGATGCCACTTATCACACTGTCCACATTTAGCGCTTCCCGCATGGGCTTCCATGGTCGACTAGGCCTGCTGCCACGGCTGTTCCCTCCGCTTCCAGGACGCTCCCGTGAATCTTGGCTGCTGTCCGTATCATATCCATTAGAGACCTGGTCCAGTCTCCGGCTGTGGTGGCCACCGCCGCCGCTGGGCACGGCGGGTAGCACTTGCACCCTTGAGTGAGAGCGAGTGGGTTCATGGGAGGACCGACCGCCCAGGTGGGGCGTTCGCTCAGTCCGAGTGGGACCTTTACCCTGGCTGCTGTAAAGGCGAGTCTCCATGTACTGCTTGAAGCCGTTCTCTGGAGGGGAGGCGGAGCGGGAGTAGGTCCTCTCTTGACTTGGATCTGAGTGTGAGGGAAAGAAGTTTCATGAGCGCTTTAACCAACAGCACACCATATTGTCAACAGATGCTTCAGGTCACTGATTCAAGAATATAACTCTTTCTTGTTTAAATTAAATGTTAAAATTACACTTTTCGTAAACAAGGGGAAACTTTTATTGGTCAAAATAACCAATCCTGTAACAAGGAAAGCCACTTTCTGCAAAACAATGCTGATTCTGACACTGCATGTTGGCTGGCGTCACATCTCTCTTGCTGCTCCCGATGCCAAACGACAGTGCCGTGTGTCAGGTTGCCAAGAACAAAAATTGACTTTCACCAACACCTTGACCCAAGACACAAAGCCTTGCTAAAGATAACAGCAGGAGGGGCAGAAAGTGAGGGAAGGGCATGGCGACAACGGGGTTACTGACATTTACTGCGGTGATGTCTGCAGACGAGAGGAAGGTGTAAATAATAGACACCAGGAGTCCATTTTCCTCCATGGTGCGTACATGGAGGGAAGCCAGCTCATGTGCTGACATCCATGAAGGTATTGATGATAAAAGGTGGTACTTTGGTGTATGTGTGGTGCATTTACGTGTGTATATATGTGTGCATTTGTGTTTGCAAATGCATATGTGCACACTTCAGGCACACACTCCCTAAATCATCTTCTGCATGACACTGCAAAATGGAGATGATCTTTGAACAGCAGAAAAAAATGTCTTTCCTTGTAACAGGTTTGCATAAGCTTGTTGTAATTCTGAAAATGAGGTGAAATCACCAAGATGGCTCATGGTTACCATTTTATTAATAATGGTTGGAATCATTTTGTGTGAAAATCACTAGGACCTCAGCAGCTGTGAGGAAAACTGTGCATGCTGTACAAAAAATTTGTACAATAGACAGAATGGTGTTAACTAGGGGATAAGAAGCTCTAGTGCTGAAAATTATCCTTCCCACATGAATGCAAAACATTTATTGTGCATGTTCTAATTTTATTTTCAAGGCTCATCCATTCTATGCCCTTTCATAGTTGTGTCCAACAGTATTTTCTGACAGTGTGTGAATCACACGTTATGTGCTCTGTATGGATGTCAACATATGAATGACAGGTGCATGTGATCTGTTGCAGGGTCATGGTCTCAGGTGCGCCAAGTGAAAATAATAGGATACAATACTGCCGGCCCTTGGAAGTAACGTCACAAGAGATGGAGTTCCTATTTCGTTGTATTTTGCTGACTGTGTGACAGAGTTAAATCACTTGAAACATTACTGTCCAGGCCTTTGGCAGTGTGTATGGTGTGATTGTGTTTTAAGAGTTTCTGCTGCCAGCTCAATGATGTGAATGCGTAAATGAAGCTGAGGTTCATTTTGGGAGAACGGTAACATGTCTAAATCAATACAGTAAGACATCATTTAGAAATACCCTAGGGTCAACCCCTCAAATCCCACAGTCTGAACCGAGTGGTAAAGTTTTTTCCTCTTTGAGTGGTTCGAGTTTTTCTGGAGTAGGCTTTTTAGCAAAGTGCTAGCCTGGGCACGAGCAGTGCTGGGGTAGATTTATACTACTTACATTAACTGTAGTGTCACCTCCAGCCTCGCCATCCATCACAGCAATGACGCTAGCCGCCTTTAGCCGACTGCATTCAATCATAATGGGACGTGAGCCTGGTGCTAACAGAGGCTTGCTGCTGCTGTTTACTTGGTGGATTTGGGAGTGTGTTAGAATTGTGTTCTATAATCCCTTCACAGATACTTAATTGAGAGCGCTGGTGTAAGCATTAAAGGAGAGGACCAATCAGCCGCCTGATTAGAAACACCACACAAACTCATCAGTTGTTGAGATGAGAGTAGGAGAGATGAGACAAATGAAGATGTTGACCATCTTGCTGGCAGGAGCTTTTGGTAGCTTTCTCTGAATTTTGCCAGTAACAAGTACAATTAAATCCACCCTCATATTGAATCACATACTGTATATCACTATTTGGTTTTGCCTGTTTGTTTGTGAACGCTCATGCAGACCACAGAGGGGGAACCAGTGGCTCTGAATATGAGCGAGAGGGATGAAGGCAGGCTTGAACAGACGTCAGCACTTAATCCCCTTTCTGACACATTGCTCCCAAACCGAGGGTTACATAAGGGATAGTGGAGTGGAAGGATAGCCTTTTGTTTCATCAAGCCTGGCAATTCTCATGCGTATGTTTATGTGACTCATCTCTTCTGGTGCCCTATGTGTCTGTCACCGTGTTTATATACAGTCAGCCGGGAACAGTGCTGTCCTTTGTTCTCTCTCACTCTGCTGTATGCGTGTTATTCATTTGTCCACATGAATAGATACACACACTGTATATCTGCTTGTATGGTGACAGCTCCATTTAAAATGAAAAAACTGATATTATTTGGTGGATTGCTAAGGACGACCAACCTCTGTAGCGTGACTCCGGCCTCCGCTGGCCGCTCCTGTCAGGCTCTCTTCTGGGTGGATGCATCCCCCGGACCTCTCCTGCTCTCTGGGCAACTTCTCTGGAAATCTCCCTGAGGCGATTCTTGGGATCACTGGTGCCAATCTTCACTACAAAACAGAAGAGGAATAAGATATTATCATCAACCATTTAACACATCTTCTTCCCAATGAGGGACAAAGGAGTCACCATCAGCGCTGAGTATGCAATTAATGCAAGCCAAACACACACAAAACAGCTGTTTGATGAGCTTCAAAGGGGAGTAGATGTACACACATGGGTCTTATAAGCCAAGCTGGAAGTGATGAGCAAGAGTTAAAGGTTAACCCTCTCTAGGCAGTAGTTATTTTTTTTCAACCTGCAGACTCAAACAGGAAATATGATCTTCATCTAGATCTATAGATAGATAGATAGATGTGTATGGTCACTATACCCTCCTCCTCTCTTTCCTTGCCAACATTCTCCACCTCTTGGCCCCCCGCCCCCCCAAGGCATTGGGCAGTTGCTGAGTGTGTAGACGGGGGGGAAACTTTACGGCAGATCGATGTGCTGATGCATACGCCATGTCTTCTGCTGCGTGAGGGGAAAGGCAGCAAGGCAGAACCACGGCCATGCAGAAGCCACGGCTCTACACTCGGCCCTATCTCTGTGCCGAAAAATTCACTTTGAAGCACAACGACTTGCTGTGGCACTGAAAAAGAAGAGCTAATTTCTGTCAGCTGTCTGAGATTTGAACACGGACTGAAATAATGTCCTTGTAGGTATTTCCTATATCAAGAAATATGAGAATATTTTATATTCTCTGCTGCACCAAAACTGGTGGAAAGTATGTGCATTCCAACATTTATTTATTATCGATTTCCAGACTTAAAACTGAAATCAATGACGAACAAATAGATTTCGTAACATACAGCCACTTGGTATGTATGAGGATCACAATTCATCTGTTCCCCCCACCAAACGCATTATGAAGCTTTTTCTGTCCAGAGCTCTCTAGTTTGACTTTGCTACTTCTAAAAGCTCTGAGCAACTGGTGACATTTTTCTCTACTGCTTGCACCCCCTCCCTCCTCCTCCTCCCCAATACCACTACCACCACAGGTTAAGCTACTAGCTTGAAACTCAAGAGTAACAACGACCAAGAGATCAAGATCACAAGGACACACACAACTCCATAAAGCCATATAATAACACTGGAATGTGAAATAATACCAAATGTGTTGCAATTTCACCATTTGTCCTTAGCACCTCTCCTTGATCTTGACCTTGTTTTCATTACTGCACATTCCTTCTCTCTCCCTGAATGTAGTTTGTTGCTTTCTCTCCTTCTGTCTTTCCAGTAAGGCCACTTACTTATCTTGCCATATCTCTCTACATATCTCAATACGCACTCCTCTCCCTCCCTACATCAGTATGTATGTGCACAAGCGGTAGCTCTGTCTGACCTGCCTCGTTAACAAATGCCCCTAATCCCCTCTGTATTACTAACATGGCCAGATTTAGTTTTACAGGAAAGACATTTAATTATCTCTTCCCCTGGTTGCTGTGCTCCATCCTCGCTTGTCGCCTTTCTCTGTGAACCCAAATATTTATAAATTACACGCTCTTTCAAGGCTAGACTTTGCCACTTTGCATGTTTCCTTCTCTCGCTCACTGCACTGCAAAAACACTCTCAAACAATCTGCCACTGGGGTGAGATTTTTGCCTCCTGGTTTCACCTCATGCACTGCAAAAATATTAACAAGTCATTTAGTAGAGTCTTAAAATCAGGTTTTCTTGAGAGAGTGAAAGAGCTAATGGAGTGGGATAATTCCACTTGTTAGCAATGGAGTTTGTCTGTTGCAAGAATTTTCTTTGAACAAGTGACAGTATCATGAAAAAAGGCAGATCATTCTACTCTTTTCAAAATATTGTCAAGGAAAGTCTTCTTTTAATTAGCACTGAAAACAAGTGAAATTATCTCACCCCACTGACAGATGTTTTCAAAACTCAAAACCAGATTTGTTAAAATGGAGATTTTTGCAGTGCGTTCCACCACATTTCGGGTTGCGCATCTCTCTCCCACTTTTCTCCCATTGCACTCTCACCATATCCATTCTTTCCGCTTCTCCTCCACTCCTGTCTCGTACCTGGTCCCCGTCCCCCGCTGGTCTGACCGCTGCCCCGGCTGAAGGTTGAAGGGGCCTTCTGTTTGAAAGAGCCTTGGCCCAGCAGAGCGCTCAGGTTCTCCCTGGTGAGGTCCAGCTTCTTGGGTACCGGAAGTGGAGACTCAGAGCCTGAGTAGCAGCAAAGAGGGAACACAGAGAGATTTTGAATTTTCTAGGTAAATCCTTTTTTTTTTTTCCAGCAAAGAGAAACACGATAGACCTAATTATTAAAGTCACAAAAAAGTTGCCAAAAAACACTGACGACACAAAAAAGCTGACAATAGAGCTATTAAATACACTTCACTTAAAACTAAGAAACAAACAAAATTCCAGTAAAAAAAATCCACACATAATGTTCTTCTTGGTTTTGGAGGATGATCCAGTTTGGTCCAGCGCCCTGCCGGCTCTGATGGGCAGTGAGCGGCTGCCACAGCTTGGACCTGGGGCAGGGCCAGCATGGAGAGTTAGAGGAGGATCTTTAAAAGGGGATAAAAACCTCCCCAACCAAACAAATCCAGAGCTTTTTAATCCACACAGCAGAGATGTTCAGCTGTTGTCATCAACAAATTTTCATTGCTGCCAGCGGAGGCGACTAATATGGACTGGGATTTTATACGTCACAGAGTAGAGAGAAAAGGAGGTGTCTTTGAGTCTGATTTCAAATTAAAGTGATTAGTAAATGATGGGAATTATTTTTTTTACTGTTAATGAAAGCTGTGTGCTTAAAGAGTGAGAGCACTATTTGAAGAGACCACCAGTATTGCAACAATCTGCATTAATTTTTAAAGATATAGCTAGGATAAACATGATCCTACATGAAAACACCATATTCTCCAGAATTCCTGTCCACACAGAAGGCAACATTTGTTTTTCTAGTCAAACACTAAACTCCGGCTGGATGTACGAAGGCAAACAGTTCAAAACAAAATAAATAAATAAATAGATGAATAACGCTTGACCTCACCAGCCAACCATTGTACTCAGACTCCAGACTGAGAATCCAGCTTGGCATGCATTTCAGGGCAAGCCACTTGAGTTCAAAACACCAGACAAAGTATCAGCTCTGGCTAAACTCGCTGTTGTCACATCCACCCAGCTGGGATCACAATAACTCTCTTCACAGCTCTTATTTTCTCCCTCCTCAATCCGCGACCCACACCTAACTCTGAACTTACTTTATTGGTTAAATATAGCATCGCCTTATTAAGCAAGAATTAAAAGGGAAAGATGAATAATGAATGCTGTGTGGTTCTGGTGAATTGGCACAGGCGAGCCACAGGGGCGGGGATGGGCTTTTCTGTAGACTGTAAAGGGTTGACAAAGCACTTTCGCTCCTGCTTCTCTGTAATGATGCCATTATATCTTAGATACAAGGCTCGGAGCTAAAAGGCTACAAATCAAGAACATGATAAGGAGCGTATTCACATGGTCCACAGACGGTGTTAGACACAAAAAGGCTGCCATGGCTTGTTTTCATTCTAATGAGTGTGTTATGGCATGGCATGACATTTCAAGTTATAATCAAATAGGTTACTTAGGACAAGGTTGTGGATAGCAGATGCAAGGAAAAAACAATAAAAACAATGCTTAACAGGCACACTACAAAGCAAGCTAACAACATCTCACAGGAGCTGGTTGTTGTCAACACCAGATAAGGACACTAAGGCATCATTTAATCTTATCTGACATAATGAGACTATGTTGCCAACAGAGCTGAGATAATAACGATGCAGTTGATGCTAATTATGATGGTGATTTTCACTTTCATTATGAAAGCCCTTGAGCTATTCTTTATTGGGGGCCTCATTCAAGTAAAACTGGGCATATAGTGAAAAATGTTAAGCAAATGTGATAGAAACAAGAATGTTGCCTGAACTGAGAGGAAAACCTGGTACGAGACACTGGGGGTTGCTGAGGTACTTAGGTGCCTAATGGCCCTGCTGGGGTGACGCATCATACCTTGGTCTTCTCCGTTAACAGGGGTCTTGTAGTGGGACTGGCTGCTGTTTTGGCGCGAGACATCATCTGCAGTGATGGCACTCCCATCGGGGTTGGAGTAAAAGAGGAGGAGAGGCTGGAAGTGACCCTTGATACATTTGGTGACCACATCTTTCCACCTGGATCCAATCTATGGCAAAAGACAGAGACAAGGTGGTCAATGCACATGCAATATTTAAACACACCATTACACGAGAGAGAGACAGAGAGAGAGAGAGAGAGAGAGATTTTATAATGGGATCTCAAGCATTTTACTGGATCATGGGCATTTTTATTGAGAGAATCAAGGGACCATGGCGTGCACACACGGTACACAGAAAATAATTTGCTCTCTCATAACTCAATCTGTTTTCATTCAATAAAGAGGTATCAAAAACGTATTGTTTATAACTGGAATCTAATATAAAGTATTGCAACTAATATCTGAATTGAAAATGTTCCACTAATACCCTGTTCGCATCACCAGGAGGCCACAACACAACAGAAACCTAACCTGACAACAAATGTTCAGGGAGCATTCAGAAAATTCATTGTCAACTTTAATACAAAACCTCGGTGCAATTCCATCTATTGTGCATAGTCTAATTTGTTTGGGATCTCGAGTGAATATTACACAGGCAGAATCGCACAATCACATTAGCTAAGCTGGGCAAGGTGCGTGTCTCGCCACAAAGGCAGGCTGCAGGCTAACAGATGCTCATGTGCTCCTTAATTAAGCAAATGACGGGGGAAGCAGAAGGTAGGAGAAGGAGCGATGGGTAGAGAGACGAGGTAGAGACCCATGCAAAGAAAAGTGAATGGGAGGATGTAGCAAGGAATGCAGAGGAGATGGAAAAAAACAAGAGAGTGCAAAAGGAAATGACATTGTGGATGAGGGAGTAAAAAGGGACAGGAACAAAAAGTGAGACAGGAACAAACTCCTCAAGTGTGCTAAATAGTCTCTGTATGTGAACCGCTATAAACAAAGCTAAGGTTATTGCCAAGTATAATTACAGTGCTTAGCAGCTTCTAACTCCTGCCATTAAGCAGAAAAATAACTGCATGTTGGGAATCCCACGGTTAATACTCCTGGGATACTGGAAAAGAAGCAAAAGTTAGTCAAAGTAAGTCAAAATTAGAATAAATATTTTGTAATTCATTTTATACATACGTTTATTTTGTAATCAAGGATTTTTAAGGCCTTGTTTGTGTGTGTGTGGTTCTCCCTGGATAAGCCCTGATAAGGATACACTAGGGTAGTCATTTAGGGGGGGTGGGACT
The DNA here is from genome assembly GCF_048128805.1 of Centroberyx gerrardi. Taxonomy (NCBI): domain Eukaryota; kingdom Metazoa; phylum Chordata; class Actinopteri; order Beryciformes; family Berycidae; genus Centroberyx; species Centroberyx gerrardi. Next base: position 13,305,553 of record NC_136019.1, read on the forward strand.
TGGGGAGTCACGGAAATGCTGCCGAGTTTCGATCCAGGTATGGACTTGGCAGGCGCTGAGTACTGTAGCTCCTCCATCTCAGTCGGGGGGCGGGGGGTTGGGGGGGTGGGGGGTAGGGGGGTTGCACACACAGCACAAGCTGCTGATGGATTGACACGGAGCCAGCCAGCCGCTGGACCACAGTCCCAGGGAAAATGGTGAGGATGTGAGATGCACAAAAGGCATGCTCACATGCGCAGATCATAAAAAACACATCAAATTAAGAAAAGAAAAGAAAAAACTACGGATTTAAAAGCTGTATAGACACACACACACACACACACACACACACACACACGGCCATCAGCATACATAACACATACAAACACGCACACACAGCAGCATAACACCTATACCTTGCAAATAGGCATTCCCAAGTTTAACCAATGAAGAGCCAAAGACAACCATGTGTCATCAGAAGGAAAGCTTCACAGACCAGACATGTGGACACACCAGTGCACTTCCACACCGCTACTGCAGCACTTCGTAGTGACAGAATTGGGGGAGGATTGCAGTGGAAGGTGGGGGGGGGGTGGGGGGCGGCGGCGGACTCGTCAGTGCCATAAAGGCTCATCAACCCTGGGGCTCATGAAGGGCAATCGATGGGGTCCTTATGGGGCGATAAAGAGACTGGTGCTGGAGATAAGAGATTGAACAGTGCTACTCTCTGCTGTCGCTCGTAAAAACAGCGCGGCTTTTATCAACACGCATAAGCACATTTTATGCGCTGGGTTTCGTGGACAAAGGGGATCTTCAGGCTCCGCTGTCAGGTTTCTAAAATGTGAGCTGCGGCTAATCTGTAGAGTAACTCAATCTAAGAAGACGACCAAACACTTTGTGTGTGTAGAAAATTGCTAAATTCATGTATATCCTTGTAGGTTTTCCACTTGACACTTCATTGTATTCTTATAATGTTATATAGATATCTGTGTGATGCATATCTTTGTGTCAATGGTGTGCGTTTCCTCACCTCTTTCACAGTGGCGTCGTCAAAGAAGACCCATTTGGAAGATTTGGTGTGGAAGGCGAAGGCACAGTAGTGGCGGCTGGAGTAGCAGATCATCCCAACCAGCAGCAGCTCTCCCTTTTTGGCGTGTTCATCCGTCACCCTGTAGAAGAGCTGTATGCATGTGTACACACACACACACATACACCGATTACTCATCAGCACCTACGCTGCACCAGTAAGCGGGCAGGCCAGTGAGTGATGTTGATAGCTACTGGAATCAGTTACTCCATCTGTTTATAGATTAAGCTCTGAGGGAATCAACCAGCATTGATTTGACAATCAGTGCAAATAAGGGCCGGTTTAAATCAGAGCTGTCATAGCAGCACTTGATATGGAGATCCACAGTATTCTTAGCGAGGGCCTCCATGATATGCAGCGGTCTTCAACTGTTCTGCTTCCCACGTGGGTATAATATTGGCTGCATCAGTGCACCAATCGCTGTATCCACTGACCTTAGAAGAAACCCTGTGAATGATGGCACCGGAGCGGAGTTGGGCATTGAACTGAGTTCTCTGCACATTGAATGCATGTTCACAAGGCAAAAGGAATATCTCTCAAAAAACACTTTCCTTTCAAAAATGCATCTTTTGAAGAAGTACCGCATGTCACCTTCTCCCTGCTAAATCATATCCCTTCTCCCCTGCTCACTGTAATTGCAAAAAAATTCCTTCTACCTCTCTCCGAAGCTCTAACTTTATTTCTTTCCAAGTAATTCTCTCTTATATGATTAGTCAATGGTCAGAGGAATATTACCAGGACACTATAACCCTGACCCTTGCAAACCTTATTAAATCTAAATATAAATCTACTTTTTTAAGATTATTTTTTGGCCATTTTTTGCCTTATATTTGAATATGGAGAGACAGGAACAGCTGGGGTAGAGAGAGGGGGGTGACATGCGACAAAGGTCCTGGGACAGATTCAAACCCAGGATGTCACGTCTACATGGTATGCCACTTAAGACCACTGAGACACCAGGACACCCCGCAAACCTTATTATTGGCTGCTTGTAATGTTGGTAATCTCAAGTCTAACGCTTATTACTACTGATGGACTCATTGTAAATCACTCTGAAGAGAGCGTCAGCTAAATGCCTAAATTTCAACAACAGCCTTTCTAAAAAAGAAAAAAAAAAAAAGCAGTCAAACTCCCACAGCTTTGAGCAGGCCAATGGAAGAAGTGGTTGTGAAACAGCCACTTGTTTCTCCCAAGTTTCCTGCACAGCCGGTTCTCTCTCTCGCTCGCCTCGTCTGAGACAATAGATTCCAAAGCAGGGGGAGGCTTCCTTTAACACCCAATAAAGTCACATGAAACGTTCCCTAATGAATCAAGGCCTTTGTGGCGCACTAGTGGGAAGGGGGTAGACTAATCCTTGTGATGGAATGCTTTCGAAACTCGCGAGAGGGAGCTGTCAAATAAAGGGTCTGAATACTTCAATGGAGGAGTTATATAATGTGTCGAGCATATGAGTGTGTGCCCCGATTTGAACTGGACTGATTGATTTTTTTTTTTATTTGTTTATTTTGTGAAGCTCTTCCAACACGGTGGACCGAAGTGAACCAGCTGCTGAGGAATATTTAGCATGTCATGTGCTGTATTTTTGTTTTTTGTTATACTCATGCAATTCTGTTTGACCTCACCAAATATATCTAAAGGGAAAACATGATTTTATGGGGAGAAAAGGAGACAGGGAAGTTGGCAAAACAAGTGTTGTGTTGCACAGTTAAAAAGCACACAAACATCACACTGTGTTAACATTTGAGGTTTCGAAACACATGCTCACATGTGTACTTGTGGTCAAGCATGTGTGAATATAAACAGGACAATGAACACAGTCTTAAACACATGCTTTTTTTCCTATCTCAATGACATCTATTCAGCCCACATGTTCACTCAGGCACGCACATACACACGTGCACACACACACACACACACACACACGCACACAGCTTGAGGGTGGTGGGGGCTTGACAAGCTGACCAAGGCCAGCAGGGGCTTTTTGATCAGTAGCGCGGGCCAACTGGGCATTGGGCGTTGACTGCTTACGCAACAGCCCCGACTTACAGAGGAATAAATCCCCACTTTATTTCCCACATATGCTCAATCAGACCAAAATAAACTGACTCTAACATGGCGGGAAAACGAATGGCAGTTGTGAAGCCGTCATGTGAATGAACAAATTCCAATAATACAGTAGCCAGTGGAGCCAGGCCTGGTAAGAAGTGTTTCGACAACGCTTCTGAAGTTTGACCAACCCAGCATAGACATGTGGAGCTTATTCCCTTCTTCTGAAAACAAGGGCACAGTGTTCTAATTTTAAGTATATTTTGTTTTGGTACATGCAGTGCTTTTGCAACTTAAATCTTTAAATCGGACTATTTGACTTAGCTGTGTGAACAGGGTGACAAGCCAAGATCATTGAGTCTTTGAATATGTTTTTTTTTTTTTTTTTATCTCATACAAAATATCCTGTGGCTTTCCAACTTTGACATGTTGTTGTTAAAACTGCACCAATTCCAAACAATTCCACAAACCACAAAATATCTCTTAGTGCTTTTAAGGCATACAAAAAAACTCAATTACACAACGGAAGATGGACATAAATTGTTGGTAATAGTGGAGCTGGAATAAACATGCTTACCCCAGAGAGGCTGAGATGAGGCCCCAGTGAGCGGATAACATCCTCGGTGAGGTCTGACTGCTCAGAGTCCCAGACGAAGCCTATGGTAACAATCTCTGGGGAGTTCATGAGGACCCGCCTGATCTTAATCCTCTGGCCACAGTTACTCTGGAAAAGAAAGACAGAGACACAGAAAGAGACTATATTACCCAATGGTGCCCTTTATTTTGGTTACAGCTGAGATTGCCCCACTGCCACTCATCCACACCAAACAAAACTGAGCTAGACAGAAATATGAGCATCTAGCATCTATAGAGGAAAAAAACAGCATTTTCTTGTTTTTTTTGCAGATGAAAGGCTTCTGTTGGCCAATGAGGTATTTGTTAGGCTGTAAACTGTATTACTACTGTAAAACAGCTCTTCGAGAGAGTGAGATCAATGTGTTGGCCTTCTTAACAAAGCCTTTCAATCTTAAAACCACTTACTGGACAGTTACGCAGGTCCCCGATGGTACTTGCTGCTTGTAGCAGTTCCCCGAATGAATCGTCTCTCCGCTGATACACCTGTTGGCTGAGAAAGAAGAGATGCAGAGAGAGACACATTGTCAGCAGAAGTGCAGGAAAGAACAAGCCAGGAAGAGGAAGGGAGACAAACTGAGACAAATGGGGACAAATGAGGGTTGGGACATGTGCAGAGTTAAAACCGATGTGTGTGAAATGTCAGCTAAAAAGTGAAGTGGTAGCCGGCTCCAGAATGTGCAGTAAGAGATGTGAAAAGCAAAAACAGAGCAGGACAGATGATAAAGGGGAGGTAAAGTCAGTTTCATATTGCCAGTGAAAACAAAACCAGAGAGCCCTACCAGAGGGCGGTGGTGGAGACATAATGCACCAGCTCTGTAAATGGCAGGGGGTCGGAGGATGCCCCACAGCTACGGCACACAGACTGCAGAAGGGAGAGAGGGAGAGACCGAGGGGGAGACAAACACAAAAAAACATGATACATGGGTGTTAGTGAGGCACCGCATAGCCACTGCCAAGTACTAATTATCAAGTCAGCATGTCATTTTGCAAAGGGTGGGTTCGGAGATAGTCACAGTAAAAGGAACCCCTCTGGGCTTGTTTTGTATAAACTGAGGAGAGAGATGATGGGATGCAAATCAGACGTGGCAGCAGCAATAGTCTTGG